>NC_088925.1:42375000-42462500 GCF_038396675.1 Hydra vulgaris
ACACACTGAAGAAAAGTTTAAAAATGTCAATAAAACAAACCAAAAAAAAAATAAAAAATATGTCAGCTGATGAGTTTATGGAACAATTTGACTCAGATGACTCTGAAGAGAAAAGTATTAAGACAGAATCTCAAAATGATTTTAAAAAGTCTAATAAAGAGTGTGATTTAGAAGTTGAACTGTAAGTTATTATTATTTATTAAGTTGTTTTTTGTAAGTAATTTTAACTAGTAGTCATAACATCTTTGCCAAAATAACTTGTTATTTCACATAAAAAAGATCTTTATAAGTTAGGCGTAAAACACTCATATATCTTAATACAATTCAACATAATTTATATGTAAATTAATTCTCTTGATATTTACAATTATGTTTTTATATTATATATAATTATGTCTTTATACATGTATGATTATTTACAATTATGTCTTTATACATATACAATTATTTACAAGTTTATGCATATACAATAATTTAAAAGTACAAATACAATTATTAACAAAAAATTATAATTACATTAACATCTTGTTTGTATCATCTCCTGGCAGCATAGCGCATAGTTCTTCATCATCTTCTGGATGCTCGTTTGAATCATTGTCACCACTTACTTGTCTAAGATCTTCATTTGAATCGTTATCAACTCTTACTTGTCTTAGGACTTGTATCAGGCTTGGTCAGGAAGCAAGAGTGATTGCTCTCGATTACTGACCACGGAAATAATATTTAGTTGCAAAGGGGTCCGAATTTTCACTGAAAGTTTCAATATTTATTATTTGTGTTCTGTCATGACCTCAGGCGTGGTGCTTGTTCATCCGCGAGGTACTTTTTATGCATGTTTGTGTTAAGTAACCAGTAACTTCTTGTATGTTTATTTCATAATTAGTTAATTTAACTTAATGGTTATTAATAATTTTATTGAAAACGCAATTATTGTTGAAAGTCTTTTACAAAGGAAATCGTAAAAATTGCTTTAAAAAATTAGATTTGAATAATAAACAGATACACAAAATTACATTAACATAAAAAATACATACTTTTTGAATAAAAAATAAGAATATACTAATAAAATTTATAATATATAATAAACTTTCAAAATTTTGACAATTTAAAAAATATATATCTAAAACATTTATTTTGTAAACAAATAATATAGGTTGAAAGATTTACGGCTTTGCAGATGTGGCTCCGAGAATAAGTCATAGTATTTTTTGAACCAATAGAATTCGTTTGTTTGTAGATTTGCGGTTTTTTAGTGTTCGTGAATATTCTTTTTATACTTCTACGCCAAGATGTGTTGAGAACATTGAGATCAAGTTTATATATGTTTCCATATATGTCCGTAAAACAAAAAAATTTTTGTTTTATGGACATACATAAACTTAAATGTTCTCAAAATGACTAAAAAAATATATAATTAAATATGATAAGATATGATAAAACATTTTCATTGTTTGATGATAGCAAGGGTTGTTATCTGTCAAATATTTCTGAGACATGTCTAAATTATTTTCTGCTGACATAAAATATGTTCCACATAATTTTGATTGATGTATTTTGACATATATTTATGTGTGAATCATTTTCTGCTTTGGTTACATTTCTGAAATATTTTATGTCATCAGAAAGCAACTCAGACATAAAATTATGTCAAAATATGTTATTAGAAAATGTTTGACATATTTCAGCAAATGATAATTCAGGCATAAAATTGTCAAAATACATTGATAGAAAATATATGGGACATATTTTATGTCAGCAGAAAATAATTCAGATGTGACAGCTACCAAAAGTGACTAGCTGATGATTAATCACTATATCACATGTTGAAAAGTTTTAAGAACTGCTGAAAATGCCTATATACGTCCACTGCAAATCCACTACAACAATTGTTAAAACAATTTGATGTAACACTCAAGGAAACATTTGCGTGCTATAACATGACCATGTCATAAATGAAATAATGAAGCAAAAATGAAATTATAAACCTATAGCATAGTTAATATATGTTCTTCAATAAAGCATGTTGGAATCATCAAAATAACTAAGTGTGGCTAACTATTTATCTGGCCAAATATTTGGTATTCAGCAAAATCAATATTTGTGACATCTCTATTATTTAGTCCTTTAATTACTGCATCAAGTTCAGACATGTTTATATGTGTTGTGTCATTTTTTCTTTATCAAGCATCTCGTCTAGTGCTATTGAACTAGCATCTGCCTAAATTGTTGCCTCATTACTACAAGCACTCCAAATTCTCTCTGCAGGATTGTCATTATGTATTCTTCTAACCATATCATTAATTATTTTTTCTAGATAATTGCATTTTATTTTTTCATCACATGTTTGTTTAACTTATGACAAAGCTATAAGCAATTAACCACAAACTGGAAGATTCCCTGTCATTTTTCAGCTCAAAAAAAAATGTTTTGTCTTGTTAGTGAATTTGGAATTTCACCAAAATCATTATCTCTTCTCCAACGCAACTTTTTAATTTCAATTTCGACCTGTAAACCAAGAACTTTTGCTCCTTTGGATATGCGAACCACCTGCTTACAATGTAACCCATACATTTTCAAATAGTCAAGTATGTGACAAACAGGTATTATGTCTTCATTCACAAAAATATCATCAATGTATGATGATGTTCCTTTCCAGATTGTTTCGTCTTGTGATAGAACTTTGTCCAATATCTCTTTCATTATGACTGGCGCAACATTTAGTTCGAATCCCAAATGTGTTAAAGAAAACCTTAATCAATGGAACACACTAGTTTGGTAAAGTGTTGTCACATTTTGATAGGTATAGGTATTGGGTATCTATATCTATCAAAATATTGGTTACTTGATACCAAATTTGGTACCCAAATGAAGAAAGAATTATACTGACCAAAAACCAAATTGTAAGCCTGCATAGTGCACAAAATCATAAATTCGTATTTTTAACAAAAACTTTTATTTTTCGTATTTCTAGTCTGTTTTTCTAAAAACTTCCTGAATATAGTAAAAAAATTTCTGATGCTTGTTTAGATTTATAGTTAATTTTTTTAAATTCTTTTTAAATTTATTTTGTTGTATGTAAACTGCATTACCAAATTTTTGTTATTTTACAACAAAAAAAAGAAATATTACAAATACAATTTTTTGTGAATGACTTACCTCGTACCTATTAAAAACTGCTAGGAATTTCCAAAATATTCTAAATTAGACTTTAAATGGCGATAATGGTGCCATCAAAAAAGATGGAGTGGTTTTTTCAAATTTTAGTTTTAAAATTTAGAATTTTAGTTTTTTTTTAATTTCATTTTTAGGGCCAAAAAATTGTAAAATTTTCAAGAAAAATCTGTCGGCTAATTGCTGAAATTAATAAAATAAATAAATGCCTATGTGATGGAATTGTCAATTTATCTTTAGATACTATATAAGGTTTCAGGAAAAAATATTTAATTAAAAAAAAAAAAAAATTAATTAATTTAGTGCTAAAACCAATTGATTATGTTCGAAAAAGAGAAAAAAATATCTGAACGATGAACAGGATTTATAAATAGCACTATTTTACTATTAAAATTGCTTGGTACCAATATTAGTACCAATATACTCAGTACTTTGAAAAACTTTTTTGTAACTACTTTTTATTAAAGAACCGTTTTGGTACCGAGTACCGTGACAACACTAGTTACGTAAGTCTAGAGTTTCCCATCTCAAACATCATCAAACTTCAAAACTGTCTCCAGTTTTGAAGTTTGTCAGCATACACATCTGTGTTAGCAATGAATGCTTCAATAAACTTAGCTTTCTGAAGTCTAATACTGGTTATACTTTTCCTTTATTTCATTGTATGATTGCCATGATAGGAACCCAACCCTTTATTGGATTGTGTTTCTTTAAATCGTACTTTTGCAGCCATTTTTTCTCTATTGACCCTTGAATTTCTTTTTCGAAATCATGATTTTTGCCAACAGGGATAGTGTATTCAGCAATCTTATTCACCAGAATTTCAGGTTGGGAATTATTCCATTTCCACAGAATTAGCCATTCTCAATCTTGTTTCTCAAGCGAAGCTATGAAATCCTGTGCCATATATTCATAGTACTGACGTCTTTTGGTATATCACTTCTTAGTCCAAGTAAACATGATTCGTTTTTTCCCAGAAAACAAACATTACGAGTTGCAGTTATTTATACTCAACCAAGAGCTACTATTCAATTCATATCTGTCAAGAAACTAACAAAATGGTTTAAAGTCAACTACAAGTGCTTCCACAAAAACTTCATTCCCATTTTGCACGACAATTCGAGTTCAGCATACACCTTTGCACTATTGTTGTCCATTTACAGTTTCCATGCTAATTTCTTTCTTAATATTTGTCACACATTTTTTATAAATGATGCAGCAGGTACATCCTAAGCCAATCAACACATCCTGAAGTATGCTGTTAATGTCCAAGCGTATAGTAGACAATCCCAATACTGATTGTTTAGGGATAGAGCTGGCGCAAACTTTATCTCCATTATTATGTTTTTTTGACTTATTTTTAATGTGATAGTACTTTTGATACAAGTAAAACAGAACGTTACTTGTTTCCTGTCTTTAACCTGAATTGTTTTGATTATTATTTCTTCGTAGATGACAATTTCTTGCAAAATGATTGGGGAGTTTACTCTCATAGCAAACTGATTGTGTTTAATCTTCAAACAACCTTGGCTTAGTATGTCTTCTTGTTGCAGCAGCATGTTTTTTGTTCATCCCGTCGTTTCGTTCTTCAATCATGAGTGCTCTTGCTTGCGCAGGTACTTGTATAGTAGTAAGATCGTCCATACTAAAACTTGATCTCAGCATCCGTTGAACTTCATCAGGGAGCCCAGAAACAAAGGTACATGCAATTGCTCTGTCTGGTAGCCCACCAATTAGCGTAGATAATCTTCGCAGTTCTGTCAAACAAACATCAACTTCCTCTCCATGCTTTAGCTTTCTCATAATAAACTGTTCGTAAGCTGTATCTTGTATCTGGTCAAAATCTTCTTTATCAGTTTCTGCTAACTATTGATATACTCCAAATGCACCATTTGTGAGACAGAGAGAGACAACACTCACCAGATTGTTACACCAATTAGTTTGCATACCAGTTCAACATACAGTTTTACAACTAATTGTTGATTGTTTTCACTAAACTCTGGAGTTAACTTTAAATCATTTTTTTTCTACATTTTCTCCAAAATAGCTTGTTGTTTCACATAAAAAGATCTTTATAAGTTAAGCGTAAAATGCCCTTGTATCTTAATGCAATTCAACATAATTTGTATACAAACTAATTCTCTTGATATTTATAATTATGTCTTATACTATATACAATTACGTTTTTATACATATACAATTGTTTACAAGTAATGTTAATCAATTGTTAGCTTTAAAACAATCATTAACTATATTTACAGAAAATGGATTTTTAAATTATTTAAAGCATCTTATGCATAGCAACTGTGTTTATGCTTTACTTATGCTAAAATAACTATTGATTGCAAAGTGTTAAGTCTTCAATGATTAAAAGTGGCTTCAAAGTTATGAGTTTATATTATAATTTTTTTTTTTATAATTCACTCTCAAAAAAGCTTAGAGCAAACACTATTAATTTGATAGTTACTAGAAAACAAAGAATAGAGTTAATGAGCTAGGAAACGGTTGAATTTCCTAGCTCATTAACTCAAGTTTTAAAAAGTTTTAAAACTTGAGTTAATGAGCTAGGAAATTCATTAACTCAAGTTAATGAATTTCCTAGCTCATTGACTCAAGTTTTAAAACTTGAGTTAATTAAGTCAAGAGTTAAAAAGCATCATCAGAAATACTAGTTTAAATATCGTTATCCAGGCTTGAACAGAAATGACGTGTGATGGCACGCTGTAACTGACCATGCTTTTTTTTTTTTTCTTTACAATTTGAAAAGCATCATCAGAAATACTAGTTTAAATATCGTTATCCAGGCTTGAACAGAAATGACGTGTGATGGCACGCTGTAACTGACCATGCTTTTTTTTTTTTTCTTTACAATTTGACCATGGCAGTTTTGATGTATTAACAAATGCTATAAAAAAACTGTTACATTATGAATATCTTTTAATTTTTGATCTTTCTTAAGTTTTTTTATTTTATGCGAAGGCATTAAATAAAATAAAAAATTAACTATAGTGATTGTTTGAAATAAACAGATTTTGTGTAAATTAACAAATAATGTTAAATTTAATTTTTTTTTTATGTAGGCATGTATTTTTTGTAACTATTTTTTAATGTCTTTCTAAAAATCTTTTGAAAGATTATTTTTTAAATTACTTTAATTTATGTAAGTTAAATTTAATCTTTGTTGCAATGGAATGATTCCATTGCATTGGAATGATTTAATTGGTTTATATTTTTTGCTTCTATTTTTACAAAAAATTGTTAAAAACTTTTTTTTTAACTTGACTAACTAATCAGAGCATAAAATGATTGAAAATTACTATTTTAAATAGACTACTGTATTTTAAAAAAAAAAAAAAATTTTTATAAACAATATTTGGAAAAAATAAATATTTATACAATTTAAAATATATATTTTAACCCTTCCCGGTAAGTGCATGCAGTTGTACTCCTTGTACGTTCACGCTTAAAGTAAATTTTTTAGACAACTTGACCACGTTTTTATATAGAATTTGCGGCAAAATAAAGCTATAAGAAACTAGAGAATAAATCAGCAATACTGGAAAGAACCAAAGACTATACGATACAAAAAATCTAAATAAAATAAGCTAAAAAAAATTATTAATACAAAAAAAAAAATCGTTATCATAAAATAATGTACCTAAATATTTACTGTTTTTGTTTTCTTCTTTTTAGAGCGTTTGTTATTTTCCACTACCAAAATTAATATAAGTCGAGGAAAAAAGTAGATAAGAATATAGCGAAAATTAAAATATTTTTTGATTTACAATTTTTTTGCAACTTTTTTCATTCAGTAAAAACGAAATACTTTATAAATTGCGCTAGAAACCCAGACAGTTTTTAAATTTGTTTTTCAAATGTCTTTGCTAAACTTTACTGTTTTTATCAATGCATAGGAAAGCAAGAAAACTATTTGCTATTTATTTGTAAAAAATTGTATTTTTTTTAAGCAAATTTTTCATGTAAAAAAATGAAACGATACTGCCAAATTTTGTGGGCTAGTGCATTGGTAACTTACTGAACTTTATTAACGAATTTTTTAGGAGCCTATTTAAAACTCTTGCTAAAGTTTTTAAGTACATTTTTTTAAACAGAGATATCGTTATGTTCATTATCTCTAGTAACTCGTATTAACATTGGAAATTAGGCAATATAAAAGAAACAGTTCCATACATGAATCAAATGCGGTAAATATATTTATTAAAGAAGTTATTTTTTTATTTAACTTATTCTGTCATTAACAAAATTTATTAATCAAATAATATTTTTTGCAATAAATAACAATTTATTTTCTTATTTTCCTATTATGTAAGTATTGAGAAAAAACGTCAAATATAGCAAAAACCTTTTTTGAAAGCGAAAAGACCTAAAAACAAATAAACATAAGAAAAAAAATTAACAAAATTTCTTATAGTTCTAGCATACATAGCAAATTAGTTTCTTAATTATATGGGGTAATAAAAATCGTGAGTAAATTGCATATCAAAACATTTAATTGTTGTTAAATCATTATAAAAGATTTTTGTTTTTTTCAACAACGACTCTAAAGAAAAGAATACAAAAGTTGTATAAAAGTTTTATAAAAAAATTTTTTAACTTTTTTTTTTTAATTAACAAATTTTCTAGTTTATTTAATTAAACTTGATATTTTGTTACAATTTTGTTTTCTGATTTAAGAATTGTTTTTTTTTTCTTAGTAAATAAGTTTAGCTTTTTGTCGCAAATTATTGAAACCCTTTATAAGTTAAAAGATGCGAACTGCTGTAGCCAGTTAGTCTAAAAAAATTACTTTCTAAAGTAATTTTTTTAGACTAACTGACCTTAAACTAAATTATTAGTTATGCAAAACGCTTTCACTAAATACTTCTGATGATTGTTTAATGAATGAACAAATTTTATTAAATTTATTAAAAAGTGTTATATATATATATATATATATATATATATATATATATATATATATATATATATATGTATATGTATATATGTATATGTATATATATATATTTTTGTGAAGTGATTTTCTACTAATATATAATTGCTCTGTTCTTTCAAGAACATTGAGCACTCTATTGTGTAGAATACTTTTTAAAGTTGTTTAAATATATATATATATATATATATATATATATATATATATATATATATATATATATATATATATAAAACACACTTTAATAATTTTAATAAAATTTGTTCATTCATTAAACAATCATTAGAAGTAATTTGTGAAAGCGTTTTGTGTAACTTTAATAAAACATTTCAAAAGAAAAGTTATTTAAATTAAGCGCAATTAAAAGCATAACAAAAGAAAGTTTAGCTTTGAGTTTGAGTTTTTTGAGTTTTATTTTAGTGCTTATTCATTTTCTTTTTCGTAAGGAATTCTTTTTTCCTTATTATTTTTTAAATATTCTTCCTAGTTTAAGTTTAGCTAGCATTTCTTTTTTCAGCGCATTTCTAAAATGTTTAAAAGTCATCTAAGCATCTAAACAGTCGTGGTCAAGTTGTCAGAAAATAAAATAATTTGCGTGGTCAGTAATAGCGCTTGATCGCACGCCATTCCTGTCCAAGCCTGATTGTCCATATAAATATGAGTAAAAGAATGAATGAAATCATGAGTAAGATTATGGCAAACATGATTAAGAGAAGCAACCCTAGCAGATGCTAACTTTGCAATTGATAGGATATATGGTTTCCAAAAGATGTCAGTAATGAATGATAATCCCAAAAGACGTAGAGAAAAAGGACTTTGAGAGGGTTGCCATTCATTAATATAGGAATGTTGACAGGATTACAATGTTTTTTTCTCAAGTCCCATGCTGTTACAGAGGATATATCAGATTTAAAATCGGTTGTCTGTTCAAAGCAATTGAAAAGAGAAGATTTTTTGTTGATCCAAGAGTATTAAGTTGAGTCATCAGCAAATCTTACATCTAAAGAATCACTTTAGGTGTAAGATTGTCAAGAAGATCAATAATGTAGATAAGAAACAATACAGAACCAAAGATAGAACCTTAAGGAACCCTATAAGTTACTCGAAATGAAGAAGAGTGTTGGCCTTGGAGGATGACCTTAATAAAGCAAATAGAAATCTCGAAAACTTTTTCAGATACACCATATGAAGCAGGCTTATGGGGAGGACCAGCATGCCAAACTTTATCCAGGAAAGCCTTTATCCAGCAGTCTTTGAAAACCTGGAAAAGTCCTGGAAAAACACTACTTTTAGCAATGATTCCTGGAAATATTGGAACTTTTTCCTGAAATAGTTTTGATGTTTTTATCTTTTACACAGTTGTTATTAGTTTTATACTGAATTTGTTTTATATTAGTTTTATACTGAATACAGTTTTTATCTTTTACACAGTTTTATACTGTTTTACACAGTTTTACACTGTTTTACACAGTTTTACACTGTTTTACACTGTTTTACACAGTTTTACACTGTTTTACACAGTTTTACACAGTTTTATACTGAATACTGTTTTTATCTTTTACACAGTTGTTATTAGTTTTATACTGAATTTGTTTTAAGTTAGTTTTATACTGAATACAGTTGTTATTAGTTTTATACTATACTTTTATACAGAGATTTATACTGAAAAAACTTTTGTTTAATGTTACAATCAGTATTATAAACATCTACTAATTATTTAGTTTGTTGTTGTTGTTTTTTTTCATATTATTTAAAATCAACATTTTTAATTTTTTTCTGGTCGAGAAAGATCAACATATCTTAAAATAACCCAAAATTTTCCGACAAACAATTATTAAATAGTTTAGAGAGAATTGAATAGAGTTCTTGAGAGCACTTTTGTAAGACTATGACAGGAATATTGTCAAGACCACAAGCTGTAGAAAGGTTTAATTGAGTTTAGCAATAGAATCTTTGATCACCTTTAGGTCAGAACCACCTCAAGGTGATCAAAGAGAAGCTGAACGCAAGCTAGGGTCAGAGACAAGACACAAATCAAGGAGTGAAGGTAAGTGATTAGAGCTGTCTGGAAAACAAAAGTCTCAGAGTTTACTGAGCAAGAGATTAAGAAATACAGAAGTTAAAAGTTTTAGTGCCAGCAGGGTCAGTGGTGTTAAAGTCAAGTCATTGAGTGTGAAGAGCATTAAAGTCAACAATATTGGCCAAGGGGTAGAGCAAAAGGGCTTTGTCAATTTAATTAGAAATTACATTTAATATTGTGCAGCTTCGAAAAGTGAGAGCAAAAAAAAAGGTGATTGACAAAGCTCAAATTAACACAAAAAAATCTATTGCGAAAAAAAGAAGTTTAGCCTCCCCTCTTCCTCATCCCAGGCGCCACTTTACGGTAAGGTAAGGGGGGGGGTGGTATTAGTTGTAAAAAGCTGTATCTTTTCTACATTATTTTGTAATTGTTATTTTTTTAACTGTTTCTTTTAAATTTAAATATTTTCTTATTTTTTTAACTGTTTCTTTTAAAATTTAAATATTTTCTTATAATTTTCTTGTTTTGTGCGGTTTAAAATAGCATAAGTTACTGTTATACTTTACAGCTTAAGTTATAATTTAAAGTTTAAGTTGCATTTAAAGCAGTGTTTCCCAACCTTTTTAGTGCCATGCGCCACCAAAGCTCATAAAAACTTAAAATGTCCCCCCATGTTACATATGAATAATTTTTTATATTATAAATTTTTCATTAGTAGCATAAATGATATACTGCAGGAAGAAATCACAAAAAGTTATTTATTAAACAAAAAAATTCAAGTAAACAAAATATAGTAAACAATATATAAGTAAATAAAATAAAATACATCAGGTACTCAAGTCTAAAATGAAATTTAGTGAGATCCTTGTGCTTGATGCTGGGTTCAAAGAGATTTTATATTAGGTTCCAATTTTGTTAGCTCAATTCTTAGATCTCCCCGTTATGTTATATCCAACAATTTCTTTTTTTAAGTAATAAATCAGTTATGGCACTAAATCTGCATTCAGCTAAATATGAAGAAGGAAATGGTAATAGTTTTCTTGCACATTCTGTTGTGCTTGGATATTTAATTTTAATCTCTTCAAAAAACCATGCTATCGAACCTTTTATATTGAATAAAGTTTTAACTGACTCATCATTCTGCATTTCTGCTAATTCATCCTGGTACTGCGTTTTTGAAATACAAGATAAATTAACTAATATTGGCTGCATCAACCAAGTTGGAAAATCAATTTCTTTCAAATCAGAAAATTTTTCTTTTAATTCAGCTGATTAGTTTTTTAGATACTCGACAATATTAAGTATAGTGATATCAGTTACTTCGCATTTTTGAAATTTTTGAGCCAATGAAACTTTTCAAATTGTTTTTGGTAAACGTCTTTTTCAAATAGTTCAATAGACATAAAAAAACAAAATATCTTTGCTTTTGCATCGACAAGAGTTTTACTTGTTCCTTGAAGTTCTTATTCAATATATTTAGTTTTTCAAAAATATCAGTTAAATAACTCAAACATGCCTTAGAATCGATCGTTAACAGATATTGCATTTTCAGTTTTTTCGCTTAAAAAATCACTAAGAGTATCAAACAGTTCCCTTTCGAAAGCCATCTTACCTCAGTGTGAAGTAAAAGTCTCAATTGGGCTTCGTTTTTTTCTTCACAAAATAATTTTAAAATGCGCTCTTGTTTTGCACTTGCTTTAATAGAATTAATGCATTTTACAACCAAGCTCATTATTTTATTTAGAACAGGAGAAAGATTTTTAGCTACCAAGTTTTCCCTGTGAATAACACAGTGCACAAGAAGCATATCTGGATTTTCATCTTTCATCAGTTTTAAGCAACCATTTTTTTCGCCCATCATATTAGGAGCACCATCAGCAGCACAGGGCATTATATTTTTCATCTGTATTATTTACGTATCTAAGTAACTTTTTAGAGTACTGTATATATCTTTAGCGGTAGTGTTACTTTTTAATGATTTGCAAAATAACATTTCTTCAGCAAAATCATTATTATCAATGTATCTGACATATGTAAGTAATGCTGTTTCGCTGTTTCTCAATTTTGATTCGTCCATTTGCACCAAAAAATGTCTTGTTTATAATTTTTCGATAAGTTGTATTTCAACATCTTTACTCATTTCGTCAATTCTTCTGCTGACAGTATTGTTACTTAGTGGCATGGTTTTCATATCTTGGTCATCTTTCCTAAAAACAGTTTTAGCAAATGTGATATTGAAGGCTTGATTAACTGCTCTCCTATTGTATGATTTTTCCCAGATTTAGCGTTGAGTAATAAAATTTGATAGCTAGCCTTAAGAGTGCAATTAATATTGAGAATACGATATACAGAACGATACAAGCAACTGATAATCATAGTCCAAATTCTAGTTTTCAAAATCAAATCCTAGTTTGCCAAAGCAAAGCGTAAAAATTTTGCATGATGCACTTCGAAATGGACGTTTCCTGGAGATTCCACTATGTGGTTAAATTTAGACTGAAAAAGTCCTTTTTTTTCCATTGCCCACGAACAATCAAATTACCCCCTAAAAATTTCCTAAGCCCCACCGGTGCTTTTTTTTTTTTTTTTTTTTTTTAACATCTTCGCTTCCAACAAAGCTGAAAGCAGCCACTAATTAAAGTTGGAAGTTACTGGAAGAGAAAAGATGAAGATTGTAGAGCAAGATAACGATTGACGGACGATTTAAAAGATTGCAAATTATATGAATCAGGAAAGCAAGATGAAGGAAGCGAATTCCAAAGAACTGATGTTCGAGGAAAAAAACTATATGAATAAGCGTTTTTGGAGCACTTAGGAACAGTCACAGAAAAAGGATGACACTTAATTGAATGACGAGTAACACGAGAATGAATTTTAGTAGATGGCACAAGAGACGCTAGCTCTTTAGAGCAGTGCCCATTATAGTATTTGTAGAAAAGAGAAAGAGAAGCAACATTACGACGACGTGATTATGGTTGAAGGTTGGCTGCAAGAGCAGGTCCAACTATGTTTACAATGCGTTTTTGCACCTTGTCTAAAAGAGAAAGGGCATCATTAGAAGATCTGCCCCAGATATGGCAACAGTATTCCAAACAAGGCCGGATTTGGGATTTATAGAGATAGAGAATAGAATCCAGAGTAAGAAAGTGGCGAGCTCGATAAAGAGATGCAACCTTAGCAAATGCTAATTTTGCAACCGATTTGATATATGGTTTCCAAGAAAGATTGGAAGTAAGAGTTAATCCTAGAAGATGAAGAGTAGGTGACTCATCGAGTACATCACCGTTCATAAATATAGGAAGATCTAAATTATTGCGATAACGATTGGCTGAAAAAAATTAAGTTTTATCTGAATTAAAGTTCACCAGCCACTGTGAGCCCCATGCTGTAGCAGAAGTGAGATCCTTTTCAAGCTCAAATGCCCCCTCCAAGCAATCAGAGGGTGTTGGTTTCTTATCACGACAAGAATAAATGGTAGTATCATCAGCAAACAATGCCACTTTAGATGTGAGAATATCTGGAAGATCGTTAATGTAAATTAAAAAGAGTATAGGGCCAAGGATAGAACCTTGAGGAACCCCTGAAGTTACAGAATAAGAAGAAGAGTGTTGTCCATCGAGGACAACTTTTATGCTACGATTGGAAAGGAAGGATTCAATGATCTTAAAGATGTTGCTGGGTACACCATAAGAAGAAAGCTTATGGAGAAGACCAGCATGCCAAACTTTATCAAACGCTTTTGAAATGTCAAGAGCGATGGCCTTAACCTCTCCATCTTCATCTAATGCATGATAAAACCTGTCAGTTATTACTGTTAGCAAATCAGCTGTAGAATGAGAAGATCGAAATCCATATTGATGGTCAGAAAGTAAGTTATTAGATTCAAGATGAGAAATTAAGTGTTTGTTAATTAAAGATTCAAAAACCTTGCTTATGATAGGAAGAAGACTTATGGGACGGTAGTTAGACGAATCAGATCGCTCCCCAGAATTTTTGAACATAAGGATAACAGATGCGGCTTTCCAGCAGGCTGGAAAACAAGACTCTGATAAGCACTTGTTGAATAGTTTTGAGAGTATAGATGACAGCTCCGGAGAACACTTCTGCAAGACAATAACAGGTATGTTGTCTGGGCCACAAGCTGTAGAAGAGTCTAGGCAGGAGATCACTTTAGATACAGATGCTGGAGTGATATGAATGTCAAGCAATGGATCAACCTGTTTGTTGGCAATATCAGGTAGAACGCAATTAGTGGAATCAAGAGATGATATTGATGAAAAGTTTTTAGCAAACAATTCGGCTTTGTCTTTCGGTGAGGTGACAAAGTCTGAACCATACAAGAGAGGTGGAATTATAGATTTGCCCTTATTATTGATATTATTAAAGATTCTCCAGAAGTCACGAAAGCCTAATTTTTGAGATGAGATACAAGATTTCATGACCTGAGAATAGCGGGTTTTGGTGTTAGACAAAACCTTTTTACAGTTGTTTCTAGCAGTAATAAACAGACGTCTGTTTTCTGGAGAATTGTTTTGTTGATAAATATGGAAGTAACGGTTTCGATTGGCAATCCCAGCAGCACAGTGTGAGGAAAACCATGGAGGAGAGTGAGGCTTGACCTGGAATCGTCGAGAGGGAATAAAAAATTCCATGCCAGCCTGAATCCACGCAGTTATGTAAGAAGCACATTTGTCGACAGGAAGTTGAAAGATTTCTACATAAGGGCCATCACGAAGAAAATCACGGAAAGAATCCCAGTCAGCTTTACTGTAGTTGTAAGAGGTTCGATAATAGGGGGATTCAGGTGATGAAGAAGAATGAGATATTAGTTTTAAAGAGATTAAACTGTGATCAGAAGCACCTAAGGGTGAATGTGGAGAAACTGAGCACTGACTAGGATCAGAAACAAGACATAAGTCGAGTAGAGAAGGTAAATGATTAGGGTTGTCAGGAAAGCGAGTTGGAAAGTTGACTATTTGAGTTAGGGATTAAGAAAGGCAAAAGTTGTGGGCTTTAATGCCTGCACAGTCACTGACACTGAGAGCTAAGCCATTCAGAGTGGTGAGCATTAAAGTCACCGACAAAAACTATATTAGCTGATGGATAAAGAGAGAGGGCTTGGTCAATATGATCAGAAATAACATCAAAAAGAGTGCAGTCTTGAGATGAAGGAGAGCAATATAGAACAAAGAGAAAGGCAATAGAGTGAAGTGGTGCTAAACGAAAGCACATGAAAGAATAGTCTGTGGATTCAAACCTAGTTTCACGACAAACAGGTGAATTCTTACGAATGTAAATGCCCAGGCCAAGCATGTGACTATTGGAGTCTTTACGAATCAGAGGAAGATAACCATCAACACTAAGATCACAAGATGAGACAGCCGAACTCAAATTAGTCTCACAAAGAGCAAGTAGGTCTGGTGAACTTTGCAAGAGATAAGACTCAACAGAAGAAAAGTTACTTTGAAGACCACGAATATTAGTGAATGATAGGTTTAGAGAACTTGGTGATGATGATGGTTTTTTGTGTTTTATAGTTTTTGGTACTTTATTCATTTTTAAATTAGATTGAAGAACTTGACTCAAAGCATAGATAGTACTCAGAACACCGTTTAATAGCCCAAGCAATTGCCTCATTTTTACTAATAAACCCTAAGTTGTAACAAAGGGCTCCAAATGTGGCCTCCGCAATGCACACCAAAAGTACAAACAGGGACACCATCCATGCGCAACATGGCACTGTTAATACTTTGATATTTTTCAGCTGTTGATGGAATCAGCCTCTCTGAGAGCTACCACAGAGTTTGGGAAACCTGACTACCAGCCGGCCTCAGAACCATAAAACTGAGTTTTAGAGCTGTACCCTCATAAGGAGATAATAATATGAGTTGCCTAGTCATAAAAACAGTGACACAAGCAAACCCATGCATTGAGTCAAGAAGATCCAGCATTCAACATCCTAAACTGGAAACAATGTATTAAAAATACATCTGCGCCAGCCTAATAGATAAAGAAGGGGTGCGAGGCTGGTCAACAGATAGAATCTGTTTACCCCTTAAGTCTTTGCCTAGGAGGCCTTCTACAAGACAGTAGCTGGGTGCATTTAACATCTGCCCAAGATGAGTATTTTTATCGAGACACCATCTCTAGCCTTTACTCAACCAAGAGCCCCAAGGCAGGGGGTGTTTTAAATCGGAGTTGGCATCTCCTAGCCTTTGCCTAAATAGGCGTATCCTACAAGGCAGCAGGACATGAAGCAGATTGTACTGGGTTACATGTTACCAGTAGCAGGATAACCTGATCTGACAAGATCAGGTTATCCTGCTTTACCAGTGTTTCCTAATTTGGGGCATGACCCCCACATTAGGAAACACTGCTCTATGTTGAATAGAAACGTCGGCGCAAGAGAACAAATGGTTATTCTTCTATTTAAAAGATAAAAGAAAAAGATGACTCCTACTAAAAAACTTAGACAAAAATATTACCTTTAAGAAAGGCCAAAAATAATGCTAAATTAGTTAAAGAAATTAGTAAAAACTAAATTAGTAAAAAACAACAAAAAAGAAATAAAAACATGCGAAAGAGAACTTGACTGATTCATAGAGAGAGTATGGAATCTAAATAATAAGCTATGCAGTTGTCTCAGTCCTGCTAATTAACTTTAAGTTGTGACTTAGCGCTCCTTATGTGACCTTGACAATGCACCCCAAAAGCACTAACATGGACACCATCCATATGTAACATGGCACTGTTAGTACTCCGATATTTTACAGCTGTTGATGGAATCAGCTTCTTGAGAGCTACCACAGAGTTAGGAAAAATTTCCTACCAGCTGGCCTCAGAACCATTAAACTGAGTTTTATGAATAAAGTCAAGAAGATCCAGCATTCATTATACAAGACAGGTAACAATGTTACACAGGTTTATCTATGCCAGCCTAATAGATAAAGAACGGAGTGTGAGACTAATCAACAGATTTATTCTGCTTACCCTTAAATTCTTTGCCTAGGAGGCCTTCAACAAGGTATTAGCTGGATGAAGTTAGCATCTGCCCAAGATGAGTATTTTTATTGAGACACAACTTCTAGCCTTTACCAAGAGCCCCAAGTCAGGAGAAATTTAGGTTTATTTCTTCTAACCTTTGCCAAAAAAAGTAAACCCTACAAGGCAGCAGGACATAGGGCAGGATGTACTTAGTTACATAATACCAGTTGCAGGTTGATTGTGATGATCCTGAACCTGACCTGTCCTGACCTTGAGTAGTTAAAAGAAGTTACTTCTGTAAGCATTACTTTCAAACATTAAGCTACATATTTTGGAAATTCATTAGGAAAAACATTTCATCTAACTGAATTCTGGAAATTAAGGTGAGCATAAGTTATGTTGTTAGAGTTACCAGTTGGTAACTAAGTTAACACAACAGCAAAAAATAAAAGTAGAACACAAATATACATTAAAACTTATTGGTGAATGAACACTGCGCCTGATGTTTAGTCAGAGCACAAACATTTATATAGAAATTTACGAGTGAATGAACACCGTGCCAGAGTTTCAGACAGGCACAAAAACACATTTAGGAACTTACTGGTGGATGAACACTATGCCAGATTTCATACAGAACACAAGCATACATGTTGGAACTTACAAGTGAATGAGCACCACCACAGAGGTTCAGACAGAACACAAACATACATATAGGAATTTATGAGTGGATGAACACCATGCCAGAGGTTCAGACAGAACACATACATAAATATAAAGCAAATTATGAGTGAGCTAATGCTGTAACTAAGACACCTCAAATTATATAACAGACAAAAATAGATACCACTATAGATAGATATTAGATATTATTGATGACAGGGAGTACACTTCTTTTAGCCTAAGCTTAGACAGCAAATCCTACAAGGCAGCAGGTGATAGAACAGATGACACTGGATTACATGTTACCAGTAGCATGTAATCTGGGGATCATGATGACCTTACACCACTTTTTATGGTACTTTCAGTTTAAAAATATATATTCCTCCTCTTATAGTGACATATGGAATAAAAATTAACAATAAAATATTTTTAGTCATATCCTTAATATATTATAATTTACGCATTAAAGGGGGTGATAACAGATAATTCTCGGAAAATTTTGTTTTAAGGGCTCTAATGGTAATGGAGACAATTTGTTAATTTGATCAATTAGAATATTGTTAGCCCAGTTCTCCACATTAATACTTTTCTTTTTCAGTTCCATAGGAGCACTGTAGGGTGTTCAAAAAAACACAATTTTTAAGGAATAGTTCTTTTGGAAATATTCTATCGAATAATTCCAAAAACAATTGGAATTATGATGTATTTGGGACCCAAGAACACGTCTGATTTTTTTCAGAATTTTTTTTTCACTTTTTTAGTCTCCGCCAGAGGCCATTTTTATTCATGGCTGCCAAAAAGTCCTATTTTCATCATTTTCAATATTTACTACATGTGATGAGATAGAAAACCACTCAATATGATATATTAGTCGTTTAAATTTGTTCTGGGGTAAACTAAACATTTTTGGCATAATTTGTATAAATCCAACATGGCTGCCAAAATCTAATATGGCTGCCAAATTTTCACAGCTTTCAGCATTTGCTACCAAGTATGACTTGGATAAACACTAAATATGACATATTTATGGTTGTAAACTTGTTCTAGGACAAAATACACATTTTGTAGGTAACGGCTGCCAAAATTTTCTATTTTAAGTATTGTCAACTTTTTCTGCCAATGATAAGCTGAATACTTGTTCTACTGTAAAATATACTTTTAAAAATTTTAATATGGCTGCCAAAAGAGGAAAAATTCCAAGTTTTTTTTTAATTCAATTATAAAATGAATGGTACTAATAATATATACATACTAAATTTTCTATAAATGACATATGATGGAAATTAAAGACATGCATACTTTATGCAAACATATTGTTGTTGTTAAAATTTTTAACGATCACCAAATGTATAACATACAGTACAAATATTTGTATATTATTATATTTCTTGTATACCAACACAAATGTCTATTAATATCTATACAAACATCCATGCATTATAACTTTTGTGTTGAAAATTCTAACATGATAGTACATCAATTTATAATAAATGTTGACAAGGAGGTATGGTAATACTGTTTATGTTAATTTCATGCATTTCTTCCTTTTAAGATGGCTAAAATCTGTGAGTAACCTGTGACTATTGACAACTAGAATGATGTCATTGTTATATTCAGCATCCTCTAATTAGTTAACATATTGTGTGACTGCTCTCTCTGCTACATCATTGACTGCCGTAATGCTGTGAAGGGTATGGCTGAGTCTCTGATATTCAGGGTCATTATACCACATGGAAAGATCAATGGTTAGAAACCTGACATCCTGTATTTGAAGACAATCAAAGATATGCCAAGATTGCAGACCAACAAAATCCTGGAGCCTAGGTTTATCTACCTGTAGAAGTTCAGAACGGTGTGATCAAGTTTGAGGTTGAAATTGCAGGCGATTAGATGTGACTAGAGACTGGACAATATCACGTTTTTCCTGTAGAAACACATTTGCATCACATATAGACATAACAACAAGGTCTTCTGTTAGATACCACAGGTGATGAGAGATTGACTGCTGCACTGCGGTAGCAATGGCTTCATCAATAGCCTGTAGATACAAATGTTGCGAATTATGAATAAGTTATTATATACACTAATACCTGAAAAAACATAGTACAATAAACCGATCATAATTTTATGCAATATCAGTGATAGATAATTAATAACTCCAAACCTCAAAACGCTTCACATCCTTCCAGAATTGAAGGTCTAGATGGGGTGTTGACACTGTAATAGGAGCTTGCAGCCAATACTTGGCATAGTAAACTATAATGGATGTTGCCATTCTCTTGACAGCCTGTTTCTCCACTGCTGTGGTCAGATCTGATAACTGATGAATAGTCATGGCAATCTTGCACAAGTACAAAGCTTTGATCATGAATCGTGTACGATGACAGGCTCCTGGTTTCTCCATCCGAAAGCTGTGCGTGGGATTCCTCTGAGGTCTCCAAATCTGAATATATTATTGTAATGTATTATTGTCATGCTATGTATGGAGACACGATATAGAAATAAGGGTTAAATTTCAGAGTTGTGGGTTATGCATAATTGATTAGTAATAAGTGATTAGTATTATTTTTTTTATTGTTTGTTACTGTCCACTTAGATAATGTGTATACAGTTCACACAACTCTCTATAATCTTTCCTCGGAAGGTTCCTCTGACACAGTGTTCTTCCAGGAAGAGTCTTGCATCCTTAGCCTGAGCCACAAGAAGGCTGTCTGGTCCATAATAAGGTGGCAAGGTTGTGTTGGCAGGTCATTGTCATTGATGTAGATCATCCTGGTCAATCTGTTTAAAGCACTGTTTGAATTGAACAAACATACGATTATCTAGACTAAAAATCTACAATCACATATTTCATGTTAAATATTAACAAAATAATGACCAGAAAGACTGGCCACAAAAATAGAGTGATGTACATACTAGAAAAAATAACATGCCTTTGATTATGTTATGTAACAGTAAATATCCATCTGGATATTTACTGTTACATAAACATGCCTTCATCAGCACCTCGAATAGCTTTATTTGCATGATGAATATGCTATTGCTCTGCTACATGATGGCGGCATGCCAAAGGCTTGCTGAAAAAGAATGTCTGCTCCACTCAGTTGACCGCTATTTGAAGCTATTGTATCCCAGCAGGTGGCTACAACCTTATTTGTTATATCCCATATGTCACAGGTGAAAATGAGGGCTTCGGCCTGGGAAACACCAATTCCATTTTCCATCTTTGGCGCTCCAAGAAACTGCCTAATTGGCTGGTCAAAAGACAATTGAGCAACTATGCACAAATTTTCCTGTGTTTTACCAGAGGTAAACTTGAGTTGTTTAGCATCCCCATACAGGAATATCGTACCAGGATTAAAATCTGCTCTTATCTTTGCTGCAGCATTTTTCTTACCTTTGATTCTTTGGCGCTTTATGGTTGAGCGGCTAAGTAAAACACCATTTAGGTTTCCAGAACCAGCTAATATCATTTGAGAAAATATTGAAAGTTCAGCATTGAGGCAGAGCTGCAATTGGGAGGCCAACTTTGATGTGATTTCTCCAAGGGTCTTGGTTGGTAGGTCCAGCTTTATTGACTCTTGTCATTTAGGTTTTCTCTCTTTGGGATACCATGGGGGATACCATTGAGTTCTGTATCTGTATTTATATCTGCACATCTGGACATTAATTTGTTAGCCTCAGACTGTACATGTTGTTTCTAATCCATCTTGTTTTAATATCAAGCCCATTGTTCTTGCGTTCTTGCTATTCAATCTTCTTTTTGGTTTAATTTACTTACTGCTGTTTCATCAATGGTGATGAGAATAGTGAGGAACTTTACGTTGACCCTGCAGGAATACAAAATGTAACTTCTCTTGTCGAAGCAAGGATCTGCTCGACAACAACTGGTGCAAGATCACTAAGGGAATTGAAGTAGTGTTGGAAGTCAGGCTTGCTGAAGTTTTTCTACCTTTCTGTATAAGCCAGGCAGTATGTGTTTATGACCTTGAGGGTCTTTTCAATGCAGTGTTTGGACTTTTGAGTTGGAATGTTAGCTGACTGCCAGATAGGTAACATTTAATTAAAGATGTTCTTATCAATATCTTTTTTAGGTGTCTGATAGTCCTTCTTCCTTACATCTCTGTATCTTTGCAATACTGCTCTATTAGTTGGTAGCTTTCTAGTGCTAAATATAGCACGACATGAACCAATTACTTTAATGTATGACTGGGTGGGATTTTTTCTATGTCTAGAGCTGAACTGATTTTTCTGAAATGTCCAACTTGACCTGGTATCTTCTGTGGAAGATGACTTATTTCACCCTTTGGATTTGGTGACTGTCCTCCTTTCTGCTTAGGAATTGGTTCTAATGATTCACTCATATCTGGTTCCATCCTAACAAAAATACAGAGTGTTGTGAGATAAAAACATCTTCTATAGTAAAAGTCACTCCTAAAAATGTATTATTTTGCATTCAAGCAGAATAAGTAAAGCTGTATTATAAATCTTATAAATTTATAAAAATGTAAGTTTTTTTTTTTTGCTAAATACTTACTTAAGTGGTTTTCTATCTCATTGCATTCAATAAATGTTGAAAATGATGAAAATAGGACTTTTTGGCAGCTATAATTAAAAATGGCCTCTGGCAGAGACTAAAAAAATGAAGAAAAATTCTGAAAAAAATTAGACTTGTTCTCGGGTCCCAAATGTATCATAATTCCAATTGTTAGAATTATTTGATAAAAGTTGTGCTTTTTGGAACACTCTAGAGCACTGTTAAACGTTTGTTATGAATGTGAAACTAACTTTGCAAAAAAGACTCAGTAATTATTTAATCTAAAATTAAAAGAGGTCTTTGGCTTTATACAATATATTTAGACTGTTAAATAATATTTTAACAAAATTGAAATCTGTTTTTAAACTTCACTCTGCACATACTTTGCACATATAAAACTATATTTAGACTTTTAAACATTGGGATACTTTATTAAATTTTAAGATAATCTAGCAACTCTTTTTTTTTTTTACATGAAAAAATCTTTAAAGCCATGAAAGATAGCAACTCCAGGAATTCGAGTACCTATGACAACAAAACAAAACAAAAAAATTTTTTAAATCTTTAAAATTTGCAAAAAAAATTTTCTTATTCAAACCTTTTTGAACCCAATATACTAAAGAGATGGGTTCACTTGGAATGAAACAGTGGAAAGCCTAATAACTATGTTGAATTAAGTCATTGCTAAAAATTACCTTGTTATATGATATAATTAATGGACATTTAAGTTTATTCTTATTAAGAAATTTCGATTTATTTAGTTTGCGTTTCTAAAAATATTGCCATGATAACATGGCTTGCTCCTAAAATATATAAAAACCAAACCAATGTCTATATACCATTAATGTATAGTACTTTCACCTGTAGTGAAATGTAAATAATTTGTCTAACACAGAATAAAATTTTTATGTGGCATATTTTCCCTGGTGATTTATTCACTCCACTTCATTCTATAACAAATGTTTTGCATAGTGGGTACTTAGAAGCTTGAAATACTTTCAACTAGGATATACAGTGACATTCTCAGTGACAGGGTGTTACTGGTCATGATAATTTTGAAGAAAAAAAAAGGTACAATATAGTTGTGTTTGATCTTAGGAAGTAGTCAGGCTTGAACTACTTCTTATTCTAAAGCAAGATGTACTTGATATACCTAAGAACTAACTTATATTTCAACATTTGAAACCTGTTTGGAAACATTTTTGTAAATCAATAAGGCTCTGTATGTCTTCAACATAAGACGATTTGACATATTCATGTATTTTAAGGTAGTTTTTATAGCATTTATTTTTTGTTCATTTTTAGAAAATCTCACAAAAGTCAACTTGGAAGGCTTAAAGAAAAAGATCCAGCTTTTTATGAATTTCTAAAAGAGAATGATGAAGAGCTTCTAGAATTTTCTGATTCAGATGCAGAGGGAGAGTTAGGTAAAAAAAGTTTTTCTTTTTTAAGGTTTAATTAAGAATTCTTATTCTTGCCATTAATTTTTTTAAATATACATTATGCATATACTATATATAAATATACATTATGCATATGCATTATATAAATATACATTATGCATATACTATATATAAATATACTTTATGCATATACTATATACATAACTTTTGAATTCATTTTGTTTTTTGATATGATAAAATATTTAAATTTTGATATGTTGAAATGTTTAAATCTAAATATGATAAAATGTGTACATGTACATGAATAATGAGAAATTTTTAGATAATAGATTAGACAATAAGTAGATTGTGCATTTTGCATATCCGCTTACCAATAGTTGTTACCATGTTTATCTTTATGTCAAAATATAATCAATCATTTTATCAAATTGGTTTTGAAATTAAATAGTTTTCATGGGAAGTAATTCATAGTTCAGGTTTTGAAACTTATTTTAAAACATATAAATAATATCAATAGGCAGCTCATCATGTTGTCATCATTTTAAAATATTTTTTTCTTTTAAAGAAAACAATACTTTGTTTTTAATTTTTTTTACACTTATAAATTCCATTAAAGTTTTCAACACTGAAAAACAATACAAAAATTGCAAGTAACACTCCGAACTCATCAAACTCCAAAAAGCAACACATAATTTAAACTAGGAACTTTTAATTAAAAGAAGAATTTCTTTTATTTAATACAGTACCTGTCCAAACCAAAATTTTTTGTCAATGTATGTACACTCTGATGCGCCTATGGTTATATCAGTTGATGTATGTACCCTTTGCCGCATGTACAATATATTATATGTATTTTTATAAATTCAGCTTAAAGCTTGCTAAGTTGATTGTAGTAATTCATAAATTCTTGAAGGTAGAACCACTTATATATAAATGGTTTTACCTTAAGGTGGCAACCTTTAAAAGAGTTTATTGTTGTAAGTATTGAGTTGATAGATTTTTAAATTTAAAAAACAAGCAACTGGCACCAAGCCATTTGCTTGTTTTTTAAACTTAAAAATCAGATATTTATCTGAATTTGAAAATTTGGTTATTTGAGTAAAGAATGACATGGTACAAATATATAAATATATATGTATATATATATATATATATATATATATATATTTATATATTTATATATTTATATATTTGTATGATACAAATATATAAATATATATATCAGGCCGGCCAATTTGTATGGAGCCGAAAAATTTGATTAGAGCCGCCCCCTAGGATGATTCTATGGACAATTCTAAGCAACTTAGGTGAAGGAACCATAGGTCTATCTCGATTTTCGAGTCTCCCACTTTTCAAAAAATGATTTTTTCCCTATAACATCATTTTGATTCAAAATTCGATTTTTTATTCATCGTTATATTATCTTTTTTATGTGTATATGGGGGGTTTTTGGGGTCAAGAAATTCATTTCTGATCTTGATTTTTACCTATGACCACCGCCAGAGGGCGTTTCATGCATATTTTATCTATTTTTCGTCTATTTTCCGAGAAAAATTACAAGTTTTTTGGTAAAATTTATTTTATTTTTTTCAACAGAAATTCAATCTAAAAAATAAGAACATGTGTAAAAAATAAAAAAAATGAATTTAGTGAAAGAAAAGCGAAATAAGTTATTTTTGAAAGTTATTCTTGCTTTCAAGTCTGGAGTATTTTGTGTATCACTGTGTTGACTTTTTTCTAAAACACGTTTAGAAACACTAACCAGCAATTGAACATATCTTTCCGTTGCCTGTATGTGTACCGGAATTCTTGGATCAGGCAATGGTGGATCATCGTATTCTAAATATTGTTTCAAATGATCATGCATAATGCTATGCGTAAACGGTGTTTCGAAGAAGACATCATCTTTATTTAAATCAATCATATTCGTATAATCTGTACAATTGAAGTTTATCAAAGGTTTTTGATAAACTCTAAGATGTGCCGGGTTGTACAGATTTCTTCGGTATTGTAAAATTTTCTTGATTGCGACATCGCTAACAAAATATTTTCGGAATGTGCGTAATATGAATTGTCTTTAATGACATTATTGACAACTCTGCGTAGATTTGTATCCAAATATTGTGTCCAACGAATGAATTTGTAAAATAATACACTACCAAAGACCACCGAATTGTAGTACTTGATGTTGAAGTGCATCAGCACATACACTTTCATTATGTATGTTGTCAGAATTTTCAAATTCCTTGATGGATTTTAAGTTGACACATACAACCGCAACAATCTATTCGCCTTGGTGAGCCAATGTGAATGTGCTATTGGTTCTGGTTTAATGTGAGACAAATCCGCATGAACAAAACCATTTGAAATTGCATTAGCCATTTTGTATAAATACTTTGAATCGGTGGATAATTCAAATGGATCTAAATCAGGTGGCACGTTCTATAGCATGATTATCTCGAATTCATGTACAAGCTGGAAAAAAAAAAATTAGATGAATTAAATGCAATTTTACCATTTAATAATGGAAAAAATCAATGAGAAAAATGACAAATGATACATACCGGAAGATTTTCATTCGTTTCAATTTGTTTGCCAAACGTTCCGGTTGTTGTTCGTGGTCCATTTGTCAATGATCTTTCCAAAGTGTCAAACAAATGACAAAATGGCAGCTCATTGAAGTGCAGAAGGCACACAAACCAATGCAGCGATCTATTCAAATGCAATTCAAATCAACGCAAAATCCCATTTCTTACGCCAGTTTTTGTTGGCTCACCATCACAGTGTAGCATCGAGAGCAATTTCTTTTTCGACGAAAAATGTATTCAATGTCATCAATTTGTGTTCAGCATCTTCATTTTCGACTTTTGTGTAGCCTATCAATTGGGAATTTGGTTCCTTCAAAACAACTAGATGTGATTCTTTCACAATCCTTGCATGGAACTTCTCATTTATTTTTTCCATTGTTAAAGCATCATTTTTTCGGCCGTCGAATGAAAATGCTATCAAATTGGATGCATCATACTGCTTAAGAAGCAATTCTTGTCTGCATTTGGCTTTTTCTTGACACATTTTATTTTTATCCATGATGATAGGATTGCCATGTTAATCTTTTACGTAAATGTCTTGCATAAGAGATGTTGCAAGTGCTGCTGCTATTCTATCAGACACACCAAATTGATCACACATCGCAGCAAAGTTTGAAGCATCGTATCTGGGAGTATATGGTCCTCAGATCACTGACAGAACATCTTGTGGATTTGAACTTGGCTCATCTGTATCATTACTTGGCTCATATGCTAAATGGCTCTCTTCAACACTTGTTGATATTATTGTTGACATTGGTGCTGGCTCTTCGAATTCCGGTATCGTCAATCTTCTGACATTAGACTGATCTCACATGAACTCTTTCAAATGATCTGGAATCAATCCACATGAGCATAATGCTGCCTTTAAGTCACATTGACATTTGCTGATGTAAAATAATTCTTTTGTAGATTGCACAAACGTTCTGAATGTGGCGATTTTTGGATGTTTAGTTTCGATTTGATACTTCTCAATCAATGTATCCAATTTTCTAACAACACTTTTTTGTTAGAATTTCAACATTAAGTTGACTCCAAATTTCAATCAATTTGTCTGTTATGTGCGGTATGAACATTTTATACGAAAACATTTTGTTTTGCAGTTTAGCACGTTCGGTCAAGAAAAAAAAACATCTTAAAATATCCTGTTTTTTTTAAAATAAATACGTTATTGACTTAAAAGCAACAACATTTTGTTGCTTTTTTTCTCACTAAATTCATTTTTTTTTATTTTTCATCCATAGAATCATCTTAGGGGGCGGCTCTAATCGACAAAAAAAATTGACTAATAAATATATATATATATATATATATATATATATATATATATATATATATATATATATATATATATATATATATATATATTATATATATATATAAATAAGTTTAATTTTGCTGTGAGCATATATTCAGCAAAAGTGCTCGATGAATGATATCAGAGCTATATAATTGATTTTTTGATGAGATTAAAAAAATAACTACATGATTTTTGCTACTAAAAGTTTCATGCATGAAACTTTTAGTAGTAAAAATCATGTAGTTATTTTTTTCATCTCATCAAAAAATCAATTTTATATATATATATACACACACAGTATGCAAAAAAAATAATTGTACACTTAAAAAAAAACAATATTTTTAAAGATTGCATCAAAATAATGAGCTATCTGTTAAAATATTTAAAAGTTTTTTTTAGATATCTAATCTAAAAAAAACTTTTAAATATTTAAAAGTATTGTTTTAGGAATTTATTTGTGTATTTGTGAATTATTTGCTTTTCAAACCTATTGAATTTTACTCAAATGATCTAATGATGCATAAAATTGACTGCAAAAAAATTAATCGTACAATTCAAAAATAATGTCAAATTAATCAAATTCTATGGAAATTAGTATCAAGTGGGGCCTCCTTTAGCCTTGATGGTCTTATCAAGATGATTTGGCATTGAATTGATCAAATTTTGGGTCTCTTCTATTGTTATATTATCCCATGCCCTCATTATAGCTTCTTTCAAGTTGTCTTTGTGTCTAAATTCTCGGTCGCCAATTTTTCTGTCCAAAATATACCACCAATTTTCTATTGGATTTAAGTCCAGACTTTGAGATGGCTATTCCAAAACATTGATGTTATTTATGCCAAAGTATACCTTCGTTATCTTATATGTTTTGGATTGTTATCCTGCTGCGGTATGTTTTTTATTGTTATCCTGCTGGAGTATGAAATCGCTTCCCATTCTCAATTTTTAAGTATATGGTTGCAAGTTAGCTTTGAGGATTTCACAATACATTAAAGCATCCATTTTGTCATCAATAAATGTAAATTTCCCCACTTCTTTTCAACTCATACTACCCCAAACCATCACATTTCCTCCTCCATGCATTACACTACCTCGCAAACAACTCAATTTATAAGCCTCTCCTTTTTTTCGCCACACTTTTTGAACTCCATCTGATGAGACATGATTGTATTTTGACTCTTCTGACCACAAAATATTTTTCCAATATGATATCAGTATTTTTAAGTACTTGAATGCAAATTCAAATCAATGTTTCATTTGTTTAGAAGTTAAAAAAAGTTTATTTCGAACCACTCTACCTCTATATCCTTGTTCTCTTATGCAATTTCTGATTGTTTGTGGAGTCACTGTGATGTTATGATCTTCTTGAATTTTTAAAGCTAATTTGGCTGCCCGAATAAATCTATTTTTCTTCACATTAATAATGACATTAATGATATTTCAATCAATTGCACTAGTGGTCTTGCGTTTCCGTCCTCTACTAGCCACACTAGCAACAGTTCCAATCAGATTATGCTTCTTAACAATTGAGAAAATGAAGTTATGCTTTGACACAAATAACATCAGTGTTTTGAAATGGCCATTTCAAAGTCCAGACTTGAATCCAATAGAAAATTGGTGGTATTTTTTGGACAGAAAAATTGGCAAACAAGCATTTAGACGCAAAAACTACTTGAAAGAAGCTATAATGAGGGCAGGAGATAATATAACAACAGAAGAGGCCCAAAATTTATTCAACTCAATGCCAAATCATCTAGATGAGGTCATCAAGGCTAAAGGAGGCCCCACTTGATTCTAATTTCCATAGAATTTGATCAATTTGACATTATTTTTAAACTGTACGATTATTATTTTTGCAGTCAATTTTATACGTCATTAGATCAATTGTGTAAAATTCAATAGGTTTGAAAAGCAATTAATTCACCAATACACAAATAAAGTCTTAAAACAATTCTTGATAGGATATCTAAAAAAACTTTTAGATATTTTAACAGGTAACTCATTTTTTTGATGCAATCTTTAAAATTATGATTTTTTTTTATGTGTACGATTATTATTTTGCATACTGTATATATATATATATATATATATATATATATATATATATATATATATATATATATATATATATATATATATATATATATATATATATATATATATATATATATATTTTTCTAACCATGAAAATATAAATATATATATATATATATATATATATATATATATATATATATATATATATATATATATATATATATATATTCTAACCATGAAAACAAAATTTTGAAAATAAACTGTCTAAGTAATCTCAACTGTAATAACTTGTAACTATTAAAAATATTTTACTTTGATTTGAAATTTAAATTACTTCATTTACTAGTTTTTTTCTTGAAATTGCTGTTGTTGATTTCATGATTGCCAACCTGTTATGAGCCATAAATAAGATCATTGTTTATTATTTAATTTTTTTCGGGCACTTTATAAGGTGCTCCAAGATTTCCTCACAGTCTTAATACAGAGCACCACAGAGGAATATTTAACTAGAAAGTTCATGTCTCGGTTCTTACCAATGTTGTTTATCTGGCCAGAGTTGGCATCATACCTCAGACCTCTTGGTTCTAAGCCAGAACTCTAACCACTACCATGGCTACTAAAAATATATATCTATAATTTTATTAAAAGTAAAAATCTATCGAGTGATGTATTTAGGCTGATTTTGACACCAGTATACCAGTTGGGGTGCCCAAATATCCTCCCAAACTGCTCTACTTAAAGGGATCCCCAAGTGCCAAGACAAGTTGTTTTCATATCTTAAATAAATAATAGAAAATAAGTTTAAAGTTGATTAGATTAAAACAAAATATTTATCCAGATATTAACAAAAAACTTTTGGGCTTTTTTGTAACTTCGTATTTCTGTTTCTAAACGTAATATTAGGCTCATAATTCTCCTTAGTTTTTTTTTTAATAAAAATAACTGGTTTATTTAATGAATAATATATTCACCATAAATGTTTTTTTAAATGATTAAAATTGTGCATGAGCTTGGGTTTTTCTTTTTTCTTTTAGTTTTTTTTTCTGGAAAAAAAAAGTTCATTGCATTCTGGAAAGTAATAAGAGTTTCTAAAATATAGGATAAAACTATACTATACTAACTATATATAATATACTTCCTCGTTGACAAGTTAGCATAAATTAAAATTTCTAAATGTACCATCTCAAAAAAATGCATATGTGAAAAGAAAATAAGGTATTCAGAACGCCCACAGAAAATTCATATTCCGTACCACTATAATTTTCTGTGAACACATAAGAAACTTTTTTTTCAAACAATGTCTTAATAACTTCTGGATATATCTCTGGTATCGATATATATTTCCCAGCTAACAATCAAACTTGATTAGGAAAATTTCATTGTTTAACTTACATGGTTTGCTATACAACCAAAATTGAAGACAACAATATTAGAGGCTTTTTAAAGTTATTTTTCGTAAACATATTTGTCTGCCAAATGTAGAAAATTTGAGTCTGAACAAGTTATTGCTGCATGTTTAATTATTACTACATAAATTATGTTAAATTATGTTCAATTAAGACAACTGTTCATGATATCATTTAGTGCAATTCAACAGATCAATCGGAAAATTTTGTAAAAGACCAAGAATTACCTCTCCAAAAATTGATAATATAATAAAGACTTATTTAAATGCCTCCTTTGTTTGAAGGCACCTTGCCAAGAACCAATCTTCAATTAAATGTTGTTGCATTCAAAGCTACACCTTTCTCAAAAAAAAATTTGTTGTTTCCTCAAATTTTGCAAAGAAAACAAGGATAGTGAAAGAGGTTAAAAAAAAAAAAGTTATGAAAACACATGCTAAACTCTTTTTTTTAATTATTTAAAAATACTTTTAAGCAAAAAAGTTATTTAAAAAAATCATTTAATTATACCTTAGAATGGTTTTAATGTTGTAAGGGTTGTATAAATGTGTTTTGATGCTTATTTACAGTCCTATTGTGTAGCGTTAAAAATCGTATCATATATCCATAATTGAGAACTTTGATAATGTTATAGTGCATTTTTTTAACATAATGTACATGGTTGTTATAAATCATTTATACTTTTTTTCTTATGTCATTGATTGCGTCGTTTTGTTTGTTGTTTTTAAGCATTGGAATTTTTTGTTACGGCTGTCACGGTTACAACCGCCACGACAGAAAAAAAACATAAAAATGCTTGTAAAACTTCAAGTAAAAACTATGTAACTCAGCATATATTAACATCAATATGTGCTAAATACACACACCAAATGATTTTTTTTTACCTTGCTGTTCGCTGCATTAAGTCTGAAAAGTTGTTTTGTTCAGAAGTGGTAAAAAGTAAGCGTTACGACCGTCACGCTACATAGAGTTAATTTTTGAAAAAAGTTGAATACATAAATGCTGTAACTTTTTAATACTAAATTATATGATAGAGTTTTACATTTTTGGAAAGTTTCAAGTTTGTTTATGAATAAATATTAAACAAAAAATAGACTAATGAAATTATTAATAAAATTAGTTAAAAACACCTAACCTCACTATATATATATATATATATATATATATATATATATATATATAATATATATATATATATATATATATATATATATATATATATATATATATATATATATATATATACATATATACATATATATATATATATATATATATATATATATATATATATATATATATATATATATATATATATATATATATATATATTTATATATATTTATATATATATATATTTATATATATATTTATATATATATATATATATATTTATATATATATATATATATATATATATATATTTATATATAGTGAGAAAATCTTTACTTTTTTTCAACGAAAATTTGTGGATCAGGAAAAAAGTAGGGCTTTTTTTATGTTAAAATTGGCGCTAATGTCATAAACTGAAGTATGTGACTTTTTTGTCTTTTTTTTTTTCAGCTTTTGCAGCAAAAAAGGTTTTTTTATCTATATTGTGTTGACAGTTTAGAAAAATTAAAAATGCCCAGCAAACAGAAAAAACCAGCAAACAGAAAAAACCAGCAAACAGAATATAGGGTTTTCATTATCCATAGTAATTCTAATTACCCATCTTGTATTATCAAAAACACTCCCTTACACAGTTGAATTAAGGTTGTCTGCCATGTCATTAAATGAATTTTGTTTTAGTTTTTCAATGAAGCTATTTCACCTTTATTGTACATGCATGGGTCATCCCATGCCAAGTTGAATAAAGTTTTAGGATTTCTACTTGAACCTTAGATTTTGATAAAACTTGGTGGGTTGGTTTATATCAATTAGAAAAGCAATTCCTGAAAATAACAGCATGATATTTTTTGTGGTTCATGAGATATGGTCATTTGAAGTTTCTAATTTAAAAAAAAAAAATTTTAGTTGCAAAAACATGTTTTGTTCATACTTCGACTTAATGCTTCATAGACTTTATTAAAGTGATTTCAGAAAAAAAAATAGTGTTTACTCATGGGGAAGTTACAAAATCAGAACAATAAAATTTGCATTAAAAGCAATAAAAATAAAAAAGTTATTGAACTTGATTGAGCTTTTAAAGATGAGATTTTGCATAAAACCTGTGTTATTGGAACCCAGCAAATATCTTTTAATCTGTTTAAGGAAATAGACTGCTTCATGAACTTGGTAAGAATATCTTGAGGTATTTTTTTCTTCAAGTAATTCCACAATACTAGAAACGTTTACATGAGTACACATATTGTCAAATGATACTCCTCTTATCTGTAAAGTAGTTAATGGTTGTGTTATAAAACAATAATGGTTTCTTATTCCTGGAATTGTTGAACAATTAGCATAACGTTCTTCTAGTTTAAACTTTATACAGTGTAATACAGTTGCATCATTTAAAATTTATTGAAAATGTATATCTTTATTATTTTGTCTACACCATTCATTCATTTTGCAGTTTTGATTTGTTTAGTCACATACAAATAATGTCAAGAGGTCAATATAGTCTGAAATATCTGGTATTTTCAGTGCCAAAAGTTTTGCATTCTGTTGGTATTCACACATAATATGTGTTTGTGAGTATGATATTGAATGAAGACCTGAAGTACTTTAAATAGGAATACATCACTTTGGTCTAAGTTCACCAATTTTAGAAAACCCAATCTTGACATTTACAGAAATTTTAATTAATTTTAGTTGTAAATACAAAATTTAGTTAGATCTAACAATACACTTGCCATTTGTTTTTAGTTACTATTTAAAAAGATATATTTATATACATTTTTTGAAATACAAACTAAGGTTTCCATGAGTTTTAGTACAATAAATAAATAAGAAGTGATAAATTTTATTTCACTCAAATAACAGTTGCTTGAACACTAAATAAGCTGCTTGTCTTTTATGTCACAGATTTTAAATATGTTTATTAGTGTGTTTGTGCATAAAAATGTGTATGTTTATTAGTGTGTTTGTGCATAAAAATGTGTATGTTTATTAGTGTGTTTGTGCATAAAAATGTGTATGTTTATTAGTGTGTTTGTACATAAAAATGTGTATGTTTATTAGTGTGTTTGTGCATAAAAATGTGTATGTTTATTAGTGTGTTTGTGCATAAAAGCACTTAATGCATCAGACATAACCAGACACACTTTGTAAGAAGAAATATTCAATTGCAATTTTTTCTAGGTTCTGGGCAATAATGTGCATGTTAAAAAGTAAATGGATAGGGGAGGGAAAGGGGGGATATATACATACTTTATATTACAATATATAATACAAACTAAAGTACTCTTATTAACTCTCAAATTTCATTGTTCTGATTTTGTAACTTTCCCATGAGTACCCTTTTTTTCTGAAATCACTGTAATAAAGTCTATTAAATTAGTTGAAAAAAATTTATTTTTAACAACAGTGTTGATCCTAGGTTACTCGGTGGGTTGAAATAAATGCGCAATTTTTTAAATTTTACCCAAAGCCATTTTTAGGAATCCATAATTTTTTACTGAATTGTATCATATCAGTAAATTTCTGAAAATTTGGAAGCCTATCATTTATAAAAACTAAATAAATATTTCTTTTCACTTCTTAAATTTCAGCTTTTGTTTATTGACCCATCAAAATCAATTTTTTATACTTGCAAACGATTTTTTAGGTAGCCACTATGTATAAAATGTGACATTTAAAAATTCAATGTCAAAGTCTTATTAAAGTAAGTCTAGTGTTGTGTGCAAAAAAAAAATCTAGTTTTTCTGAAATTTTTGTTTTTAATGTATAGAGCTTTAAAGTTTTTAATGTATAGAGCTTTAAAGTATGAACAAAACATTATCTTACTACTAAACCTTTTGTATATAGAAAAATTAGAAATTTCATGCTAAGATTTTCAGGAAATACTTTTCTTGTTGATATATACCAACCCACATCAAAATCTGAGTCATACATATATAAAGATAAAGGCTTTAATTAGAACAGATTTCTTTTGAAAGAAAAAAGAACCATTTCCTTTTTTATCTTAGCAATTTCCTAGCATTAACTGACCTTTTTTTTTTCCAGTAAACAATAAATTTCATAAAATATTTAACAGAAATCTAATCAAAGTAATGGGAAAGATAGTATAAGTTCTGACGTAATAAAAAGAAGACAAGCTTGGGATCATTTCTATACTTTACCGGGTTAAAAGATTTTAAATGGTTCATATATCTTAACTTGAATTGTGTCTCATCGATATATACTATTTTTTTTGTTTAATGGGTAAGTGGTTTTTGTGATGCAGTTGGAGTTTCTTGTATTAAAAGTTGTATCACTGTGTAAAGTCTTGTAGTTATTCAGCTATAGTTATAGCTAACTACAAATCGTAAAATCCATAATTACTTCACATAACCACAAGATTTTACATAGTGATACAAATTTTAATAAAAGTACTATCAGCTGTGTTATAGAAACAGCTTATTCAATAAAGCTATAATTATAACTGTATGTGAAATGTAAAATCCATAATTACCTCACATAAGTGAGGTAATTATGGATTAACAACATTGTTTTGGACTCTATGTACTTGGTTTTATTTTTAAAGTTTTTTTTATGAAATTAGATGATGAGCAACCAGATGTTGAAGAAGTTCAGGATAATAACAATGAAAAAGAAACAGTTGCAGAACACGAAGGGATTACTGTCTCATCTAAAAAAATACAAATTTGGAAGAAAGGTCTTGAGGTTAAACATAATTTTATGATATTTTTTTTTTAAATAATAGAATAGTTTTTTAATAAATATTGATCATTTACATATGTTTTCAAATAAAAAGCAAAAACTTAAAAAATTTTAACTTTCTAACCTTGGAGGAAAGTGCACTGGAAATATTTTTAGACATCATTTTTTTTATTTTTTTTTTTATTATTGCAGCTCCATCCAGCAATCCATTTTATTATCTATCTAGAATTAGGATCTCATAATTTTTGACACAATTAGTTTTACCTACAAGAAGAATTCTAACATTTTCATCTTTTATACATATCATATATGTATAAAAGATGAAGATGTTAGAATTCTTCATGATATGATCATGATCTTTTTGATTTTTTCCCCTCTAATTTTCTCTATTTGCAGATAAAACAACTGTTTTTAACTCAGTTTTTAATTACAGGTAGCAGATTTTGAATGTTGCCTCTCTTCTTTGATAGCTTGAGGCTATCAGGATAGTTATTGTAATTTGTTGATATTAATGAAGGCATGAATGAATGCAAATGAATGGCAACTCTCTTACTGAGTTCTCTACTTTATGCTTTTTTAGATTATTATTCATTATTAAACTCTAACCAAAACCATATGTTCCATCCATTTCAAAGTTTGGATCTGCTAAGGTTGCCTCTCTTTATTGTGCATGCTATTTTTCTATTCCTGATTTGATTCACTATCTCTGTATTTTTTTTTTTCATCATTTGTATGGTATCCTGTTGTATGGCGTCATTGAGCTTATTTTTTTAATGATGCTTTCTCTTTAAGATAATGCTTGAAAGCGCATTGCAAATGAAGTCGGAACTGCTTTACATGCCAAGTTAGAAACTCTGCCTCCATTGCTTTAAGACTGCATCTCTTTCTCTTTTTAGCAAACTTTCTTGCGATTGTTGTTGCTCAACTAAGCATCAAACAAAATGCATAATCGGGTGACTTGTCCTTCAGCCAAGTTGCTTTCTTTTACTGATACTGTTTCTTTATGTTAAAAATACTTTTATTTATCATCAGTTTTTTTTCATCAAACATCTTTTTATTTCTCCCTCAACTTAATGTTTTACTGATTCATAAAATTTACAGTATTTTAACGCAGTAATTTTTAAAATTTAATGTATTTTCACTTTACTTTTTATGTAACTCCCAACAAAAATAGTCGCTTGCAGCCTTTTAAAGCCAGTTTAAAAAGTAAATTTTGATGTCTAATAATCTGTTAACACTAATTCTTGGATAGCATTAAATAAGTTTTCCTTCTCCTAGCCTTAATTATGGCTAAACTGTCTCGCCTGCCCTAATGTACTCATAATTTAAATTCATAACTCTATTATTTTCATTAATTGTTTTTAGATAGTTACTAGAACTTTTTTACTTTTTACCTGTTTATATCATTTTTTAGTCTTATTATTTTATTATGAGTATTTTTTCAATTCATGTCATTGTGTATCATGTTCATACTTTTTCATAAATATGTTTTAAAAATTGTTTGACCAGGAGTGCACACACAGATACAAATAAGATCTTGAGAAACTGTCCTCTGAATCTGTCTTTATTAAACTTAACAGACCTTTTAATAGATATTTAAAAAACTTCTCTAAACTCTGTTTTGTTGAGTGAAAATAACCAGTTTATTAAAATCTAGTTACAGCATGCAACATGTACAACGTTTGCTCCTCAATAAATACAAGCAGAAGCTAATAGTTATATAAATTATTTTAAATTATATTTACAGAAAATTATCTCATAATTTTATTAGAAAATATTTAATGATAAGAGTAAATAAGTGAATGATTGGTCTACTTAAAAAAGATTTAAACTTTTACTTGTTAATTTTTTGCTTTTAACCTGGAAAAGTATTACTATGAGAAAAAAGATATATAACATAATTGTATGGATTTTATAATCTATTTTCTTTATTGTTTAGAAAAAATCAATGAAAACTTTAAAAAGAGTGTTAAGTGCATTTCATTCTGCTGTTGAAGCAATGTCACCCCCTGATGCTGAAGCAGTTCAAGTTGAAAAGAAAAAAAGTAAATATGTTGTCAATAACAGCATGTTTAATAGCATTGTAGCAATGTGTTTAAACTACACTGTTCCTATACTCACAAAGCATCTTGATTATGTAAAAGAAAAGAAATCAAAAAAGTAAAATTTTAAAGCCTTTTTATTCTTTATAATATGATTTTAAATAGATAATTTTGTTTATAAATTTTTTACAGTTTTACAAAAATATAATGATACAAATATATCAGATCAAAGTATATCAAGATATAATTATGCAATATATCATATACAATGAACTTACTAGTACACTTTTTGGTAATATGCATTGAGCCAAACATTTTTCTCTTTTTTTTTTCTAATGCTTAAAATTATTAAATGTCAGATTAGTCGTTTGAATAATTATAGTTGTTACCAATTATGAGAAATTGCTTGATGTGAATGTAATGTGAATTAATGTAATATGAATGTAATGTAATGTGAATGTAATGAGAATGTGATGTGAATATAAAGTAATGTGAATTAATGTAATGTAATGTGAATGTAATAAGAATGTAATGTGAATTAATGTAATGTAATGTGAATGTAATAAGAATGTAATGTGAATGTAATGAGAATGTGATGTGAATATAAAGTAATGTGAATTAATGTAATGTGTAGTAGTGTGAATGTAATGTGAATGTAATGTGAATGTAATGTGAATGTAATGTGAATGTAATGTGAATGTAATGTGAATGTAATGTGAATGTAATGTGAATGTAATGTGAATGTAATGTACTGTGATGTGAGTGTTATGAAGTATATTGCAATGCGAATGTAATGTGAATTAGCTCTCATTGTCAAAAATAAAACCAGAGTTTTGTAACTAACAAGTTATACATTTATTCCAATTATTTTGTATCGATGGTTTGATTTGTGTTCAGAATGTTTTTTTTTTTTGTGCAAATTTATTATTGGTTTCATGTTTGATGCACAACTGTATGTTAAGCAACTGTACCTGATTTTTACAGTATTCTATAAAATTACAACTAAAAAAGAACCATTTAACAGCTGTTGAAGTTTAGAAAAAAGCTATGATTAGGTCCCTTATCAGAAGTAGTTGTTTTTCACTTGTTTGATACAAATATATTTACCACATACCGATTTCATAACAATTTAACATATAGGCCATTGTTTAAGCTTTGCAGCTTTGTAAATGCTTTTGTCTGAAATGCATCTTTCTCTGCATTTATAAAACAACTCAATTTCTCTTCTCTTTTTTCTTTCTTTGTCTTCTTTCTCCTGTGTTTTTTTCTCCTTTGAATTGTTAACAGACTTTACAAGTTTTAGCACATCTTGACCTTCCGTGGAGCCATGAACTTGTGTTACTCTTGTAGTTGCTTTTTGCATATCATTACTTTTTGTCAATTTAATTTTTTGAAGTGTCAATAAACATGGTATTTCATTAAGATTTATGCTTTTTTCATGTAAGTCTGTAACTATTGTCTGTAGTGACAAACTTTTTTCTTTCCAGCTTGAAGCTTTCTATTTCCAATATATTTGGCTATTTTTTCGTTTCATAGATATAGAAGAACTTATTTTGCCATTTAGAACTAATGAAATATCAGTAACATTAGGTGAAACAGCTGATAAACACACTGTTGTATGTTGTTGTGTGTTACTATACAAATAAAGTAATCTAAAAACACAAAACAGCAATTTTCTTATTTTTAAGTCTTTTTTTGAAGTTGCAAAACAAGAAGCTGTTAAAACAAGAAGTAGGTGTTAAAAGAGATTGAGCTGTTATAAGCATTTCATCTTTCAAAACAAACTTTAAGATATAAAGGGAAGAAAAAATACAATATTAAAATAACTAGCTGAGATCCAACCCTTAAAAATACGGATCTTTGTAAGTCTATTTCAAACTGAAATTTTCTTTACTTTTTCCTTATATATTCTAGCTTTCTGGATCAATAAAATACGGGTCTACCAAACCTACTATTTCTATCTATGTCTATTCCACACTGATTATTTCTATACCTATTCCTTATTTACTTCAAAGGTAAAATAGTTTATTTTTAAAAAAAAACATTAAGAGCAAAAAACTTAACATTTGCACCTTTTCTGCATACGTAGAGCTTATAAGAGACTTATTAGGTTTGTTTTTCTGCTAAATGCATTACATTGATAGCTCAGTGGTTAAGTGGGCTATCATCAGTGTTGTTTTGGGGGGTTTAAGTCCTCCTTATAGTGTTATAAATTTTGAAATTTTTTCAATCTTGCTTAAATATTTATAGCAAAAAAATAATAATATAGCAAAAAAGATTTCTAAAACTTAAAATAAAGTTTTAAAGTTTTCTCATTTTATAGATATGTTAAGACGATTATACTTACAGACGTTTGAATGTAACACTATACAAGGGGAACTAAGAAGATCTAAGATCACTAAAACATAGTCATAAAAAAAAAGTTCATCATCATTCTTATGATTATGATTAAAAACTAAAGAAGCTCATTAAATGCTAATTTAATGAGCTTCTGCTCATTAAATTAGCATAGCCTCAGCCATTAAATGCTAATCTAAAAGTTAAGCCAAAAGTATTTTGCGCATTGACATCAGTTTGTGGTAAAATAAACTTTTATGTGTCAAGTTTCCTTTTGCATTTATCTTACATATTTTGAATAGTTTTAATTATGTTGCACATAATTGCACACAAAAGATATAAAACTGGCACAGATATATCATTTCACAGATTAGAGTTAGTATTTATTACAATTGCAATAAATAAATAGTTTTTGACTTTATTAGAATATATCCCATAAAAATATATTCCATATATCTTTAATAGAAAGAGTTTTCCTAAAAAATTTAAATAAAGTCTTATTTATAGTTTGTTTTTTTCTAGTTTTTTTTGCCACAAAGTGACATCACATACGCCAAAAATTGTGGCTTCGACAATTTATGTTTATGTGTCTATCATTTTTAATGGTCTAAGAAACAGATGACGTAATTTTAGCAATCAGAAATTATCAAGAGAGGGGCAAATCTAAAATTGAAGTTTCAAATTTTCAATTTGGATTAGACAATATGTTTCGTACTTTTTCAATCTTGTCAATTTTTTTAAATATAATGACATACAAAAAATCAAAACAAAACAGTTTGAGCAAAAAAGACTTGTAGTTGTTAGAAAAGTTTACTTTTATTACATACTATCCCGAATAAAACCTTATATAAGGGATCATCCATAAATTAGGCAACGCTAAATTTATTTAAAAAACAGAAGTAGGAGATCTTAAGCACTTCTACGCGATTTTCATTAAACTTAATGCGCTATTTTTATTTTTTATATAACTTAAGGCTCTGCGAGGGAAAACTCTAGATCTTTTTTGTTTTATTTATTTGTGAAATTTAGCGTTGCTTAATTTATGGACAATCCCTAAGTGAATTTTTTACATTTTATAAACAAAATATATATAAACAAATAACATATTTTTTTATATACATTGTTTATATAGGGATGGTTAAGCAACAAACAAGCCTATACAACAAAGTTAGAAAAAAAAATTAGTCTATATTAAAAAATGATTTATATAATATTTCTTTGCAAACACCAATATACTATACTTGAAATTTTTAATCGCACTGAACTGCAATTACTTTTGATTTTTTTGGTTCAGTGGCTATTGTTAAGAGCTTTTAAATTTTGCATCTAATTATCTCATCTCAACATATTTGTCATATCATCCGTTTTTCAAAACACCTTAAGGTAAAAAAAATCAATTTTGACTTTTTTACAAAATAAGCTAGTTTAGATGTCTACAAATGTTATTGAATACATATTTTCAAAGAGTTCTAAAAAAATTCAAAAACATTAATTTCAAAAAACATTTTACATAGAGTTTCTCCTTATAGTTTTTTTTTTAATTGTGTTTTTCTCGAAATACATAAAACGCATTTTAAGGCGTTTTGAAAATTGGCTGCAGCATATATTTATAATAAAAAAATAAATGCAGCAAAAAACTTAATTGTCAAAACAAAGTTTTAAAGTTCTAGCTACAGGTTGTTGTTTTTTTGCCTCCACAGCAGCACCTTCTAGAGTTGCAGGACTGTCTTATTAAGTTTTTCTTTATTATGTTTTAGACAATTTCTTTTTAGATCATCCTTAGCTTATTATGACTAATTACCTGAACGCATTAATAACATAAGTATCTCAATCATGACTCATATGCAACAAATATTTTCTCCCAGTGTTTTGATGTTTTTAGAGATTGAGTTTTTTTAAAAATCTTATCGTTTGTTAAAGTGTATAATATTGTTACATATGTTTGTATATACTCTCTATAAAACTTGGTAGGACTCGAGCTTTTTTGTTTAGAAGCTCTGCGCGCTATTCACTCGGTTACGCTGGCACATTGATAACCGAAAATTTTTAATAAAACTATATAATAATTTTTTTATCAGAAATAAATGCTATAGATCAAAATGAAGCAGATGTTGCCACAATGCAGTTTTCAAGTGAAAATCAAACTGTAAAACTTGATACATGTTTTAATGTTTTAGCATTACATAACTTCAATTTTACATAAGTTGATATTTGCATACACTTTTATTGATTTTTTCTTCTAAAAAAAGTTCTGCAACTCTTTCTTGCCACAACCTCGGTTGCAATGGCTGCCAAGGGTTTCATGTTAAACACGCTCGAAGGGGCACTAACACTACTATTAGGTTTGGCAATAAAATATATAGAGATTTCAGAAAAAGAGCTTTTTAATGCTTATTATTTCATAATTATTCTAATTATTTTAAAAAATCATTAAATAAGATTTCTTTCTGTTATAAGATACCTATACTAGGCAGATAATACCATGCAAAATATCTCCCCAATTAAGTTAATCGTTAAAGAAATATCAAGAATCACAAGATTGACTTTTTAAGGGCACCTTGCCCAATATAGACAAATATAAAATACAAGTTAAGGCACTATACCTATACTCCAACTCTTTTTAGTGAAAACATTACAAAAGTAATGTTTTCACTAAAAAGAGTTCTACCAGGTTATTTTGTGTATACAGTTTTCCTTTTGTTGTTGATTTAAATTAGGGTGGTAGGAAAGATTGTATTTATAAGCAAAAAAGGGATTTTTTAACGCATAAAAAAGGCTTTTTCAATGATTTTAAATTTTAAATAGGTTATTTATTTTTTTGATGGGTTTTCTTACTTAATAAAATTAATTTTCGAGCAAAATTAAATATTAGCACTCAAAAATATTAGGATGCATCAATCATGAAAAAGAATAAAAAATTTACTGAAGAATATTAGGTGTGTATATATATACATATAAAACACTATCATTGTATAAGTAGTAATATGTATATATACATTATATGATACTTTATATATCTAGAGTGTTATTGCCAACTACAAGTAAACGTTGGTCAACAATCAAAGTGACAGTAAAAAGATATTTGGTAGATATTTTGCAAGTGAGTATATTTTATCTTTTTTATATTTGTTATTTAGCTAAATTATGCTAATGTTGCTTAAACTAAATGTTGTAAGTGTAAATAAAAAAGATATATAAAAGAGAATAATAAGCAAAAGAAAAACATATTATCATGAAACTTTCTTTTCCTCAAAAAATTAACAAAACTCAAAAAAGATTTTAAAAGTTTATTTTGCAGTTTTTGGCAACCAGTCAACTAATTTTTGAATGGTTTCTGCAAGACTCCTTTAAGATATTCCATTACTGATTTTTGGGTTTTAAATATTTTTTTCAAACATTTCTATCAAGTTCCGCCCATAATAACTGGAAACATAGTAATGAAAAGTTTAAATTAGGAGATTAGGCAGTACATATTTTTAAAGATTCCTTTTGCTTCTTGTTCTTGAATATAGTTGCAATATAATCTAGAACTATGTTTTCCTGCATGAACACAAATTCAAGACCAATTAATCGTAAGTCTCATGAAACATTTTGCAGTCAATTTTCACAAGATAACTAGCCAGCGCTTTCTTTAACTAGCAAACTGGCATGTCTGCTAATTTTTTTGTTCACTGTTTTTAATGATTGTTTAAGCACTCGCAAAAGAAAATATGTGTTTTTTAAATTGCAACAAATGTTTTTTTTTTTTTTTATTAATTACTTTTATAAAAAATTGTGATAACTTAAAACTCATCCATTGAGGTTCATTATATACGTAAATACATTCCTTAAGAATATTAAGACATCTAAAAACAAAAACAAAAATACAGCAACAAAATTGAACTTTAGCTTTAAAAAGACTAAATACTATAAAATGCATCCCAACCAAATAAACATGATTACCAGCTAATCACGATGACTATCTAATCTAATTATCTAATTCTAAATATGATGATATATTTTGAATTAGCTAAATAATTAGCTAATTCTAAACATGTCATCATTTGAGGAAACAATTCAGGTTTTTTTTAAATGTCCTTTTTCTAATGGTGTTACTGAGGAAAAATAAGACTGTGAGGTGGGGCTTTTAAATGTTGGTTCAAATTTTGCAGTCATACACATGTTTTGTATATTGCAGTTTCATCATACAGGTAGCTCAAACTAAACCATGACACTATGACAGCAATAGCTTGTATTTGCTGTACCATTAATTTATGGACAGAGATTGAGAGATTGACATAAATAAAGCATGTACACGAAATAAATGTGAAAGTAGAAAAACAACTAAAAAAAAAGTACTCCTCAATTTTTATTTTGAACCAAGTAATAATTTTAATACAATAATATAAAAAAGATCAAACATTAAAAAAAAAAATTATTATTCCTGTGGGAATCTAATAGAATTTCGAGCTTTCGCTTTAGTGGTACCCATAAGCTTGTGCACAGAATAAGAATCAAAACTATTTGATGCTTTTTTAAATGATATTTTAATAACTTTAATGTTTCTGCAAAGCTTTTTTGTTTTTTTCATTTTTCTTTTAATAATAGCCCAGTACTTTTCAATAACTCTCAATTCTGGACAGAAATTCCTGGAGGATTTTCTGTTTTAGACACAAATATCACATTATTCTATTTATACCATTCCATAGCTAGTTTACAATAATGAATTAAAGCTAAATCAGGCCAGAACACAGGTCTGTTATTGTGTGATTTAATGTAAAAGGCATTTTTGTAAACATTTAAAGTAAAAGGCATTTTTGTAAACATTCTTTAACATATATTTGACCAGAAAGTGTGAACTGAGAAATATAAGGTGCTGATTTTTTGCCACAACTGCAAATAGCTTGCCAAATCAAAGCTTTTTTAGCGAACTTGTCATGTTTTGTGTATTTAAATTTCTTATCTGCTTTTCCTCTATATTTGGCAATATAATAAACAGCACCAGGAATTTGTTGATGATCATACTTGATATAAGTTTCATCGTCTTCAATAATACAGAAATTTTTAGAAATAAAATTGTCATACAACTTTCTGCCGCGGGTTCTTGCACTTTTTTGTTGAGTTCCAGAACGGTTGGGCACTTTTTGTGCTTTAAAAGAATGAAAACCATGTTTGTTTCTAACTTTTGCAACAAAACTATAAGAAAATCCATATATTTTTGCCCTTTCCCTTAGTAAAAGGCTTGGGTTATTCTTAAAACTATTAATCAGTTTTCTAACTAGTTTTATATCTTTAAAACCTTCCTTTCTCCCACCACCAGATTTGTGTTTGATCGATTTTGTTTGAGAAAAACATTGAAAAACACGGCTAACGGTGTATGGATGTATTTGCAACAATTTTGCTCGAATTATAGCTGCTATTAGCATTTTGTAAATATTTGTGCATAATTTTTTTTCTTATGTCTTTTTCTTTTGTCATTTTTAAAACTAGTTTCAATTTAAATCCAAAAACTGACATATTTTTTTGAAACCACAACACGTTGTAAGCAAAACACAAAACAGTTAAAAAGATTTTAATACAACCACTGAAAAAAAATGACATGCTTATTCTTTCACATTTATTTCGTGTACACGCTTTAGATAAATTGCTACTTTGCAAGGGGGACAATAGATTTTTAAAATTGTGCAGAGCAGCCTAAAAATGACCTATTAATGACCTGCACATTTTTATGCATTCCCAGTAATTTCCAATTAGAGAAGATTTCTATAGTTAACAGTTGGCTCAGTCAATTGTCTGTACCAGCAACAAATTGTTCTTCTGAATTGAGTTTCTGAAATCTTCTGTTGAGTTCTTCTGAATTGAGTTTCTGAGTTCTTCTGAATTGAGAACTCAATTTGGATACATAAAAAAAAAATTGCCTTATTCTAACTTTTCTGGTGTAAGTTGAAGTTGAGTAATAATTTATAACTTAGTTATGTATTTACATAAAATACTAATTTATAAATTTAATAAAATATCTGAATGCTTTTTGAATTTTCAGATTAACTGAATTTTTCAGGCTAATAATAGGATGGGTGAAAATTACTTTTTTCTGAAAATTTCTACTGTTATACCCCTAGGTTTGTTCTATATAATAAAATAACACTAGATTGTAAAAAGATTTGAATAAAATTTTTTTGGGGTTCCAAATGACCCTTAAATGTTTGACAAGTCCCTAATAATATCCAGGAAAAATCTTTTTTTAAAATTTTATAAGTAATCATTTTAGTAAAACATTTTTGAGATTTTTCGATGTGCATTTTTTTTTTTTTTTTTAATAAATTTTTTTTAGACAGGTTTTTATTAAATACTGTTACTATTTTTGAAACCTTTATAAAGTTTTGCTTCTTTTGAGCACCAGGTTGACACCCTGGCATTTAACATATTTTTGAAATTTTCCACAAATAGTTAAAATAAAAAGTAACTAAGATTCAATTTGATTTAAAAATATATAGAGACTTTTATTTGAAATTTGAGTTGATGTTTAAATTTCTGATTTTAATTATACTTATACCTTTTATTAGGAGCCTAAGTACAAGTATAAGGCAATGTTATAACAATACAATAAATTTTTTTTGTTTGCTTTTATTTAGGTTTTACGTCAGTTGACAGATTCCAATGTTCTATCTGTTATTTTGCATCACTGTCAATTGCTGTGTCCATATTATTCTTGTTTTCCAAAAATTTCTAAGATGTTTTTAAAGGTATATTTTAGCTAGAATTAATTTCAATGTGTAAACAAAGATGTTTTTAAAGTATTTTAATTAGAATTTGTTTAAAAGTGTTATACTTTTTTTCAACAAAAATTTAGGGTTTGATTTTTTTTTTTTTTTTAGAGACTTACACGTATGTGGTCATCTGGTGAAGAGCATGGTAGAGTTCTTGCATTTATGTGTATTCGAAAAATCACTTTGCTTTCTCCAAACTTATTGGAGTTTGTCTTAAAGGTTACAAGTAACATGATTACTTTGTCTTTTTTTTTTTTAATTCTGCGTTATTTTGATCTTTTTATGTCTTTTATCTTTTTAAATTACTTTAGTTATCGTTTTTAATATTTATGTTTCAAAGTTATCTTTTTTGCATACAATAAAAAAATTTTCAAGATATGATTATAGTAGTATTACAAATAAGGTTAGTTCACATGTTGGATGGTTCCCCATAGTGCTTTGTCTTCAATACTCTTTATCTTACAGTCAGAGAAATAAGTATCCAAACAAAACATTTTATTTTGAAAAATAAACTTTTTCTGGATATTTCGTTTAAAAAAAGTTTTTGATAAATAATTTTATAATTATTCTGAAAGCAAATTAAATCACAATTTTAAATAACAAAAAAAAAAAATTGTTAATTAAATTATGTTGTTAAAATTTAACAACTCCTTAAGGAGTGTTAAGACCTCAACAAAAGATAATTATCAGAACTTGTTGCTTTGTAAACGAAGTTTTTTAATCAATAGTTTTTTGAAATATTGTTGTTTAAGAACAAGTAACTTTTAATAATAGACTGATATTTTTTAAATTCATTTGATTTACCTTAATATCAAGTATGGGAGTTAAAATCAAAAAATGGTCATAAACACAGCATAGTTTGGTTATCAACTTGTTCAAACAAGGTTAAACATTAAGGTTGATAAATAAAGTAGCTAGAATGCCATTAGGAAATATCTGATTAAAAAGTCCAAAACATTTAGATATGTGAAAAATCACCCAAGATCAGGAGCTAAGCCTAAAATGACATCCAGAATCGATCAACAAATTGTCAAAATGGTGCAAAAAAACTGGTTTTTACCAGCACCAAAAGCATCAAGCATTCTTGAAAAAGAATTCGGAATACAAGCGAGTTCATGTACCATTCAGAATCAATTGAAAGAAGGAGCATTTAAAGCAAGAGCCCAATGCAAGAAACCATTCCTTTCGAAAACAAATCTAAACCGAGACTTGCATTTGCTAAAAAATATGTAAATATGCCAGTGTCATTCCAGAAAAAAGTTTTGCGGACTGATGAGTCAAAATTTAGTCTTGTGAAGTCCGATGAAGCTCAAAAGGTATAGAGAAAAAAAATTTTTTTATAGAATTTGTTTGAAAAAGTTTGGTGGAGTTATGATCTGGGGATCAATGGCTTGGAACAGAACAGAGTTGATCAATGGAATTATAGACTCTGAGGTTTATGTCAATATTCTCATCTGGCCTCAAATAAAAAATTGCCATTGGGAAAACATTATATCTACCAACAAGACAGCGAACTTAACATATGTCAAAGAGACCAAAAAAGTTTTTTATCCAAAAGTGGATTGAGTTACTTGAATGGCCGGCTCAAAGTCCAGATCCCAATCCAATTGAACACCTGTAAGCTATTCTAGATCAAAAAAGTGGGACGCGATGTCTAAAGAGAAAAGAAGAGCTAAAGATCATGCTCCAAGCAGCTTGGGCTAAAATCAATCCATATAGGGCAAAGAAATTAGTTGAATCAATGCAAAATCAACTTGCAGAAGTCATAAAAGGTAAATACGGTCCAACTAGATATTAAAATTAAAATAAAATTAATTACTGGGAGAAACTTTAAAATTTTGTTCAGATACTTATTTAATGTTGAAAAACTGCATAGTTTGAATGTATCATTAAGTTTTTAGCAATTAAATTTAATTAATGTAATTGTTTTTTTTTTCTTATTAAATATTTAATTAAATTTACTTTCATAATAATTGTAAATTTTTTTATTATAAACTAATCTTTTTTCTGAAAGAACCTGACAAAGTTTATTTTTTACAATAAAATGTTTTGTTCGGATACTTATTTCTCTGACTGTATATGTTTTTGTTTTAACTTTTGCTTCTTTTACTTCTTTCATCTGTTTCACACTCTTTCTGAATATATATTCTCTATATCCTAATATCCAAATATTTTTATATTCATATGTTTATGTTTGAAGCACTTTTAATTACTGGTATTCAAAATGGTTTATCTTAAAGAGCTCACCCTTTAAAATAAACTATTTTAAATCACAGTTTTAATATCCAGTATCTTAATATCCAATTATTTGTTTCTATATATTTATATGTTTGAACCACCTTTATTTTATGTGATTTAAAATGGTTTATCTATATAGGCTCACCTTTTAGGATTAACCATTTTATATGCCTGTGCTCATTTTTACTCATAAATAGCTACCTCGTGTCTGGTTGTCATCTCCTTTCCAGATGCTGATGATTTTCTACATTAATTTTTAATGTTTTCTTATTTATATATTATTACATTGAAGCTATATTATTGCAACAAAAAACACCAATAATTATTTTTTATTTTTTCATAAAATGTTATAAGGACTATGGTTCATTCAAACATTTAAATTTGAAAAAACTTTTTTTGTAATTAATACTTGGTGTTTACATCCATTTATAAAAAAAAGCATGCAATGTTAACTAAAAAATTAAAGTATCTTGAAGCAATTTAAATTTATTTAAACCCATCTATTTGACAAAAATAAAGATAAAGAGTTTAATTGTTTACCTAAATACATATTTAAAACCTTGATTTATTGATTTTATTTAACAACTTGTATTACAAATTCTAACTTACATTTTTTCGACTTTTGACAAATTGTAAATTAGAATTTCACAAATGGGCAATCATGTTTTCAACATTTACTGGAATTTCTCTGTACACATCAATCTGACTTGTCTGCTTTCAATCATTTGTGTTCTCAACCCTATGAAGAATTTTTAATTCTTCATAGGGTTGAGAAATTACGTTTTGCACTGACAATTCTTACAGAACATGACTGAATAGTTTGAAACAACTTGTGAGTGATTAGATATTGCACCTGGTCACACAAAAAAACAACAGAAAAATCATTAGGCAGTGATATGGTTTCTCCCTCATACTTCTCCCTGATACATTTGCACTGCCAAGTTTAACTTTCAATGTGAGTTTAAGTGTAGGTAAGTTTTAAATACTAAGAATGACACCATAGACGTTACTAATTGCAGAAACAGTTTCAATAATATCTTTATGATTCAGTGTAATAATATTTTTTGACATAAATAATATAATTTGAAATAAATTTGAAGACAGTAAATTTTCATTAGAAAAACTTGTATTTATGTCCAATGTCAGTTCAACCTTTTTTTTGAAACAACTGACTGATTTTAAGAAAACACATGTACAGTACAGCCTAAAGACACAATAAAATCACTTTCTCTTATCTATAAAAAAAAAACTCTGGTTTTTTTTTAAGATATTCTGTCATTCTATTTAGAAATATTTTGTCCAGTGCAGAATCCCAACACTAGCAAAGTGACATGTCTCTCAACCCATCGTGTTTTGCAGAGTTAAATTGGTTGCGAATTTAGCATATTCTTTAATGATAAAGTTTCGTTTTGCAGAAGCATTGGAAAAAACAAAAGCTTTGCCTATAACACCCAAATGTACTTCTGATAAATATCAGTATTAACTAAAAAGTTATGATTAATAGGATTGCTAAAAAAATCTAAAAATAATTTTGAAGTTCTAAAGTTGCAGTGGTTTTAATTACTTTTAAATAAAAACAAAATATAGTAAAAAATTTTATTATTTTAACAATACTAAATATATTTTTGTAACTTAATTAAAAAAATTTTTGTATTTTGTAACTTAATTAAAAATAATTAAAGTAAATTTTGTAACTTAATTAAAAAAATTTGTATTTATATTGTTTAAAAGTTTGAATTAATAAATTTCAAAAGTAACAATATAAATTTTGTTGTTGCGTAAAACAAATTGTATTGTTTCAATTAAAACTGGCCTAAAGTTTGATCTTTTAATCATAAATTTTGTTAATAACAAATCGTTATATTTCATAAATTTGTTCTAATAGTCAGGTTTGTATTTCTTTATTTAATTAATGTTATTTTTTTAACTAACTTAAAGTGCTCATATCATCGTTTGGTCTGGGTAATATAAGCACTTTTGCTACTTTTTTAAAACCTCTGTGGTTTTAAGAAAAAAATTTGGGTGCTAAAATATCTATTTGGATCATGAGTATTCATCCATATTCATAACACCCTAATCTAACCTAATATATATTTTAATTACAAGCAAGCTGTAAAGTAAAGAAATCTATTTTCCTCGTTAAATAATTTTCTAGTACCAGTTTATCATAATCATAAAATATTTTTTGTATTTAACTTATAATTCAGAGGTAGTTTTTTTTTAATTAAACTTAGTTGATGAAGCACGTGTACTACTTGAAGTAGAGTTTGCAGTAAGACTTATTAAATTATTTAAATTTTCATCCAAAACAGGCAAAACTTTTAAAGAAATAGCGTTTGCAGGTGTTAAATCAAACAATTTTGTTATTTTTAAAGATTGTACTTTATTTCTTGCTAACTTTTTTATATAATATTTGCTGTTGTTGGAAGGCATTGCATAGAATTATTTGCAAATTTTAAGAAATAAGTTTTACAAGCAAGTTGCTGAGAAAATCCGTAAAATTGCTGGGAAAGTTCCAATTCTCATGAAGTTTTTTCTAAGAGACATTTTTACAGTTCTGCTATTGCGTAGTTACACCAATAACACCAATTTTATTTCAAGTGTTACACAATTAATAAATTTGAATTTCTTATGTTATTTTTCTATTAGCATTTAATAATAATTAATTTTCAATAATTTTTAGAATTATTATTCAACTTTAATTTATGATTGGGCAAACTTTATTTTGAAAATGGTATTTTATTACCTTTATATTGAGAATTTTAGTTTTATGAGCATTTGGTAATACCGTGTTTGATGCACCCCACAGGGCTAGTTTACACCCTGTATTTATGTATGATATATGTATGTATGTATGCATGTGTGTATGTTTGTAGTGGTGCTATTTTGAAGTGCATATACTTTTAAAAAAGTGCTCGATGAACTGAATCAGGGCTATAATATAATATAGTTTATATGTAGAAAATAAAACTACATGGTTTTCACAACTTTAAGTTTCATGCTATTGCAATCATCAGGTGAAATACAAATACAAATTTTTCTGTTAAAATAATTATATGCTAATGGAACTAGATACGTAAAAATATACATAAAAACTATTGTTAAGAGTGTATCCATCTAATCTTTAGGTTTGTGGTAGCTTAATTGGAAGTTTCAGGAGGACATTTGCAAATCAACTTTGTATTTTTATTTAGTTGCTCACGAGCGTTTGTTATTTACCACTACCAAAATTGATACAAGTTGAGGAAAAAAGTAGATAAGAATATAGCGGAAATTAAAATATTTTTTGATTTACAATTTTTTTGCAACTTTTTTCATTCAGTAAATAAAGAAAATACTTTATAAATTGCGCTAGAAACCCGGACAGTTTTTAAATTTGTATTTCAAATGTCTATGCTAAACTTTACTGTTTTTATCAATGCATAGGAAAGGGAGAAAACTATTTGCTATTTATTTGTAAAAAATTGAATTTTTTTTTAAACTTTATTAACAAATTTTTAAGGAGCCTATTTAAAACTCTAGCTTAAGTTTTTAAATATATTTTTTTAAACAGAGATATCGTTATGTTTATTATCTCTAGTAATTTGTATTAACATTGGAAATTGGGTAATATAAAAGAAACAATTTCATACATGATCAAATGCAGTAAATATATTTATTAAAGAAGTTATTTAACTATTTATTATTATTTAACTTATTCCGTCATTAACAAAATTTATTAATCAAATAATATTTTGTACAATAAATAACAATTTATTTTCTTATTTTCCTATTATATAAGTATTGAGAAAAAGCATCAAATACAGCAAATTCTTTTTTAAAAACGAAAAGACATAAAAATGAATAAACATAATAAACGAATAAACGAATAAACAAATAAACGTAAGAAAAAAAATTAACAAAATTTCTTATAGTTCTAGCATACATAGCAAATTAATTTCTTAATTATATGGACTGATAAAAATAGTGAACAAATTGCATAAAACTTTCAACTGTTGTTAAATCATTACAAAAGATTTTTTTTCAACAACGACACTTAAAAAAAAAAAAAAAAAGTTGTATAAAAAATTTTTTTATAGTTTACTATTTTTAGGTGCTTCATGGTCCCATCACAGGAAGAAGCACCACAGAAGATAATAAGCAACATTGGTAAGGAAGGAGGCATGAACTTCCTAGTTAAATGCTCTTCCGTGGTGCTCTATGATAAGGCATTGCTAGAACTTCTGGGAGGACCTTAATAACCACAAAAAAATAATAAGATAATAAAATAATAGTAAGAAAATATCAAAACTTATGAAACTTTTAAATTTTTACATTAAATGCTGCAGAACCAGTAAACTTGCAGGTCAAAAACCATGATGCCCAGAACAGAGAAATTTAGTCAGCCATTCTCTTTACTATTTTATTACTTAGAATTAAAACCTGCCTGATTTTGGGGAATTGCAACTTAAATTTCATGGAGCAAATTGTCTTGTGCCAAAAACATGGCGTGTGAAATATCTTCATTTTTGTTATTTTTTACTTGTGGTCTTTTTTTTATGGTCTGATCTTTTTTTTGTTTTTGCATACTTATTACTTAACTTTTTATAGTCTATTGGGTTCCTGCACGTTTTGAGTGCCAATAGAGACTGCTTCTCTAACCAAGTGCTCTTAACATTCTGGTGATTAAATTGCAACAGCACCGTTTCATTGTTTACATCAACACGATCCCATGTTTGTTTGTGTGTGTGTGTGTGTGTGTGTGTGTGTGTGTGTGTGTGTGTGTGTGTGTGTGTGTGTGTGTGTGTGTGTGTGTGTGTGTAAATATATGTATATATATATATAAATATATGTGTGTGTATATATATATATATATATATATATATATATATATATATATATATATATATATATATATATATATATATATATATATATATATATAACAAAGTTGTATTTTGTTTATTTTTTTTTTAATTTTTATTATTTTCAATTTTACTTATCAATTAAATTGTCTCAGTCGCTTGATTTACACAAGATATTGAATAAATAATCATTTTGTTAGGGTACAATCTTTTTTTTTTTTTTTTTTTTTTTGAATTTTATATACATACTAGTGATATGGATATACATATATACTTACTTGTCTTGGATTTATATATATATATATATATATATATATATATATATATATATATATATATATATTCAATTATTTATTTTAGAAAATGTACCTCAATTTTGTCCGCAATTCAAAGTTCATTACTCCAAAAACCCAACCACTGATAATGTTTATGCGTAATTCTTTGGTTGAAATGTTTGCATTAAATGAAAATGCTACGTACAGACATGCTTTTGTTTACATTCGACAACTTGCTATTCATTTGCGGAATGCAGTTACAATGAAGGAGAAAGTAGGATTTTTCTTTTTTATGTGAAATAATTTAATAATGATTTTTTTTTTTCCACTTAAAATAAATATTATTGCAAGTTTTATAAAATAAATATAAATTTTCTTTTTTTGTTACCATTTTGATCAGGATTCAATTCAATCAGTTTACAATTGGCAGTTTATAAGTTGTTTGCAGTTGTGGGCACAAGTTGTTAGTGAGCTTGGTGGTGCTGGTGGCAGCGATACTCTAAAACCATTGATATATCCAGTTGTACAGATTATAATTGGAGTAATAAGGTAATTGCGTGCTTCTAGAATTTGTGTATTTTAAATTTATGGAGTTTAGCTTTTTTGTTTCTAAAAAGTTATTTTAAAAGCGGTTTTTTAAATTGTTTACAATTTTTTATTTAAAATTTTCATTTTAATACTGCCATTATTTTGCTGTAATTTTTATGTGATGAGTAGTTAAAAAAGAAGTGGCAGCCATTATTGCATTTTTCAGAAAATCAGAAGAAAATTGATTTTGTTGTTATTTATAGTTATCCCAACATGCAGTAACTAAAAAATAAGGTTTTAAAGCATTTTATATAAAGTTGAACCAAATACCAAATGAAATTTGTTTATTTTATAAAATAAGTTGCTTATAAAATATATTTATAATTTTTGTATATTTTTTGTAAATTTAGATTTTTATTATTTTTTCAAATTCCTTTGATGAATTTTATGTTTAATGTAAAATTTTATACTTTTTTTTTTCCATTTGTAAAAAAATTCATGTAAAATAAAATGAATTTTTTTTTTTGTTAAAAGTGTTCATAAAACTGTGTAGTCTATTTTAAAGAATCTTTGCCAACGCAACCAATCATTTTTAAAGAATTTTTCTTTGCAACTGCAAACAATGATTTTTGGTACTCAACCTCTTAAGTTATTTTAAATGCTTGTATATCCTTAGTTAAAAACTTTTTTTTTTTTTTTTTTTTTTTTTTTTTACCTACAAACATTGCTTGCAAAAAAAAAGTACTAAAGCATTCTGTTCATGGAAAGTTGAATAAACAAGTCAGCAAAAGATTTTTTTTTTATCTCAAACATTTTTTAACAATAAACAAGGCTGCATAATATATTTTGAAAGAAAAACAAAATTGAAATTAACGCAATAAAAAAAAACTTTAAAAACACATCTTGACTTTTTAGGTTAAGATTTTTTTCTATCACTTCCCTATTTTAGTTTTCTCTTGCCCCACAACTTTTTATACTGATTTATTTTTGATACATTTATTTTATATGCTAGTTATTATTTTTTTATTAATTTTTTGAATTGGCATAACTTAAGCATGGAATTTAGCGTGTATGTATAGTTTGGTAAAAAATTATTTTATAAACAAACCTAAAAAAAATTTTATAAACAAAATTTAAGGAATTATAACAATTTTCTTTTATTAAAAAAATAATAACAATTCCAGTTCCACTATATTTGTAAAACAATTTAAAAAATAATTGTCATTTTTCTTTTCACATTATTTGTGTGTTCTTTAATTTTGTTAATATAGTATTCTCTATATCTGCTCTCTTTTTCAATTTCTGCTCTGGTTAAAATACATGTTATTGTTATTGCAAGCAATAAGTGACCTATAAAACAGGTTGTGATAGGTCTTACACATTTAACTCCCTAGCATTTTATATCTCTCATATTCATTTAAATTTGATAATTAATATTGTTTATTATTTTTTTATTATAATAATAATAATATATATTTAAATTACTATTTTTTAATTTTTTTATTCTTAAATTTTGACAGTTCTATTGTTAATTGTTTCACACAATTAAAATCAGATTTTATTCAGGTCTTAACTTTTTTAATGTTATATTTTGCTTTGATTCTATGTATGACTTATTTTATATTTTTTTCTCAATTATTATTGTATAATATGCATTTGAAATTACTACTAATTGATAACAACTTCTGAACAGAAAAAAAAGGTTTACCATCTAAGATAAAAGCATAAAATTTATATTTTTCACAAAGTTTTTTGCACTTTGTAAATGTAAAGTAGTTTTTTTTTACTTTCCATTTTTCTTTTTCTAAGTGTTTAATGTTACTTTATTCCATAAGCGATTTTCAAAAGTGTATTTGAGCACAATTTAACTTGTTAGCCTTTTGTTTTTAATTTTTTCAACTGCTATAGAAGAAGTAATTTTTTAAATATTGTATTTTCCATTAAGATTCTTTTTATAAGATGACCATAAGCAAATTGTCTCACTCTTATTTTTCCTTGTAAAACACACTAAATCAGTAGGCTGTTTACTTAATCAGCCTGTAGGCTTGTTACTAAATCAGTCTGTAGGCTGTTTACTAAATTAGCCTGTAGGCTGTTAACTTAAATCATCATGTTAATGTATTTTTTTCCTTCTATGAGAATCTTATTGCAAAGTTTACAGTAAGACTTTTGAGCATCATTGTTATTTAGAACAACCATGCTAAAAAGTTGTAGTGTAAACTTATTTAAAATAAAAAAACTAATTGTTCATATATTGTTATAGTCACAACCTAAAGTTGAAATCATACATATAAAAAGTAAATTTTTGAAATCTATACTGAAATTGTCTTTGTCCAGCTACACTGTTGTTTTCATTCACAATGAAATAGAAAGAGAAATACTATATTATATCATTTAATTATTAAAAAATATAACAGAACTTAATCTTTTAATGTGTGAATTTCACAGGGTATAAAAAAAGCTTAGAAATAACAGAAGTAACAGCTGCTATGGTTGATACATCTTAATGTAAATTATAAAAAAGTACTATAAAAACTAAAATCATTCTAATCAAAGGTATAAACTAAAAATCTTAGAAAAACTTGCCAAACTCTATTTAAGTATAACCAAGTATAAAAATAAAAGTAATAAGTTTCTTCTGCCATCATTCTTTTCTGAATTTAAAAATATTTACTCTCTGTTATTGTAATAGTTTAGATTAGTTAATTGCATTTAATATATTTGTCTGTATAGTTTAGATTGGTTAATTGCATTTAATATATTTGTCTGCATAGTTTTGATTGGTTAATTGCATTTAATATATTTGTCTGCGTAGTTTTGTTTGTCAAGATTTGTATTTTGAATTTATATGGCTTTAATAACTTTTTTTTTATTTAAAAAAGTCTCTGACTTTTGTGTTTTTTTAGAAACTTAATAAATATAAAAATATAACTATTATGTTTTAAAAATATAAAGAATTTATATAAAATATATAATATATATAAAGTTTAAAAAACAAGTGTTCTTTTTTTTTCGTTTATATATTTAGTTCATTCATTCAGACATTCAATTCAGAAAGTGGTTTGATTTAGTTTAATTCTGATATATTTATATTCATTTTTTAAATCCGCCTCAACTTTTTTTTTTTTAGTTGTTTATTTTAAAAATAATTTTACTGTGTCTTTGTAAGAATGCTTTTGGCTTCAAGACATTCAAGTTTATTTTTATCTTTTAATATTTAGATAATTAAGTTCAATCAATAATACTACTAATAATTTTTATATAAATTGTCTTGGTGATTATTTTAATAAATGAGTTATTAATATTACTTGCTAATATAATGAAAACTCAAACTTCTGATTAAAAGTTGTTTAAATGTTGTTTTTTTTCCTTTTATTTTTATATATTTAAATAAATGTTGCTTATTAAACTTTTTTCAATACAAATAAAAATTTTTATTTAAATGTATAGGTTGATACCATCTTCAAGATACTATCCAATCCGCTTTAAATGCATCGAATCATTAAATTTAATATCAGAGAAAACTAACCTTTACATACCAACAGCTTCATTTATTCTGGAGGTTTTATTTATAAAAATATTTTTCATTTTTTATTTTATTTAAATATAACGTTACATTTTATATATAAATAATAAAATTGTAATTTGAAAAATAAATGCTATAAGAATTTCAACAATATTCTTTTCCTCTTAAGTAAAATTAGAGTAAGGTATGATAAAAGAGGTCTCTATTAAGACATTGCTTGGCATGTTAAATAAAGAATTCATATTAAAAAAAAGTTATACAGATATTTTTACCCTAAATAAAGCTTTAAAAATACAGTAAATAAAGAAACTATAAAAAAGGAGACATAAAGTGAAGTTAGTATTAATTAAAAAAGGATTCAAAATGACTACTTGTGAATTATTTACTCAGTTCTTCAAGAATTAAAAAAAGGTTCAAGAAAAAGAGTGACAAAAAAGGATTGGTTTTAAATACTACAACAACTCCAAATCAGTGAGCATGCCAGAAGAAACAGGAATCTGAGCACTCCCTGAGTACTTGTACTAATTAGAAATTTTAACTGTGACAGTTAAAATTTCTATGACAGTTAAAATTTCTATTGCATAACCCCTTTTTACTAAAAACAAACCTTGAATTTGTGTACGAGTTTATCAAATAAAATTTTGCCACAGTATTCACATCTTAGACCAACTTTTACTAATATAAACATGTTTAGGGATCATTCATAAATTACTCAACACTGAATTTATTTAAAAACAGAAGTAGGAGACCTAAAGCTCTTTTATGCAACGATTTTTATTAAACTTAATGCACTAATTTAATTTTTCATTTAACTTAGGGCAAGGGAAACTTATGATCTCTTTTGTTTTGTTGTTAGTGAAATTTAGTGTTTGGATCCCTTGCATAATATGCATAATAAGTTTATAAAGAAAACAAAGATTTTCTAAATGGCAGGTGACCTTTTAACACAGATTTACTATTCGGTTAATGTTAATGGGTTAACAAGAAAAACCATTAAAAAGCATTAAATTTTAGCTTTTTTTTTTCGTAGTAAAGTCTCTGAAAGCATTGCATTTTACTTGTTCCTTTGTGCAGCAGCCTTGTTTGTCAAGGTATTTTGTTGTTTATGGGTTGAGAGAGCGGTATAACAAAAACTGCATAAAAGTAATATGTGTTTCGATGTATGCCTGTTTATACAAACAAATATATATTAAAAATTGTGGTTAAAATTTAACACTAAATAAAAAAGTAGTTTGTTACATATTTAAAATAAAAGCATAAATAATTTTTTTATGAATAATAGCATAATTATTTTAAAAAATTACTAAAATTAAGTATACTAAAAAAGAGTATATTTAAAGTTCATAATTTTTTTACTTGATATCCAATTAGTTTACATGCTGTTGATTATCTTTATGAAACAGTTAGTTTTAGGCATCCGGAAGACAAACCATGATACTTATCCTTTGGGCCTAGGAATTGTGTACATCTCTTTGGAAAAAAAGTCAAACTAACTTAAATGGAAAAATCAACACATGTTCCATTTACATAAAGAAACATAGGTTGAAGCTTAACAATATTTGTTTATTTTTAAGTTTAAGTTGATTTTTAATGGTGCTAGATGTTCCTAGCACTGTTAATATTTCACTTAAATTTTATAATTTAAGTGAAATATTAATGCTGTTTAGGAATAAATTTTATACAGCATTTAATGATATTGTAAATTTATATCATTGTCTTTCTACCCTACTTTTCCTCTTTGTTTCCTTCAATCCAGTTACAAAGCCACTCATCATAGTTAAGCTGCTGTCGAATAAATAGAAGAATATTTGTATTTTTTGTCAGATTTTCCTTTAGAAAATATATAAAAAAACTAGTTAATTAGGTTGAAGGGTACAAAAAGGAAGGGAATAGTATAGTGATCAACAATGATATAAATTCCTGATATCATGTGTAACACTGATTTCAGGAAATATCTTTTTCCGGATATTTCCAAAATTCCGGATATTTTTATAAATTTTAATTTTTCCTGGATATCCAAGTAGTTTTCTGGAAATACAATTTAAATATATTTTTTTTTTGTCATAAAATAATTAAAACATTAAAGGTTTCGTTCATTAATTACTCTACTATATATTTACTGGTAAAGCATTATTTGTACAAATAATTTTTTTTTATTTGTACGCGTATATTTATTACTAAAGTCTTTTCCATGTGGCACGACAAATTATGTTTGTTTTGAAAATAAACATCAGAAAATAAGTTTTGAGTTTATTAGAATAACTAAAACAATTTATTTATTGAGATAATAACAAAAAAGCATTTGTTACTTTGCCATTATATTTCCGGTTGAGAGGTTAATATTAATTTCATAAATCTGCCTAATATTTTTCATTGTAAAATTTCTGGTTTTAATAATAAATATACTTAAAGATATGTGTGCAGAGTTATATGTATCAACCATAGTCTATAGTCTGACAATGTCTTTGTTTGAACTTAAAATTCCATAAATTTGCGTCACGTGATCAATGTAGATGCAAAACAAATAAAACCTCTTATGATTTACAATAAATTTATCGTAAAATCTGCTTGTTGTGCTTATTATTCTTTGTTTTTGAAAGTTTTTTCTAAACTATTGCTATAGCATTATGCCAGAAAAGAATTGTGCTTTTCCTAGATGCCAAGTTTCTTGCTCTTATAAGTATAAAGAAATAAGTATATTTCAAATCCCAATGAGATATGACAAATTTTATTCAAACTGGAGGAAAGAAATAATTAATATTCTGTTTGAGTATCATGTCGCAGATAAAGATTTTGAAGATCGAGTAGCTGCAGGAAAAATTTATATTTGTGAAAGACATTTTTCTACAGATGATATTGAATTAATAAGTTAGTGTTTAACATTTGATTGTTAATTTTTAATTTGCGAATAAATTTATTTATTCACAAATGAAAAGTTTATTAAGCAATTAAATAGTAACCTAAAGTAAAAAAAAAATACAGTTAAACAAAATACAATGAAAATTTTGTTTTTTTACATTTCAGAGAACAAAAGAAAAACATAAAAGTTACTTGCAGAACCAACTAAAACGACAGATAATAAACGACAAAATATTATACAAGATAGAGCAGGTGATACATTTTTAAACTCAAAATGCTACAAAAGTTTCTTTGAATTTAACTATAGAGTAAATAAATTTAAATTAACAGATAATTGGATGGTTTCATCATGAGAAAATGACATCGTTCAAAAAAATTGTAGAGCATTTGTTGGTTCCTACTTATGAAATCATTGTTGATGAATCTTTGGTTTATAGTTGCATTGAACTTGGTTGGGTCCTTCACAGAGACCATCTTTCTATAAAAAAATATTCAGGTAGTATGAATAATGTCTTTATCTCAGACTTAATAACTGAAATAGAGCATTTTAAAGTATGCCTTGGATTAACAAATATTATTTCAAATGAACTTATGTCACTATGTTCCAACAGAAATTAATTTAACTGCCTTGCAAGCAGGACTATCCATCCACAAGCATTACTTAAGACCAAAAAATTGTGAAACTCTTTTTTCTTTACCAACAGAAAATGATCATTGTGAAAAATGTTTCATCTTTGAAAAAAGATTTTACAAACAACTATCACAAGAAGAAAAAACTTAGATGACAATTTCCCCATTTGTGAAAATGTTATGAGAACAAGAAAAAAAGCATTTTTGTAATCCAACTTCAAAGATATTGTCCTGTGATAATTAGATTTTGTTTATCATTAGCAATAAAGTCTGCATCTGCCTATGATGAATTTTGATCTGTTAAAATATTAAAATTTCCAAATCTCAAAACCCTTAGAGATTATAAAAAGGCCATATAACCTTGTGTGGGTTTTTAATCCTGCAGTAATAGAAGAACTTTGGAATGGAACATCAAATCTAATTGGTTACCGAAGATTTGTTTGTCTTTCTTTTGATGAAATCAAAATTCAAGAGGATTTAGTTTTTGATAAGAATACAGACAAACTTATTGGGTATGTGGACCTTGGCGATCTAAGTATCAACTTTAGTACTTTTTCAGACACAACTCAAGTTCTTATTTATTATATCAGAGGCATCTGATTTGAAGTTTTGCATATTTTGCTTTTATTATAATATTACTCCATCCATCACACATCCATCATCCTACAGAATCTGCTATTGCAATTAATTCTTTAACATTGCTTGATATTCTATTGAGTTCTTTATCCAAAATTGTGTTTGACACTTCATACCTTGATGGGAGTTGATTAGCTTGTCATAAGTTATTTAAAAAGGTTTTCCAGTATTTATTATCTACTAAACTCATGGGTGACCCGCTTGCATAAATAGCTCTAGATAGATGTGCATCGATTGATTCCTATGACATTTTTAATCTCAGATAAACAATTAAAAACAAATGTACTATGCAAAAAAAAAATGTTGATGCCTTTTCACATTGTTCATGCTATCAAACATTGAACAGGATTTATCACTTTAAGGAATTGGTTCTGAATGTTTTAAAGGGTCTGAAATAATGCTTGTGACATTTGTACTATTACAACGCTTACTTGAAATTAGGTGTTTAAATTTGCATTTTGCTTTAATTTATGTTGTTTCTGTCATGATTTTTTTTGACATGACTGTGTCATCATTTAATAATTTGTGTTTGACTTCAACTGGACATTTTCTACATTTCTTAATATGCATGGCCTTTTTGTGTTCCACTTTTCAACATAACATCATTGCAAAAAGAACATTGAACTTGCTAAAATTTACTTTACTATAATTTTTGATAAACTGGTACATTAAGGTTTTTAAAACAACAATATATCATCATTAATATTCTTATGTTTTAAAACAGTAACTATAAAGGTATAAAATTAAAAAATAAAAATACTACAACACTTATGCAATATTATTTATAACATGATTGAAAATACTATTTCCACTTTCTGAAACTAAATGTTGACAAATTTAATTTATTTGCAATTGCAAAAATAAAATTAAAATATAAAAAGCATAAAATAAGATAGCAAAATTAAAAAAAAGCATTAAAACTATGCAACACTTATACAATACTTATAAATTTTGCAATGCAGTGTTATTTCATTTATAAATTAAAAAACTTCATTTATAAATTTAAAAAGTTCTCATTCATTCTAGAAATTACAAAAACCAGTTTTTATTCATTCTATTAAAACATTTTTTTTTTTTTTTTTTAATTTTAAGGAAAAATTGGTTTGAACTCAAAAAACATATCTACATAAAAAAACAAACAAAAAAACTTATGTCTCTGCATTTTATAAGAAAAATGTTTCTTTATATATTTTTTTCAATTTTGTTTTAGCTTATAATAAATAAGTATTTTAGTTTATAATAAAGTAAGTATAAAAAGTAAATTGAAGAACAATTATTAAAATTATTTGATGAACATTTAAAGAACTTGTAAAACAAGACAGATAAATGGTATGTTAAATAGGAGAATGACAAAGTCTTTTAATAAATATCACTTAAAAACACACTTTTTAGGTAATATTTATTTAAATTTAAAGTTAAAAGTGTTTAAGTAGTTAGTTAAAAAAAAAAACAGGAAAAAAAAAAAGTTTTTGGTTTTTTGAGTAGTAATAAAATAGCAAGCAAGGTATTTTTAAATCTCGAATTTCTTGCAAAAACCAGACTTTATTTACTTTTCAAGCTACCTTGAAGGTAGCTTGGAACTAAAACATAGTTATTTAAAAAACTAATTTAAATTACAAGAACAGTTTTCATATTACTAATCTCTGTTATTTTTTTTATTAAAATTGACTATAAAAAAATTTAGGAAACTTTTGATTTTAATTTATAAAGTTGTTCTTATTTTACAGGAGTTTTTATTGTCGCACTATTAAGTCAAAGTTTCACTTTAAATATTTCAAAATTTACATGATAAGGTACTTTGATATGTACACTATTAACCCATATAGGTAACATTTTTGGGTCAGCTAGGTTTGGCATTATCAGTATCCGTGCTAACTGTGACCTGTAATATGGTTTTATGATAAATTTTGATTTATCTGCTACTTTAAGAACTTTAAAGGCAATACTAATAAAATCATATGTTAAATAAAAGAATGAAAACTCTCCTTAAATGAATATTACCTAAAAACAAATTATTAAAATTATTTCAGTGTTTAAAATAAGAAAAAGTGTAATTTAAAAGAAAGCAAAAAAAAAAACCAAAAACAAAACAGTTGGTTTTTTTGGCCAAAAAAACAACTCACATCTCTCTCTCTCTCTCTCTCTCTCTCTCTCTCTCTCTCTCTATATATATATATATATATATATATATATATATATATATATATATATATATATATATATATATATATATATATATATATATATATATATATATATATATATAAACTTTTAGCTTTTAACTGAACACTTAACTTGAACACTAACCCTGACAAACAAGGCTGCTGTGGTTAGATTTAAGTTGAGCATGGTACTTTAAGGGACGTGATGGGTATCAAACATGGATTTTCTTGTTTAAAAAGCAAGCGCATCACAACACCACATCTATTACTATTATCAATTAAGCTATTATTATTGGAATATAGACTTTAATTGTCAAAGTGAGTGAACATTAGAAGTTACCTTGCATTTTCTTGCATTTGAATTTGTTTTTAAAATATTTTCAATAATCTTGAATCTCTCAAATGAACTTATTGGTTTTTTTCTCCATATTGTCATCAAAATAAAATCAACATCTCCACTTTGTTTGATGCTTTTAAGCCTATCAAGGATTTGGGCTTGCAAATCTTAAATCCACAGTTTTTCTGAAAATTTAAAGCAAAGTGTATTGAAATTCTAAACAAAGAATAAATTCAAAAAATAGATACACGGATACATTCATGTATTAACAAGGTACATGAATGTATCCAAGATGCATGAATGTAACAACATTAAAAAATCTTTTAGTTCAGAGTAACATTTTTTTAACAGTTTTATAATCAATGTTCTATAGCTAATAATACTAATACAACTAATAATAGTCTTGCTGTTTCATCTCTTTATAAAAATGGTATTGAAAAAAAATTTTTCTCGCAAATAAAAATAAAATAAAACTCACGTTAAATTGTCATCTCTTGAACTAAAACTTCACTAGTTTTACTTAACTTCTCAACACATTTACAACTTTTTCTATTATCATTGTCAATAATTTTACAAGAATTAGAAGCCACAGATTACAAAAAATAGCTACTTTATCTTTAACTTTTAACTTGTTTAAACCTAAATTCATTATATATATATATATATATATATATATATATATATATATATATATATATATATATATATATTATATATATATATATATATATATATATATATATATATATATATATATATATATATATATATGTATGTATGTATATATAAATATATATATATTCATTCATCTTACATACTAATGAAGCTCAAGTAATATAAATCTTGGCTGAATCATTAATTATTTAATAGACAAAGTAAACTATAAAAAACTTTTGCCATCTTCCTCATTTAAATATAAAAAAATTTAATAAATTTATAATAAAATTATTCCACTTAGCTTAGGTTTTCGAATAGCAACTCTTTGTATACAAGAAAGAGATATCTATTAACCCTTTATTGAAGATCTCTGTTAATTTAAACAATATATTACCACTACAACTATATTTTTGTAAATCTCTACAATTAATATAAAATATCTAATAAATTTATAAAATTACAAATAATATAAAATATCTAATAAATTTATATTGCATACAAAGTTTGTATTGAAAAATAAAGAATTGTAGTTTTATTATTAGTATGAAGATGTTTGAATTTATTGATTTCAATTTTAAGTTGGATAAAGACTCATGGTCATGAGCTCACAAAACAATCTTTTTGAAAGAAAAATATTTTACCTATTTGATTACCGTTTATAGTCCATATTTGTTAATTAAATTTAATAATCTAAATTAAAAAAATGTTATTATATAGCTATATAGTTAAACCATAAGTTAATATTTGATAACTATAACTAAATAGTTATAGTTACAAATAAGTTGAATAATGGACAATTTTCAAACTGTGTTTTTTTTTTAGCCATTTTGAAAATATTTTTTGAAAAAAGTCCAATGGACATCCGAGAATGTGCTATTTTGGACTTGGACGTTTTTGGATGTCCAAAAACATCTAAGACTTGGACAAATGGACCTAAACGGTATATGTACTATGGACATCCAAGGACATCTTGTGCCCATTGGGTAGCTCTTGTGCACTTATTGTTTTTTGTTTGCTTTCTTCATAAGGAGAGTTTTGTTGTTTTTTTATAAAAGCTCAAAATATGATTTCCAATATGAAGGGCTAATAAAGCACATAAATATTTATCCAGATCTAAGATATAGTAATCGGCATATAGAACAGTACTTGAATAAAACTTTGATAAAAATATCTCAACATTTCTTGATTATATCAACTCAGTTAATAACTTGTTTACTTCGTTGTACAGGGTATCATTGTATTCAAACTTATACGCTTTAATTGTCTGCATTATCTCTTCTGTGTAACAAGCGTAACAGCATAATGTACTTTGCACTTTTTTTACAATATTTGAAAACGTTTTAACTGTCAAAAGATCTAAGTTTGATACATGGCTAATCGACGGATGTGCTGAATTTGCGTGCTTTTTTAAACCTCTTTTTGACTTGCATATTTTTCCGCATGTAATGCATGAATATTCCTCCCAAGAAATTACCTAAAAATTAAAGGTAATTGTATAATTAGCAATTTTGAAATTAAATATATCGTATATATTATATTTAATTTACATAGATAAACACAATTTATGTTTTTATGTGTCATTATGAAACAATTTGTGTTATTATGAAACATACGTTGGATGATCGTTTCTTTTGAAAAACCTTGTATTTAAATTTATATTAGAAAAAAGAATGGCGCACCTTCTCAAATGCTTTATTGATATCCTCTTCAAATATTTCATCTAAGAAATCTTCATCTAAAATATCAAAGTTTACTAAATTTAAATTATTTTGAAACTCTTCAGAAATCACCATTTAAATAAGTTTCTTGTATCGATATTGATCACATGACTAATGTTTTTATTTTTTTAATTTCCGAATAATAACAATAGCATAGAACAATAAATTGCCGGGCCAGGGTTTATTTCTTCAGACTATGGTTCAACTGGAGACTTGTGAAAAAATAAAAATTGTAGTTAAACAAAGAATATCGCTTTTTTATTTTGTTTTATTTTTATTTTCATCAAAGTATGTTGTTTTCATTTACCATGAAATCAGATTTGTTTGCATTATTTTCTTATTAACTCCACATATAAAATAAAAATAGTTATTTTGGTTTTAAGATTATATCAGCAGAACTTGTATCAAATTTTTAAATTTACATATCTTTTAGTTAAAGGTGTATCGAAAAACAACTTTTTTTGAATTTGAAATTGTAATAGAGCAGAAAAGTTGCATGATGCTTTAAGTATTTGTGCCAAATTTTTTTACATTTTTTTTTTTTATGTCTTTAGTTTGCGCTAGGGTTTTACTTTTCTTACAAAAACACGATTTCTGACCTTTTTTATGAAATAAAAATAACAAGTTCTATGCACATACTCGAGTTGTAATAGAGTTTAAACATTACATAATGACTAAGTTAGAAATGATTACAATTTTTAAGAAAATATTGTAATGTCTTCAGTTGCCACTAGAGGGCTGAGTTTTAACAAAAATACACAATTTTTATTTAAAACAAAGTAATCTTAATTATGTTGTTGATGCCTTCACTTGTCGTCATTGTTACGATAATGGAATAAAAGTAATTAAAATGTAAAAAACCAAACATTCTATGCCAATGGTTACAGCGGTAATTTTTAAATGACATTAAAGTATGTAAAATTTCACTAATTATGTCATATACTACCATCACCATCACCATTATTTACCACAACTTATGTCTATAAAACAATTGTTTAATAAATATTCTGATAAATAGCAAAAAGCACATGTTATAATTTATTAGTTCTGATTTACATCTGTTTGTTAATAAAATAAATTGAAATCAAAGAAAAATTTAATGGCGAAAATGTCTTCTGCTGCAGTGACAACTAGGAAAAAGTCACACCGTGGGATGAAATCCCGATTTCGTGGCCAAAAGTCAAAGTTTTGAGTTATATTTTCGTCTTTAACGTTCAGATCTTGTTTACAGATAGTCCTAGAACAAAATTCCGAACAGGGCAGGTATATACCTGCTCTAGGGTGGCCTGGACATCAGTTGACATCTAGCCTCTGTTCAGTACGCACTAAACAAGTGGACACATCGAAAAATTCTTGCCTGTTTTAAAGTGCTGTTAAACTGAAGAAACTATTTCAATTGGAATTCGGCAAAATGGAATCACTTTCTGGAGATATGTAGAATATATGGTTATGCATAGTTATTGCTAATTTTAATTTTTTTAATATTTAAATCGCGCAACAAGTAAACATAAAAAATTGTAAATTTTTTATCTAAAATCAATTTTCTAATATAGTTTTAAAAATTTAACTGCGGTTATCCATCTTCTTTCGACAAGGAATTGATAGTGTATAATGTTAAGTATAACATATTAAAAAACTGGCTGCCATTGAGTGCCATTTTAATAGTGAGACTAGTTTTTATGGAGGAATGTGTGGTGCGACATTAATCTATTAACATAGATTAATGTCTTAAAATGGTCATGGAAATTAGTGAATTAACATTATTTTATGGCACTAATTACATTTTAATACAATAATTTATTATTTTAAATACGCTTTACAAGTTACTTCTTGTTCCATTTTATGATAATCTCAAAATTTTATAAAATAGTCCTCAAAGAACTCTCAGTAGTTATAATAAATAAATTTGAAGATTTGGAGTCTTCCAATATGGAATTGTCAAGAAAAGATATATTCTTTATGGTGAAAGACAGTTTAAAAAATGAATATAAATTCATCATTGATGTTTTGACAGATGCAATTTTCAAAAAAATGGAACATGTGATACAAATAGGCGAGGATGAAATGTCATTATCACGGCAATTATTTGCAAATTTTTTATCGAGATGGAGAGCAGCAGGAAAATGAGAAGAATTTTTTCTGAAAAAAAATGAAGAATGGTTGAAGGGCACTGTACAATTTTCAAAATTATCCTAAAGTACTAAATGCACAACACCTGAAAAGATTGTGAAGAATTATAATAAAAAAGGAACATGTGGGCGACCTTCGCAATCCTTTGCTTCATCTAGTGATAGATCAAAGAGGTGAAAGACTCAAGAAGTATGTTCTACTTTTTCTACAGAAGAATTGGCATATGCTACTCAAATTAAAGACTTCTGGTCAAGTACATGCTGCTCAAGTTGTTAAAGATGTCACATTAACAATCCCAACAAGAGCCTCAAAATATGTATCCTCTGTTCATTCACAAAATGAAGTACCTTTAACCCCAGACAAAGCACTTTCTTTAATGATCGAGAAAGGAGAATCAAAGCACTCTTATCAACTATCAAGAAATGTAGCTAGAGTACATAAATCCAAATTATACCCATCATACCTTGAAGTAGAAAAAGTTGGATGATGGAAAACGTTGTTATCCATCAGTTGTGTACACAACTGTTAGTGAGTCGTGCGCACCAATTGAACTACAGGCTTTACTTGATCATACCACATCTAGAATTATACAACTACAGGCTGATGTCATTGATACTCTAAATCCGGAAATTCTACAAAAATTAGTACTTCACTGTAAATGGGGATGTGATGGAAGCAGCAGTCAAAGTGTTTATAAACAAAGATTTACTGACACTGGAAAATCTGATGAAAGCATTTTTTATACTTCTCTTGTAAATTTACAATCAATACACAACAATCATGAGACGGTTGAAGCAACTATTGTGTGGAAAAATCCTAGACCATCATCTCCGCGATTCTGCAGACCAATAAGATTGCAGTTTGTACATGAAGGTGTAAAGTCAACATTGAAAGAAGTTAACGACATTGAACTGCAGATTGAGGGTCTTGCACCATATGCTAATGAACAAAATGGAAAATCCATTTCAGTAACTTATTGTATGTCCTTTACAATGATAGACAGTAAAGTCTGTAATGCAGTAACTGGTACCACTTCTACACAACGCTGCTTCCTGTGCAAAGCTTCCTCTAAAGAATTTAATGACATTAACAACATTATAAAAATGGACATTACTACAGATAATTTAAGATTTGGCATATCTACATTGCATGCATGGATTTGTTTTTTCGAGTGCTGTTTGCATTTGTCGTATAAGCTAACAACTGAAAAGTGGCAAGCTCGTCAAGAGGAAGATAAAAAGAATGTGAAAATACATAAGGAAGAAATACAGACTCAATTTAGGAGAAAACTAGGGCTTATTGTTGATCGACCAAAGCCAGGATATGGAAGCTCTAACAATGGAAATACAACGCACCGCTTTTTTCAAAACGCTGCTATATCTGCTGAAATAACAGGAGTCAATGAAAATTTGATTCTCCTATTTCATGTTATTTTGCAGGTAATTTCAAGCGGGTTTGATATAGATGATGAAAAATTCAAAGACTATTGTGTAAATACTGCCCATTTATTTGTTGCTTTATATCCACAGTATTACATGCCTACATCTGTACATAGAGTGTTGATCCATGGAGCAGAAATTGTAAAATATGCCCTTTTACCAATTGGACAACTTTCTGAAGATGCCCAAGAGTCACGCAATAAGGACATTAAAAACTTCAGATTACATCATTCAAGAAAATGATCAAGAGAATCGAATATGAGACATTTTTAATAGGCTCTTATTAACATCAGATTCATTTCTCTTGAGCATCAGGAAATCGCCCCAGAGACTGGCAAAATCTCTACATCAAGAAGCTATACAATTGTTAAAACAACCTGAAGTCACCAGACGAGAGACAAGGAATGATTCCAATTTAGATACAAGTGGTTCAACATCAGATTCCGAATCGAGTGATTCGAACATTGATGAATATGACATATGTGATTTTTGTTACTAGGATTAAATAAACAATTTTTTTACATATATGTGACTTAATCTTTTACTAATTAAAAAAATATGATAAAATTAAAATAACAAGCTTCTGTTTTTTTAATTAATAGTATAAATTTGGAAATAATTTTACAATGCTTTTGCTCTAATTTTAACTCCTGAATCATAAGCAATGACCTCGAAAACCAAACTACATGAGATTTCATATTTTCAACATATGAACAGTTGGTTACACTGCTTTGATTTTTGCATCAGAGAAAACTACTGGAGCAATTTGTTTTTGTTTTAACAACTTTTTATCTATCATACTTAATGAATTCAAACTCCCTTGTAATATTTTAAAAAATCATTTATTTTAAAATATTTTAAAAAATCATCTATTGAATATAAAAATTAGTGACATTTTAAAAACAATGTGAAAAGTTTTTCAACTTTAGAATGAATGACTTTTTCAACTTTAGAATGAATGACTTTTTTAACTTTAGAATGAATGACTTTTTCAACTCTAGAATGAATGACTTTTTTAACTTTGTTAAGAATGAGTGATATGCTAATAGTTCTTTGCTTTTTTTTTCATATAATCAAAATATTTATTTCAAAAAAATTTTATTCAATCCTTGGTTTGTTTTGTTTTTTTATATAAGTTGATTTTGTTGAAAACAACAATTGCTTCAAGTAAATTATTAAAACTTATTAAAAATTAAAAGTTATTATTGCTTATAACTGTAGCCCCTTTATTTACATTGTGTATTTGTGTATCCAAAATTTATTCCTCGAATTAAGTGGTCTGAAATAAATCAAATTATTTTATGCAATGGATGTAAATTGGTGTTAATGTGGGTTATATAAAATAAGTTAAAATAAGTGTTTAAAAGTTAATTAAAGAAGAATAATATAGTAATTTATTGCATTTTTAGGTACTTGAATCTGAAGAGTTCCAAAAGAAACCAAAATCCTCTGAAAAGCCTCCAGATTATAATGGTGTCTTAAAGTTCTCGAAAACTCAGCTGCAAACAAAAGGCTTTCAAGTAATTTGATATACTTGTATTATACATGTATACACATTGATAAATCAAAATCAATATATATATAAAAATATATTTATATATATATATATGTATGTATATATATATATATATATATATATATATATATATATATATATATATATATATATATATATATATATATATATATATATATATATATATATATATATATATATATATATATATAAAATAATATATATATATATAAATACATATATATATATAAATATATATATATATATATATATATATATATATATATGTATATATATATATATATATATATATATATATATATAAATATAAATAAAGCTTTTCGCGAAAGTTTAAACGATTGCAGAATTTTTATCAAGTATGTTTGGTTTTTGTTTAATAAAAAAAACTGTAAAATGATATCGAATTTTTTTTTATTTATTTATTAAAGAAAAGGTAATTAGCTTTAAAATGAATATGAACATATTATAAAAATTTTAATATTTAGTTAGAAAAAAACAATTATAAAAAATCATATAGGAAAAATAAGAAGCACAAAAGTTTAAACGAATTGCAACATTTGAACAAAAAATGAAAGAAAAAAAGGTAAATTAATATTTAAAGTATCCTCCTTTGTTTTTATAGCAAAGATAAACTCGTTTATGCATTGATTCAACTAATTTCATGCACATCACGCAAGGTACCTTCAGCCATTACTCATTCAAAAGTTGCTTCAAATTTTGAGTTAATTGAATTTCATGGTATGTCTGTTGATTGTCGATCCAAGATCAAATATTTTCAATTGGGTTGAGATCTGGTGTTCTAGGGCACCAGGGCATCACATTGAACTTTTTTTTCAAAAAATATTCTTTGATTGAGTGAGCTGTGTGAGCTGAAGCCCCGTCTTGTTGAAAGATGAATTGCCTGGCTTCTGCCAGGCAATTCGATATCATTTTACTGATGCTCATATTATATATCATAATTATGATTGTAATAGATTTACTGTGAAACTATTTATTTACTACATATTTTTGATGTTTCTCTTACTGGTACTGATTTCAATTGATCCCGATGATATTATTTGAGACCTTTCTTTTCTGCTTGATTTTATATCCAATTCTATACACTCAGAGTACATTGTTGTTTATTTTTTTTTTACTTTACATTTTCCGTCTGTATCTATAAGCATACACAGCCGATTATGATCCATTATATGTAAGAAATTACGCACATACAAATATTTTTTCACAGATCATTGGGTAATGATCCGTGACCAAACAAGATCAGAACTTGTATATATATATCTTTGCCCATACCCCTACGCATTTTGAAAACTTTTTGTGTTTCTCCACCCTCCTCACTGCACAGCTGTTTCATTTTACTATATTTTTATTACCATTTCTAGCATCACATTCATTTTATATTGACTTACAGAACACCATCTGAGCCACGCAATGGAATGTTAGTTTCGAGTTTGTTTTAGAGAGATTTAACTTTGAGTCATATATCATAGGTGTTTTATCCTTCATGGATTCTCTGAGTTATTGCTGTAATGGCTAACAGTTGGTCTCATACAAGACTGACTCTGCTTTGTGACAATCCTTGGTGAGTTGGTAAAGTCTATCGTCAAAGATTCTCCATGTACAGTTGTCTAAGCCATTGTGAGCTCTTTGATATATGACCGGTACTTCCTTTATTATTGTGGGTTATATTCACTCATTGCGCTGGCCTTAGTTAAGCACAACATTATGAAATATACAGGAAAGATTTAAACATCTTACCTAATGGTCATCTCTATATAATAATGCTGAACTTAATAGTAGTAGTAGTGCCCAATTAAGTTGCACTGTAAGCTGCAAAGAGTTTGACATGGCCAAACTCTTTGCAGCCATTAAAGCTGAGTTAATAGTAAGAAAAAGTCTTACAGCACTTTTTTATACAAAGTGTAAAACATTTATGTAATTATGTAACTTATGTAATTTGATAATAATATGTCATTTACATTTAATGTTAAAATTCCATTTGTATAGCATTACATACAAATATCTATAAGTGTAAACCTCAGTTGTTAAGTTGAGTTTGTGGGTTGTGTATGAAACAATCATGTGTAATATAAAATACCTTTTACAAGTCTTTTTTAAGTCTGTTTTGTTTTGTGTCTAAAAAAGCGGCAAGATTGAAAAAACCAATAAAGTATGCTTAGCAGTCTCCTACAACAGCATCAGGAAGTTGATACAGAGGGTACTGCACTGAACCATATATATATATATATATATATATATATATATATATATATTATATATATATATATATATATATATATATATATATATATATGATTCAACACTTTTTAAGCAAGTGCTCTAAAAATGCTGTAAGAAATCTCACTCAATTGACATCTATGTTAGAAATACTTATGTTAAATGTTTACGTAATTAGTATTTTTATTATTAGGCATCAAATCAATCAATATTACTTTATAATTAGGTAAATCTGCGCATCTTAGATAGTAAAGAGACAATTTTTTTTTCCCAAAGTAGGAAGATGTAAATTCAGACTTGTTTTTTGAAATAGATAAACTGTGTGAGAGTTCTAACAAGCTCTAAGTATGCCTAAAAAATGCGTATATTAATTTTTAATTTAAATGAATTATTTTAACAGGGTAAGAGTTCTAATAAGCTCTAAGTATGCCCAAAAAAATGTGCATAATAATTTTTTGTTTTTTTTGTTTTAAGAGCAATTTTTAGTTTAAATGATTTTCTACTGATTAGTAAAAAAACATTCAAGTATATTATAAGTATAGAAACAGATAAATAGCTGAATAGGTATAGAAATAGAGGTCAGCATAGAATAAACCTTGGCCCAAATTTGACGTTTCTGGAAAGCTAGAAATTATGGAATATACTGCAAACATTTCACATACTTAATGGTCATATTAGGAATCAGTAGATATATATCTATAGTGATATATATCTTTATTTCACACACTAATATTTTTCCTTTTACTAAAGATCAAAAGATAAGATATCTATCCTTTCTCATTTTCACTTAACAGCTCTTTAATCTAAAGTCTGTTTTTAGAATCACCACTTCCATGTCTACCTGACCAGACAGCTCCTTTGATCACCTGTATGCAATCATTGTGTTACATTAACAATATAAATATTTAAATTAAGAAAAGCAACTTTTTTCTATGGTACTTTTTTTTGGTAAATTTCATGTCTATACGGCAATCATCAGCCATTAAATACAAATTCAAAAATAAAAACTCTAGCCTTTGCTAAAAAGTGCTTAATTATAAATCAAGATAAAAAAAAGTTAATACATCACAATATGCCAGGAAATAATAATTATTTAACAGTTTAAAAGCTTAGGTTAAAATAAGTGGAGGTTTATTTGATTTCACCTTGGGAGCCTTTTATGATGCAGAAGTTTTTGAGTTAGTTGGAATATCTTCTTTCAATTGTCACAATTATACAACAAAGATGAGGACATTCTAGACTATCATATCTATTGACATAGTAGTCTAGCATTGTAGGGAAAAAAAATTTTGTAAAAATTTAATCTAAAGTGTTTTTTGAATTATGATAGTTTAAAATTATAAGTTTTATAGTAATTCTATTAATAGTTTATAATAATATTTGTTTTTACAAAAAAGCTTTTTATTGTTTATGGCAAACATCATATCATTTAAGGTGATACTAATAAAAGTATTATAAATTAATTTTTTTTCCGAAAAAATGATTTACTGCAAAGTTAAATAAATTTATTAAAAAAAAAATAATGCAAGATTTTCTCATTTTGGTAAAAACCAGTATGCAGCAAAAAAGATTTTTTTTTTTTTTTTTTTAAAAAAAAACAACAGATGAAATGTTTTGGATTCTTATTTTTATGAAAATATGGTACAAAATGATAATTATCATTTGCTACCATGCATAGTGTTCTTATCTATAGGCCTATTCATCAAGTAACTAGATTTTCTCTTTAAAGGGTTTAATTTTTTATGCCTATAAAGAATTCTCACTGTGTTCAGCAGGGATGTGGAGTCCCAAAAAGGACTCCGGATTTAAAAGTCAAAAATAGATTACTTTATCCTAGTTTTTGGTATCCAGGAGCTCTAAAAATATAAATAAGTTTATGGACTACTAATAGGAAAAAAATTCAGACTTTTAGGTTGAAGAACAATCGTTTTTTGAGCCCGGAATCCTTAGGTATAATGGCAGAAAGGACTCCAGGCTTAAAAACAATAAATTTCAAGTCATTAAATCTCATGAATTTTTTATTATAGCAGATAATAAGTCAACAAACATGCTTAGAGCTTCTGGACACTACAGGCTCAGAAAAAGTAGAGATATAAAGCCGGAGTCCTTTTGGGACTCCGCATCCCTGGTGTTCAGAGTTGGCTTTACAAAATAAAATTGAATGTTTTATATTAAGTATATTGTAAAATAATGTTAAATAATATAGTGTAAACAAACTTATATAATTTAAATGTAAAATTTTTAGAATTTATTCAAAGGAAGAAAAAAAAAACTTTTTTTCTAATTAAATCATTTTATTATGTCAAAAAATGTTGCATGTATGCTTGCTACACTAATTATCAAAATGAAAAAACAAAACATTGAGTTGTGCTGGTGTAGTATCATCCATTTCCATATGGTAATGTTGAGCACAAAAAGTGAATAAAATTTATTTTAAATTTTTTTTTTTCTTGTTACAAGCGTACTGTGAGTTAGACCGGCATCTGAGTTTTGAAACAGTGCATCATAAACAAATCCTAGTTATATTGTTTATGATGGATAGTTATGTTGTTATACTGTCTTGACATTTTTTTATTTAATACTTAAAGCTTTGAAACTCTTTGCTTTGATATATTTCAAAGGTATAAATTTAATCTTTCTATTTTAACAATGAATTAAACTTTCATGCATTGTCAAAATTTAATGAAATTCTTTGATTTTTGAATTTTATGAAAAGGAATAATAAAAAAAAAAAGCATGTTTCAGTTACGGAAAGAGTTCAGTTGAAAAAACCTTTTTACACCTGACATGCTGTTTGCTATTTTGTACATTTTTCAACATCAAGGGCATTAAGTAATTGTTTAATGAGTGATTACTAACACTTACTCATATTATTTCAAATATTTAAAAATAAAATTTAAAAAAATTTATTTTTTCAATTTTTATTTTTTTTCCAGATAAGTAAATATTGTGTAGAATACTGCATTTTGAGGTTTATATTTTAAAAAGTTTACTTTATCATGGTGGAACTGTTTTTGGTAGATCTTGTCAAAACTATGTAAATTAAAAAGAGATCAATCAAATCAGTCAATGTAAAAGCTATCATCAGGCAAGTCATAATTGAGAGCAAAGGAAAAGTATTTACTGTATGATTTTTTACTCTTTGTAAAAAAATTTAAAATCTTTGATTAACTCAAAAAACTCAAGAATTAATATTTGATCATAAAGGAGTGACTAAGATTGCTAAATAGACTTGAAGCAACTTTAGAATACAGAATCCAATCCTCTAGAATGTAGAATCCATAAGCTTTTTCAAGTTATCTGAGCTAAAATTTCTATTGGTTCAAAACTTTTTTGAACAAGAGTTTGTATGAATGATGTTAAGAGTATTTTTGAAATACTTACACTTCCCTTTTGCAACATTTCTTATATGATTCAAAACAATGTTTTGTATGCTGTTGTCAATAATCCTTATGACATGTCTTTATATTTAAAATTACAACTTGAACTGGCATGCAAAATGGTAGGACTGCAAGCTAAATGTTTTAAACATCTTTCTAAAAATATTGGAACTTGTATTCATCAAACTTGTTATGGCTTGGTAATTTTATATAGAATTGTACTTAACGCTGAAAACAATCATGTTCTTGGTCAGTTTACATCAGAAATCCTGGGAAAAGAGTATTGTATATTTTCTCAATGTTCTGGAGGTTTCTATTTTCTGAGTGTGGTTGAAAAGTTATGTATTAAAAATGTCTCTTTACTTTGGAAGTAAAATGTAGACATACCAATCCATATTGTATAAACAATGTTGTAAAGGTTTTGATAACTTGAAAGAATATGATCAAATTTCGAAATTTTTGGAGTGTGGTAAATTAAAAATTCCAAAAAATAATTTCTGCTTGTAGATATTCTTTTTTTCATAATTTTTCAAATAATTAATTAATTAAATAAAAAAGTTGAAGTTGTTTTTGCAAAAACAACTTCAACTTTTTTATGATAATGTTAAACTTTTATTTAACATTATCATAAAAAAGTTGAAGTTGTTTTTGCAAAAACAACTTCAACTTTTTTATGATAATGTTAAACTTTTATTTAACATTATCATAAAAAAGTTGAATTTTCAAAATGTTATTGAAGTTTGTAAAAGTTATGTTGCTGTTTTTAGATAAGTGCTTATTGTTAACATTTTAAACTGATATTCTTTCTTTGGTTTTAGAACCATACTCAAAATAAAAATATATAAATTTTGTGTTTTTGATGACTTTTAGATGATAAAGCTATAGGTGAAATTATATTATTATGTAAATTTGTGAAATTTTGAATTATTTCAATACATTTGTATACTTATTAAAAGATATTTCAATACAATACTTTTATGCTGCTACACCCTACTCCACATCTAATACTCCTATGCTGCTACACCCTACACTAGATTTAATACTCCTATGCTGCTACACCCTACACCACATCTAATACCAACCTATGCTACTACACCCTAAATCACATCTAATACTCCAATGCTGCTATACCCTACACCACATCTAATACTCCTATGCAGCTACACCCTGTATCACAATTAATTCCAACCTATGCCACTACATTTAAATATGTTTATAGTCATAACAACGCAATTGTTTTTACACTTGTTTATGATAAAAAAAGAAAATAAGATTTAATTTTAACTAGTATCAGGATGGCATCCCATGGTAAGGATCGAAATAAGTAAAGATTCAAGTTTTGAAAAGGTAAAGGGATGATATCGCACCCCATACTGCCTCACCTTGAACACTATTATCATAATTTAAAAAAGTATATACATATGTATGTATATAGTAGGTGCGTTTTGGGCGGATACATGTGTGTGTTATATTATATTATTTTACATATCTTTGCATTACAGAGTATTAAAGGTGTACATTTATTCTGTACATTTGTCAGATGACTTTTTCAGCTTTTTTTTTAATCAGAATTAACTTAATCTATAATAGCTGTACTTTTTTACAAGTCTGACTATTGTGGAAGTGGAATGCTGGCAGCAATTTTATTATATTTATTTATATCACTGCCTCTCTATCTGGTATATAAGTAATGATATTTTTCAATTGGTTGCTGAAAAATGGAAGCTTGGAAGATTTTTTGTTGCAGTTGCACATGCGTGATTGATTTTCTAATTTCTCTATTCCATTGTTAACTTAATTTTTGTTCTGATGGCTTCAATCTTTACTAAACTTAGTCAGCACAATTGAATTAAGACATTTTTAGTTATCCCTATATACTTCGGTGGCAATACCAAATTAAAGAATGATTGTAGATAGTTTTAGAAAATGATGGTTAGCTGTCATCAATATGAAAAGAATGATGGTAGGCTGTTATCAGCATGAAAAAAATGATGGTTAGCTGACAATCATAGCTGATATCAACAAAATTGAAAAAATATATATTTTTGTCGCTTTTATTATAATTTGCCATAATATTGAATAATTATTTATATTTACAATTATTTTTAATTACAATAAATTAACAATATATTTGTACAGCAATTATAACTTCATTATATTTATATTTATAAACATTTTTAGATTTATGTTAAAAAAAATTTTCTGCTTATTCATAACCACAAGAATCAGAAGATTGTTTATTTATCTATTTATTCATAACCACAAGGATCAGAAGATTGTTTATTTATCTATTTATTCATAACCACAAGGATCAGAAGATTGTTTATTTATCTATTTATTCATAACCACAAGGATCAGAAGATTGTTTATTTATCTATTTATTCATAACCACAAGGATCAGAAGATTGTTTATTTATCTATTTATTCATAACCACAAGGATCAGAAAATTGTTTATTTATCTATTTATTTATGCTAAATTTTAGTGTTGAAGTCATACTAAAATTTTAGTATCGTTGTAAAAGTTTTTTTTTTTTTTTTATGAAATGTCATTAAATTTATCTTATTTTATGAGTGCAGTTGGTTGATTTTAATTCTTTGAATTTAACATTCAATTTTATTTTTTACTTTTTTATAAATGTTTTATAAATCTTGTTTTATAAATTTTTTAATAAACATTATTACGTTGTTTTATATGTTATTGATATTTACTTTATTTTTTTTATTTTTGTTGCAAATGATGTTATAATATTCCAAAATTAATTTATTTTTAACAATGTTTATAAAAATTTGCATTAAGATTTATTCATTATCCTATTAATTTTATTAGGACATTACAACTGATGTTGCATTTGAATCGCTTTTCCATTATTACGTCATTTATTCCAATTCAATTGCATTTCCGGAGCTAGTATTTCCAATTCGCCAAAGGGTAATCTTCGAATATATATATATATATATTTTTTTTTTTAGTTATAGTGTGTTTGCTTACTTATAATATGAAGAATTTTATCCAGATCCAGCAGTATAAAAATTTAAAGGCCAAATAATTTTTAAAGTTTTTCACATGCGTACTTGTAAACCAGTGCTTTGTCTGGTAATTTTAGAAAGAAATTAGTCATACTTGATATATACTCTCCTTTTAAATTTATTAAAGAACCGCAAACTTGAAATCTTAAGTAACTTCCAAGTCAATTTAAGATTTCAAGTTATTTCAAGTTCTGAAATAATTTGAAATCTCAAATAGCTTCCATGTCGTAATATGAAATAATTTCTCAAATAGCTTCCATGTCATAATATTTTGAGCATAACTTTTATACTACAAGCTCTTAACTGATGTATAAAAGTTATGCATAGTTGTATTACCTTGTTACAAATTAGAGGATTTTCTAATGATACTCTTTTCTGGTATATGCTAAACAACACTGACAAAAAAATTTTATGAAATTGTAAAACACCAATATTTGAATTTTCTTTTCCTTATTTGTTTAATTTTTCCTTATTTGTTTTTATTTTATTGTTTAAGGTGAAACGTCTGTTAAAGAAAAGTAAAGCTCCTAAACTATGCAAAGACATGAAAGTTCTCATTGAAAAAGTATTTTTTTGTTGTTGTTGTTGAAACTCTTGTTTGATAGTTTGTTTGAAATTCTTGTTTGATAGTTTAATTTTAGATTTATTTTTGTATTATTTTGATAATTTTGTATTATTTTGATTTATTTATTTATTTCTTATTTATGTTATTAAGCTTCAATGTCATGCCGATGAAATTAGTAGAATTCGTGGTAAAGTAACCTTTTCACCAAAGGACATAGACGATGTGGTATTTTTAATATTCTTTCCTATTTGCAATTATTTCAAATGTACACTTCATTTTACTTAATAAAAAGGTTTTATTTTAAGAGGAAATGGGAAAGCGATCAAAGCAAAAAAAATAATGTTTTAAGACAGTTTTACAACAATTGGAAAAAAATGAACGAAAATACAATAAAAGATGTCGGAAAGTATGCTAACGGACCAGAAATAAAGAAAAAGGTTGTAGTTGCATTTGTGTTTTCTTTTAGAGAAGCGTGTTTTTATGTAAACATTTTTTTGGTTTTTTTGTTAAAGCCATCTTAGTGCTTCTATTTTCTGATTTTAGTTTAAGTGTTTCTTTGAAGAAAGGTTAGGGAATGGATTTCCATATCTTTTTGAAAAAAGTGTTCTAGTGATTCCATTTCAAAAGTCAAAATTTTTTAGCTAACTTAGTTATTGATTTTTTGACTTTTCGTCTCACATTCACTTTTTTTTTCTAATAGTTTTAGTTAGCTTTGAAGATTCAAAAAAAAAGAAAGTTTTATATATATTTTTTTTAAGCCTGCGTCTTCGCTGAAAAGAAAGAATATAGCAGACGTAAAAGAACCTGTAAAAAAGAAAATAAAAAATAAGGAGACTGCCAATGACGAAGATGTTGTCGAAGATTTTCGATTCTCTGACAACGATGATGGTGAAGATGATGAATAATTTAAAAAATTAGAAAAATTAATAAAAATAATGTTTACAAGCTGTACTTTTTTGTTAAAAACTTTGATAATTGGGCTAGAGGTCCTTTTAAGCCCCCAAACACTAGTTAGGTATAAGATAAACTCTTAAATGGTTTAACAAAGTCTCAAATGAAAAGTGAAACTTTACATGTTATGCATTAACTTATAAGTTTCAAAAATATTTCTATGAAAACTATAATTTTATTTAATTGCATACAATCTTGCGTTTTTTAATTAAAAATGAAAAAAAAAAATTTTTTTAAGACATTTTTAATATATGGTTTTTATTTTTTTATATTATTTCGCTTCTTTACTTAACTAACAGCAGTTCTTATTTTAAAACCAGAATAATGCAATTTGGTAATGACGTCAATTTCTTTTTTAACCATGAACCTGTAATGCAATCTTCAGGTGACAGGTAACTTATAAAAAGCAAGAAAACCTTTATAAAAATTACTTTCTGAATCTTCACCAATTTATTTACCACTTACTGTGATTTATATTTCATCTCAGCATTAGTTGATACTGATACTGGGTTTCTTTTTGCAAATACATGTCGTCCGCAAGAAGCACGAAATCACTTTAATAATCACTTTAATATACTAATATTAATAATCACTTTTTTTGTAACAAAATTTTTATAACTTTCAATGCATTTATGCACTTTGAATTTTTTCTTAGTAAACCAAAAGTTGGTAGAGGTTCTTACAAAAACTTATTTATGCATATATATATATATATATATATATATATATATATATATATATATATATATATATATTTTTTCTGTTTGTTTTTTTTTCATTTTACTTAGGTGCTCCAAGAAGTCCTTACGGCCTTATCAAAGAGCACCCCGGAGCGAGCATTTAATCGGAAGTTCACGCCTCCTTCCAAACCGATGTCGCTAAATTTGCCCAGAGGTGGGTTTGAACCACGGATCCTTTATTTCTGAAGCAAGTGCGCTACCACCGCGCCACGTCTGCAATAATGTATAATGAATGTGGAATATGGAGATCAACTTTGAGAAAAGTAGTACCTAATTTTAATAAACCTTTAGTCAAATCTAAATTAATATCATTAATTTTATTTTTCACATAGGCAGGAAAATTTCCAACATGCTACTGTTTTTTAATTTACAATTATGACCACTGCGAAACCATCTATAGAAATAAGATATGATACGATAGCCTTTGTAGAACATTGAGACATAAGGATTTATTAATAATTAATTAATAACATTTTTTAATTGACTCAAACACACTTAGTGTTTCAGATGTTTTGCTTGAAAGAGTTTAAATTGAACAACGCTACCATAAGATTTCTCAAATGTATGCGTAATGTATGCATGCATTTGAGTAAATTTTATATATAAAGTAATGATGCGTGATCCTGGTGGAAAATAATGTTCTGTCAAAGAATCGATTTGAACTATTTTATCATCTTTCTGAAAATTACCCAACTTCGACACCCATTTAGCTGATAACCCTCTGTTTAAATAGTTCAAATAGAATAACAATTCCATTATATATATATATATGTATATATATATATATATATATATATATATATATATATATATATATATATATATATATATATATGTATATATATATATATATATATATATATATATATATATATTTAAATAAAAAGTTTTTTTTCATTTCTCTTAGAAATATCGACTGAAATAACGTTTTATTAAATTCGACAATAATCAACATAGTAGACAATATATATAATAAACATAATGTATATTTCATCATACCACACTCTAATGAAATAAATAAATGTATAATGAAGCATGCAATCATCCGGAATAAAATCAAAAATATACAGGGTGTAGAATTAATTTCTGACCTCCCTCATATTTTAAAAATATAACGGAGGGAGGGGGGTATAAATATGTTTTGAGTGAAGACTTGCAAGTAATGGACATTGTGTACAGGAGGTGAAGGTCACAGTTTAGTTCATTTAATGATTTCTGCCAAACAAGGTTTAACTTAGTAACTGCTGCGTGGTTTTTTGCTACTCTGTCACTCATCGTATTATATGTTTCCAATAATAGTGCTTCGCACATCAATGAATTGTAGCTGGTAGAAGTCACTATATAACTTGGCAAAATTATCAACAGGTTTTGTAATGTGACTCTATATAGCTACAACCATGCATACAGATTCTGTTGTTAAGCGCACAACATTTACATGAATATGTAAATGTTGTGCGTTTAACAACATTTACACATTCATGTAAATGAATGTGTTGTGCATCAAAACCAAGTGTCAGATTTTTTTGTTGAGAAAGCTCAGCAGTCAGTAAGTCTAAAATTACACCTAGTTTATTTGTTCTACAGTTGTGCGATGCAGAATGTGACTAAATTAATAGTAGTGTGTTCTCCAATTTTGCTGTGTAGAGTTGGCACACTATGTGTAGAAACTTTACACACAAGCATGTCATATATAAGTGCTCTAATATCTGCTGAGTAGCATTTTTCATTTTTGGTGCTTTGTGTTATTTGTTGCATTTGCTTAACTTTTTCCTATAAAATCAGTATGTCATTTTGCAGTACAAGATATTCATAATTTTCGTCAGCAAGTTGTTGGCTTAACATAGCCTTTAATAGATAACTTGCTTTGGATAAATGTCAACTGTTGTTTCAAAATAAAAATGTGATTTTGAAGTTTCTTTAACTGTAAATTCAAATAATTTTCCTTTAATTATTTTTGAAGATGAAGGATTGTCATACTAAATAAAAATCTATCATACTAAATAAAAATTTTATCATGCTAAATAAAAAGATTACCTAGTGAATAAGGTCAATAACGTTAAAGTCATAAATAACGTCAATAAGTCTAAATTTAATTCTCTCAACTGGGTTTATCTTCATTTATAAAATATTTATGCTATAAACTATTTTAAGAATTGTAGATGAATATAAATCGTAGTATTTTGATAAACAAAGTTTTTATTCGGTGAATAAGTCAATAACTGGAGACCATTATTTAATTTAGTTTAATTATTATAAATATTTTTTTTACTTATTTCTATTTATTTCATCATTAATAAACTTTTTACAGCAATGTCTTGTTTTACAAGTTTCATCGATAAAATTTAAACAAAATTGAAGAACGACAGTAGCAAGTAGAAGACAGAAGTCTTGTCATCAAGCTCCTTTAGTCAGTAAGTATTTTTACAAGTTTCTCTCTATATAAACTTATATAAAGAGAATTTTGTAATTATATAAAGCAAGTTTATACATAATTACAATAAGATACGATAAGTTGTAACAATAAAATAAATAGATAAAGTAAGAAATATTACAAGATTTTTTTTTTTTTAACTTAAAAATAGAAAAATATGTTTGTGTCTGTTAATTCAAGGAAATACTGCTTAACTATGATCGGTTAATAAAGGATTTTGGAAGCATGTCATTTTGGTATTTAAAGATGAATAAAAAGTTTTGGAACAGGTTTAACTCATAGACATTAAGAGTTAATTTCCCAGAGTAACGGCTCGGAGTCGGCGTATTTATGCGCATTACAAAATTCTACTGGCTTGTTTTTGTTTAATATATATTTTTTTCAATGATGAAGGGCATGTACTTGCTCAAGCAATATTACAATAGCTTATGTATCTATCGATAAAAGATTAATATAAATTTATTACACATTTTTAACTAAGTAGGTGTTTTGTTTTCTTCTAAAACCATACTAACTTCTAAAACCATAGGCGTTATGCATAACATAACGCCTATGGTTTTAGATATTTTGTTTTCAATTAGTGTAATATAATTTTTCTAATTAAAGTTCCAAATAAGTTCAATAAACATTACTATTTTTGCAACTCTGTTTGCTATATTGTTACTTATAGTTAGCTGAGGAAGTAACAACAGGCAAGTCATCGGATTTTTATTTAGTGATGAAATAAAATGAAAACAATTTTTTTTAAATTGACAAAAAAACAACACAAACTACTATCTGACAAAATAAAAAGTCAATAGCATTAAATAAAAAAAAACTATTTAACTTTTAAAAATCTTTGAAAAAAAACCATTTTGTCCCATGCTAGGGGTAAAATAAGGTATACAATGTAACAATAACATATGCTTTTAAAAGCAGATTTTTGGGTTGTATGTACCATTGGGTAACTGGTACTTACAGTTGGATGGCTGACAGAAGCACAGAGATGGCTAGTAACAGCCATGTCACATGTATCAGCGCGTAGGATTTGCTTTCAAAAATTTCCTAATATTATGGTCACAGCAAGTCCGTTTGAGTGACACTCAGCTCAGGTACCTGGTAGTGCTCCATCCATAAATTCTGGCTTTATTTGTTTATGAGGAAAGATTATCATGGGTGGCATGTACATTGAAGTTCATTTTAAGTCATTTTTACTTATTCAAGACAAATTTTTCTTAAATTTTAAACTTATGCAACTGATTTATATTGGTTTATAACAATTCTGTTAGTTAATAACAATTCTATTTTTCTGTTATTATTTCTCTGTAATGTCTTCAAATTTTGATTTTATATTTATATCCAGAGTTTTAAATTGTAATTTTATCTTTTAAAAATGTAGTATGTTAACTACGAAACATGTCAAGATTAAAAAATATCGTAGTGTTCTTTAAAATATGTTCACATTTATTGCTATTGCGTTGCTCAAGAAATATATATATATATATATATATATATATATATATATATATATATATATATATATATATATATATATATATATATATATATATATTTAAACAACTTTAAAAAGTATTCTACACAATAGAGTGCTCAATGTTCTTAAAAGAACAGAGCAATTATATAAGTAGAAAATCAATTTAACACTGTGTTTCATCAACAAAGATTCATC
>NC_088925.1:42465000-42507500 GCF_038396675.1 Hydra vulgaris
ATTTTTGCGAAATATTATTCAAATGGTCATTCAACAAATTTTTTTACCCTTCAGCATTTAATTTAGTAGTAATAAAGGCAATCGAAGTTTTTCCAAAATAACCGAACGCACCCAAAATCATTACTCCTCCACCTCCCATAGCCCTTCTTTTTGAAAATATTTTCTCTTTTTTAATGTCATGCCAGTAGTAATTGAACCCATCTAAACAATCAAGATCGAGTTTTTTTTTATCCGATCACAGATTTTTTTGCCATTCGTTTTACCAACTCATGTGACCCTTGGCCCATTGAAGACATATGCGTTTGTGAGCTTCAGTTAGCTGGAGATGTGCTTTTTTTTTTTGCATATCTCTAAACGCCTGACTTGTTAATTGCACAATTCACCGTCCATCTTGAGCATTTTAATCCCAAATCGCCTAATTCTCTTGCGCCTATTTGTCTCTAGCGCCTATTTGTCTCGCGGAGATTGTACGCTTACTAGCGGCATGCACAATTCACTGTTTCCAAGCTGTAGGTATAGGTTTCTACCACTTCAATACTTCATGCAATAGTTTGTTGAATCATTTACGAAATTATTGATCAAACGTGGTGAGCGTCTCAGTTTGCAAGCAATTACCCTGTTTGATAAACGCAAAAACCTGTAGCCTTCGATCTTGCCTTTTTCTTTATCGGAGAGTGTAATTCCTCTTGGCATTTGGTAGAATGTATTTTATAATTTTAAAATGTAATAAATTTAATTTGAAAACTTAATTTACTACTATTTTTTGATGGCTTTTGATGCAGTTTAGATACCGAGTTTATAATTGTGCATCACGGTTTTCAATGGTTTTATAACTTGAGTTAAATAAGGTATAAATAGATTCATGTAAATTATTTTTTTTATTTCAAAAAATGATCTACAATAAGAATTTGATCAACAAACTTCGAAAGATTTAAGGTTTCTATTCAGGTGAGGTTATAATTCTGCATCCCACTGTATATATATATATATATATATATATATATATATATATATATATATATATATATATATATATATATATATATATATATATATATATATATATATATATATATATATATATATATATATATATATATATATATATATACGTAAGTGTATATATATGAATTAAGAAAATATCTTTATATTGTCATGTATAATATTGCCTCGGCATTTACATTCGTAAGAATTCACCCATTTGTCGTTAAACTAGGTTTGAATCCACAGACTATTCTTTCATGTGCTTTCGTTTAGCACCACTTCACTCTATTCTCGCCTGTCTCTTTGTTTTATATCGCTCTCCTTTATCTCAAGACTGCACTCTTTCTGACGTTATTTTTGATCATATTGACCAAACCCTCTCTCTTTATCCATCAGCTAATATAGTTGTTGTCGGTGACTTTACCACTCTGAATGGCTTGCTCATCACTCTGAATGGCTTGGCTCTAGTGTCAGTAACTCTGCAGGCATTAAAGCCCACAACTTTTGCCTTTCTCAATCTCTAACTCAAATAGTTAACTTTCCAACTCGAACTTCCAACGGTTAGGAAAAACTTTCCTGACAACCCGAATCATCTACCTTCTCTACTCGACTTATTTCTTGTTTCTGATCCTAGTCAGTGCTCAGTTTCTCCATATTCACCCTTTGGTTCTTCTGATCACAGTTTGATCTCTCTAAAACTAATATCTCATTCTTCTTCATCACCTGAATCCCCCTATTATCGTACCTCTTACAACTACAGTAAAGCTGACTGGGATTCTTTCCGTGATTTTCTTCGTGATGGCCCTTGGGTAGAAATCTTTCGTCTTCCTGTCGACAAAATGTGCTTCTTATGTAACTTCGTGGATTCAGGCTGGCATGAAATCTTTTATTCCCTCTCGACGATTCCAGGTCAAGCCTCACTCTCCTCCATGGTTTTCCTCACACTGTGCTGCTGCGATTGCCAATCAAAACCTTCCATATTTATCAGCAAAACAATTCTCCAGAAAACAGACGACTGTTTATTACTGCTAGAAACAATTGTAAAAAGGTTTTGTCTAACGCCAAAACCCGCTATTCTCAGGTCATGTAATCTTGTATCTCATCTCAAAAATTAGGCTTTCGTGACTTCTGGAGAATCTTTAATAGTATCAATAGTAAGGGCAAATCTATAATTCCACCTCTCTTGTATGGTTCAGACTTTGTCACCTCACCTAAAGACAAAGCCGAATTGTTTGCTAAAAACTTTTCATCAATATCATATCTTGATTCCACTAGTTGCGTTCTACCTGATATTGCCAACAAACAGGTTAATCCATTGCTTGACATTCATATCACTCCAGCATCTGTATCTAAAGTGATTTCCTGCCTTGACTCTTCTTCAGCTTGTGGCCCGGACAACATACCTGTTATTGTCTTGCAGATGTGTTCTCCGGAGCTGTCGTCTATACTACCAAAACTATTCAACAAGTGCTTATCAGAGTCTTGTTTTCCAGCCTGCTGTAAAGCGGCATCTGTTATCCCTATATTCAAAAATTCTGGAGTGTGATCTGATTCGTCTAACTACCGTCCCATTAGTCTTCTTCCTATCATAAGCAAGGTTTTTGAATCTTTAATTAACAAACACTTAATTTCTCATCTTGAATCTAATAACTTACTTTCTGACCATCAATATGGATTTTGATCTTCTCGTTCTACAGCTGATTTGCTAACAGTAATAACTGACAGGTTTTATCGTGCATTAGATGAAGGTGGAGAGGTTAAGGCCATTGCTCTTGACATTTCAAAAGCTTTTGATAAAGTTTGGCATGCTGGTCTTCTCCATAAGCTTTCTTCTTATGGTGTATCCGGCAACATTTTTAAGATCATTGAATCCTTCCTTTCCAATCGTGGCATAAAAGTTGTCCTCAATGGACAACACTCTTCTTCTTATTCTGTAACTTCAGAGGTATCTCTGAATATCTATAGCATATTTATGTGTGCACTTGATCAATTTTTTGCTTATCTAAATCGATACGGCTTTTTTAGAATAAGAAGAAGAAAACGAAGAATAATGAATGAAAAGATTGCTGCCTCATCCCAAATCTTTAGTCGATGTAGCAGCACTCCACTGCGAGTCAGACTATTTGTCAGTCGATGTACGTACTGAAGCCCCCGGCAGTAGGCTATTTCAGTATGATGTCACACTGTTTACCTAATTCAGCAGTATAAGATATATATATATATATATATTTATATACAACTTATATATATATATATATATATATATATACAACTTGTTTCTCCGCGCAGCGGCCTTGTTCGTCAAGGTTCGTGTTTCGAAGTTATAGAGTTGAGAGAGGGTGATAACCACAAGTAGCCTCCTCAACTGTAGTGGCCTTCTCGGCTTTGGGGAGGTGAATCATTAAAAAAAAAAAAATATATATATATATATATATATATATATATATATATATATATATATATATATATATATATATATATATATATATATATATATATATATATATATATATATATAGCAGTATAAGATATATATATATATATATATATATATATATATATATATATATATATATATATATATATATGTATATGTATATATATATATATATATATATATATATATATATATACATATATATATAGTATAAGATATATATATATAGTCGTATAAGATTTCTTTAAACAAATATATTTTTTCTCGCTTATACGTTCATCAAATTTATAATCGTTCAGCAAATAAGCGGGATCTAGATTTTTTTTATTTTTTATAAATTGTAGGGGGGGTATTTTAGGGAGATAACTGTAGGTTTTTTTTTTTAAGTAGAGGTGTATTTAAATAAATTCCAAGTTTTTTTTTTGTTTTTTTTTTAAACTATTCCATTCTACCTTTATATTTGGGGAGAAGAAATACACAAATTGAAGTAAAAAATGCAGTTTATGTAGATTATAGAATGAAGGTTGAGAAGACAGTGACTAAAATGGTTTTGTTATTAGAGAAGGTTGTGGTGGCACTGACATAGATTCTGGTGGTTAAGATGGCAAAACCTTAAATTGAGATGGTGTTTCAAATGTATTACAAGTACCGAATGGCAAATTGCGTAAGCGTTACTTGCTCTTCGATGTAGTATTTTTAATTTTCCTTTGCGTGCAAGTACTTTAGAGGCATATTTTATATGTTAATAGGTTCTATAATAACCAATTTAAAGTGTATACAAAGAAATTATGGAGACTCATTGGCCAGTTTAGATATAACTAATTCATAAAAGCCTTATTTACAAAGTTTTAATTTTGAGGATTCTTGACGTTCAATGGTAGCAAATTTCACTTCCGATAGTTTAATGCCCATTTTTCAAAACAAACAATAAAAGAAAGAAAAAAAATTATTAGGTGGCCGAAAATTTTACACTTCATTTATAAAAGTTATTTTGTATTAAAATTATATATTCTCTTATTCAAAAAAAGATTCTCTACAACATCAAAAAATATTTTCAAAATTATTTAAATTTAATTCAATAAATAATTAGGAGTAAAAGAATAAATATTTTAATCACTACTTAGTTCTATCCTTAACTTCATTCTAGCCTTATTCTCCCCCTGTTTTACTGTTCCAGTTTATTTGTTAAAATTTTAATAATAATAATAGAGTAGAACGGGGCATATAGGGACACTTAAGAAACAAATGCTAGTTGCGGATAAACTATTCATAGTTAACACAGTTTTTTATAAATTTCCAAAAATTCAAAAATTTCTAAAAATAAGTTACGATAACTAAAGTAACAAAACTCTAGACTAACAAAACTCTTACATTTTGCAAGTGGGTGAGGCAAAACGGGACTGTTAAAAAGCAGCAGTTATTTGTCAATTGTAAAGCTTTAAATACGATGAAAAATGAAGGCTATCTATTGTCTAAATATGAATAAAAGTAAAATATCGTCTAAATAAAATACTCAATAAAGTACTCATAAAAACTACACGTCTTTACATCCATCAACCACAAAAAAGAAATAGCTAAAATAAATAAAAAAATTTTGTGTTTCATTATATTACTAAATTTAAAATTAAACATGAAACTATTTCACAACATTTTTAATGAGTTGACTTATTAGCAATATGTCAATATAGAGCAAACGAAAATATGTCACATGTATCAGCAGCTTTTCTAGTTCTGAGTTCCTTTTAACTCACAGCTAAAACTGCATTTCATCGCATTTTGGATGATTGATCTTTCTTATATAATTTTTTACCTTCTTTGTTTACATTAAGTACTATAAATTATTCAAAGTTAAGTTATAGAAATAAGAATTTCTTTGAATTTATTACAAAAAATGCTTTTCTAAATAAGAAAAATAATATTTTAGATTAAAAATAATATTATCCAACTGTAAACAGCATCACAAAATAGTAGTAAAATATTCAATTATTTAAATAACTTGTTGTCCTGATATGCCCCACAACAGTCATTTTACTGAAAATAATACTATTCAAAAATTTCAATTTCAATTTTTTTAAACCAGATTCAAAAAGAGGATAAAAAATAATGTCTGAAAAATACAAACTGTTTATAAATAAAGCAAATTAGCAATATTCCAAGATAAATCTTGAGTCGTTTTATCGTTTAATAAAATTTTGTTTACTGCAAACTTATTGATGCATTTTGGTGCTTTTAATGCGTTATTATATTTCTAAAATTAAACATTTTTTGTAATAATTAGGCACAATTATTTAAAATGCTTTATCAGAAAGATTTTGAAAAAAAATAATTTTTAGGTGAGATAAGTATTTAGGCATAACTGTCCCGTTATGCCCCACTTTCCCGATATACCCCGCTCCACCCTATTCGTTAAACAAATACTATTTATTAAAACAATTATTTGTATACGAATATATTCGTACGCTATGAAAAATTTAGTCGAATATTTTTAAGAATTATTCGTCAAAGAATAACTTAAACAAATACTCTTTTACAAATATTCGTTTATCGATATTCAATAAACCATTATTCGTCCTTCTCTAATTCAATAAACCATTATTCGTCCTTCTCTAATTAAAAAACACCTTTGGGATTGTTTATAAATTAAGCAACGCTAAATTTATTTAAAAAACGTAGTTAGAGATTATAACATAAACCTTTGAAAATATTTTATTGTGGATTTTATTGTGCATGCATATTTTTTGTGCATATAACTGCCAAAGCTTTAAATCAAACTCAGTTTCTATTTCCGAACCGGTCAAGTCATTTGGTATTATCTTTATATCTAAATATTTGCTTTTAAGTATTGAATTCTTTTTGCTGAACAATATAGCAATGCCGACACATATTGTATTTTTTCATGCGGGAGAAAAAAAACCATATGGAAGACCATTTTGAATGAACGCATTCATTGTTAAAAACATTTTTTTTTTCTCCTCTCCTTGCATAACTTATGAAGATGAAAATATCCTTGCTATTAAAGCTAAACAAAAGTGTCTAAATCTAATCTTTATTGGTATTTATCTTACATCATGTAGATTACAAAGTATACGCAACAATTAATAATACCTAAACTAAACCTTATCACTATTAAACCTTATTACGTCAAGTATAAAAAACCATGGAGATGTAAGTGTATTATTGATGTAATGTATTATTGCTGGAGATTTTTAGTCATATCCAAAAAAAATCTACAACTCTGAGCATCGTTATAATAAATCATGCAATAAATTCTCTAAGCCTCTCTCTACTTTCATTAAATCAATTAAACTCTCTCTTTTCGATATAATCAGTTGCACTGGTCAACATTAGGCTCTCTCTAACTTATCTAATACTGATCACATCGCAGTACTAAAAGAGTGATCACTATCCTTTATTAATACCAAATTTATTACTTCTTTGCCATTTAACTTAAGCGATCACTTACCAATAGCTAGGATTATCACCATTTCACTTACTAAATTATCAACCGTATTAAATAGCATAATACAAAAATACAGTTTTACTCCAAAATATGCATGGAATAACAAAAATTTCATTAAAATATGTAATCAAAATCTATCCTTAGCTTTCAATAACTACTCCTTCAACGAAGAAAAAATTGAACAAGAGTTAATACAAACCTGCGAACAAATAAAAAATACTGCTCAAATGGCTTTTAAACAGTCCTTTGAACAACACATAATCTGTAAGTATTCCAAATTGTGGTGGAAAACGGAACATAAAATATGAAAAAAAAAATCTTTCATTTAACAATAAACAATAGCAAAAATCGAAATGTAGTATAACAAGAATGCATGGAGAATTAAAGAAACATCCTAGCACGTAAAAACTTTTGTAAAGCTGTTAAAGCAGCCCAAAACAAAAAGTTTCATAAAAAAACTATAAATATTGAAAATCTGAGAACTACAAATTCTCAGTAGTTCTAGTACAACATTTGTAAATTCAAAACAAAAGCAAGTATTTGATTATTTCAATTAACAAATCGCAAAACATAAAGGATATTGTTAAGGAATTCAGAAAACATTTTCAAATTCTACTCAATATGCCGCTTATAATAAATAACAACCAAAACCAAATTCAAGTTCCACTACTAAACAGCAACCCTAATTCATTAGTCATTACAACAGATGATATTATAAATAGTATCTAACTACTAAATAGTTAAAAGTCACCGGATAGCTATGGGATAAGTGCTGAACACCTTAAAAACTCTCATAACAACAGTCTCGACAATTTCATTGCTTTATCTATCCTGTACTGCAAACATATTATGTCAAGGAGTTACCTCAATCAATTTAGTCACTCACAAGGAGTGCGGCAAGGTTCTATTATATTGCCTCATCTTTATAACATTTATACTAAAAGCATTCTAAATCAAATAGTTTTAGAATGCAAAGTAGGATCGACAGTAAATGGTATATATATGGGTACTGTTTGACTACTTTTTTATTCTTAATTAGTTAATTACAGAAATAATATTAAGACAACGTTCTCACTCAAGAAGTAAATATATAACAACAAGAAATTATAAAATCGTACGCTTTAAAAACAAAAAGCCGTAGCGATAAATGCGAGCTTTAAACAAGAAGCAGTTGCAGTATTTGGTTGCATTAACAAATAATGCAACACTGGCCCCCTTTTAAATGTCCTTATTCACTAAGGGTATGTTCTTTTCATCAATCAAGGTTATTTTATAAATGTTGTTATCATCAGGAATTTGAATAGGTTTAGGCTCTTCCAATAGATACAATTTATTGATTGGGCTTTTTATAATTTGAGGTTTATTACCAGAAATACATCTAACTGATGCTGAACGAAACTGATTTTTATTTGATGATATTAATTCCTGTACAATACCTAACTTCCATTTGCAACGCGATGTTTTCGGATCATCCATTATAACGATATTAATGATATGACCGGAGCTTTGCGACTTGCGACATTTATGAAATTCTCTTAGTTCAATTAAATATTCATTTCTCCATCTCTGCAAAAAGTGCTCCAGGATGGTTCTATTATAATAATATTGTTTACCTAAGTTGTGTTCTTCATCAACAAGAATATTTGAATCAAATGATTCTAAGTTAAGTTTACGTCCAAACATAAGATGATTAGGTGTTAAAGACTCGTTACCAGGTGTTTCATAAACAAAGGTAATAGGCCTGTTGTTAGTTACAATTACTATTTCAGAAATAATTTTAAGCATTTCTTCATAATTTAATCTTGGTGTAGTAAGTATCTTTTTCAGAGTTCGTTTTATTGACCTAACCATTCTCTCAAAGAACCCACCCCACCACGGCGCTGCAGTCACGTTGAAACGCCAACGTATACGCTTTGACGACACAAAGGCTTAGGTTTCATCTGCAGAAAAATTTGTTCCATTATCACTGACTATCTCAACGGGTGAACCATAACTTCCAATAAAACGACGTACACAACGAATACATGACTGTGCAGAACAATCAGGAACAAGATCTAAATGAAGAAAACGTGTACTAGAACAAGTTGCTATAAATATCCAAGCTTTAAACATTTCATCTCCATAATAAATATTTTTAATGAAAATCGGACCACAACAATCTACTCCAGCATATTTAAAGGTATATTCATTATTTAATCTTGACAGAGGTAAAGGTGATGAAATAGGATATTTATAAGGTTTGCTATCATATCGTCTACATACATAGCATTTTTGATAAGCTTCCTTATAGTATTTCGAGCTTTCGGAATCCAAAATTTTGAACGCAATTGAGTTAATGTTTCCTTTACTCCATTATGTTAAGCTAACGAGTGATAATGAAAAATTTATAATTCAGTAAACAACTTTTTTTAGGTAAAAATATAGGATGCCTTGAATTGTATAGAATTGGGGTATTTTCAAGTTGACCTTAACAACGAACAACACCACCTTCAATGAAAAAACCTAAATCTTTCTTAACTCGATTGTATGATTTTAGTAAATTTATGTTCCTTTGAAAATATTTAATTCAAAGAGTTTCAGCAAAGTCTAATTCAATAGCATTAGGAGTAGAAAAAAAATCTCCCACACCTATTTCTTTTTTAACTATACGAATAAAACGCAAAACATATGTAAGTGACTCTCAGGAGATGGTTATAACTTTTAAATCTCTCAATATGCATAAATTCTAAATTTAAAGGAGAATCAACTCATGTGAACAATGTTGCAACTTCAGTATGGAAAGATAATACCTGTTTTTTGAAATCAAAGCATGGCCATGAAACAGAATTATCATACAAAAACTTAGCACCTTAGTTCATCATTTTGTAAATCACTAAATTTACTAACACGCGATATAATATCTGCTGGGTTTCCTTCACCTTCAACATAATCCCAAAACTTAACCTTATACAACAAACGAATTTTTTCTAAACTCTTTTGAATAAACACTTCATAAATTTTATTTTTATTTTTAACCCAATTCACGCAAATTATGGAATCAGAAAATATTTTTATTTGAGTAATATTGTAATACACAAGATCTTTAGAAACAACATTAAATTAGCTAGTAATAGCATGACTTTTAATTCCAGCCTTGGAATTGTATTTTTACTTAAAGGAGAAACTCTAGATTTAGAAGTGACCAGACAACAAGTGTTGTAATTATTATCAGTGTAACATCTCAAATAAATACAACAATCATACGCTTTTAGACTTGCATCACTAATGCCATATAATTCAAATTTGATTTGATCTGGTTTATCAAACAATTTTACATGCCACCTTGGCACACACACAAAGGGTAGAGAAATTATATCACGAACAATTTGATCCCACTCATTCAGAATATCACCATCTATGATAGCATTCCAACCAAGTTTCAGTTTACAAATAATTTGAAATAATATTTTAAATCTCACAATAACAGGATTTAAAAGTCCTAACGGGTCAAAGAAACTTGCAATAAATTTAAGAATGACTCTTATTGTTGGTTTAGTGTTAACAGTTGAAGTTCTTGAAACGAAAAAATAAAACAATCTTCTGATTTATTCCACTTCAAACCTAAAACTTTTGAAATATTGCACTAAGCAAAGTTGTCCTCTTGAATCAAATTGCATAACTCTATTGAATTTGCCTCAAACTTCCTAAGTTTAAAACCACCTTCTTTTAAACATAATTTGGAGCTTTTCAGCTACTGATATATTTAAAAATGCACTTTCAATATACGCAATGAAGGCATTTCGTTTTGAACGAAAACGTAATAATTCTACAAATAAAGAAGTTGTAAGAGAAGGTCAAGAAAATAAACAATCTTTCAATGAGGGACTAGATAAAGATGAACTTGCATCGAATACTACGCGAACTCTTGAAGTCTGCTTATCATCACGAATAATTGTTTGATGCGGTAAATAGTGGACATCACCAACATTGCAATCAAAATTGGACACTCGTTCAATAATGCCCTTTGTTAATTGATCCTTAATGATTTCATTGTAAGGTGTAAAAAAATTTGAATCTTTCATCAACTTTTTTTCCAATGCCAAAAACCTACTTTTGCTTAAATTATAGTTATCACCTAACACCGGATGATCTAACTTAAATGGCAACTCAACTTCATACCTTTGGCCATCAAACTTTATATTGTTTTGAAACTGATCACATAGAATTTCATCACTTGTATTCATCTTTGTATCATACCATAGCAAATTAAACTCTTCTTTAATTGCTAATCGGCCATTAACAAATTCAGATTCAATTTTTAAAACGTGTGTTGATAAAACAGTTGAATTATCTACCCTAACTCTTTCAACAATCATAGGTCCGCTAATAATGTACCCCACTTTTGAATTAATAACTACTGGACCACTAATTCCTCTTATGACTTGATTTTTTGTTTGCACACCGTTTTTTATTTAAGTTTGGCACAGGCTGAAGTAGAAATATAACTGTGCTGCGAACAATTATCAAACAAAAGTCGACAGGTTGCATAACGTGAATGGTCTTCATTTTCAACAGTTACTAATGCAGTTTGCAGCAAAACAGCTTCAGTTTGAAGAAGAGAAGCACTGGCAACTAAGATTAAATTTCCATTTTATTTTTCATTATCAGATTTTCCATAAGCCTCTCGCTTATTATTATCAAAAATTGAGACATGGTGAAGACGACCAGATTTAAAACATTTAAAGGATGAAGGGCATTGATGACTAAAGTGACCTTCACGAAGAAAACGAAAGCATCGCCTCTTCTCGCTCAAAATCTTCTTTTGAGCTGTAACGTTTGTAATAACTCGACATTGATGAGGTTTGTGATTATTATTGTAGAATATGCAGGAAAATTGAATAGCAGTAGAATTATTCTTTGTAAAGGCTAAATTGTCATTATGATAATTATTTCGTTCAAAATAGGTAAGTCGCCTTTTATTTGCTGCTCCCATAGAATGAAATGTACTGGCTGTAAACGGTAAAGCAGAAGGTTCAGAAGAATTGTTATTTTGTTCACGTGCTCTCAATTCAGATTTCAGCACATCGAGCGCATTTCTTATTTCTCAGGTTTCATTTTCATTTAACTTACGACTAATAATAAAATTAAGGTCAGCAGGTATTTTCTCAAGTAACACTGGGATTAACAAAGGACAATATATTGAAGAACTAATTCCAAGGTTTTCTAAACTGCGAACCAGGATTTCAATTACATCTGAAATTCTTCTTATAGAGTTGACATTTTTATGTTAACTACACGCTCTAAAGATAAAAGTTTTTTCATGTGAGAAGATATCAATATTTGTTTATTTGAAAAACGATCTTTCAAAATGTCTAATACAATTATATAATTTTCATTGGAAAGTAATAAGCCTGTAATAGCAGATAATGCTTGACATCGGAGCAGGTTTCGTAAATAAGTCCTTTTTTGAATATTAGACAATTCGTCATTTTTGTTTATAACACAGTCAAAGCTTTCAAAAAAAGAATGCCAATTTTCTGTTTTACCAGCAAATGGTTCAAGCTTTAATGCAGGGAGTTTAATCACCTTGTTAGTTTTAAATTTAGCAACAGAACTAGAATCTTTATTTATTGAATCAAATTTTTTTAAGAAAGTAATAATTTTTAAAATCGTTTAAAGTTTAGCATTAATTAAGTAGCAGTGTCATCATCGAGTTGTAACTCATTAACATCTTCAATTAGAACAGAAATCTCATCATCGAGTGTTTTAATTTTGTCAAACTTTTCTGATGCTGTGTCTCGTAAGGTAATAGTTTCATTTAAAAGTTCTACATTATCAGCTCTTATAAGTTCATTTGATTGATCAAATATTTAATAATTGAATTTATGTTCATTGTACGAACTCGTCGTTTGGTAGTGAGATTACATATTATAGAGCAAGTTTAAAATAAAAAAAATAGTAATTGCAATACTTGTCTATAACACAATAATCACTTCTATAAAAAAACGCCTATAATATTAACATATTACATAAAAATCATAATAACAACTTAGCTGCAAGTATCTGAAAATATCTTTAGCATCCAAATGAATAAACTTTCAGCATAATCACCACTGTAATAATCTTTAAATCAAATAATTTTCCGTGGACTCCATGTTTAACAACTTTTTTATTCTTAAGTAGTTAATTACAGAAACAATATTAAGAAAACGTACTCACTCAAGAAGTAAATATATAACAACAAGAAATTACAAAATCGGACGCTTTAAAAACAAAAGGCCGTAGCGATAAACGCGAGCTTTAAACAATAAGTAATTACAGTATTTGGTTGCATTAATAAATAATGCAACCGGTATCATTGCATACGCAGACGATGTAATCTTGCTAAGTCCTACAATTTCTGGTCTTCAAGAACTAATTGACCGTTTTCAAAATTTCAAGTTTGAAAACGGTCAATCAGTTCAAAGGTGTGGCTAATTAAAGTTAAAAGGAGTGGTTAATTTTATTAAATTAAACATGAGAAAACGGAGTTTCTAATTTCTGGAAAAAGTCCTACTTCAAACAATGCTATTCAAATTTACGGAAATTCAATATATATTCAAAATAAATTAAAGCATCTAGGTTTCCAATGGGATAATGATGCTAATAAGAACAAGATTGCAACACTTTAAAAAACAAACTTAAGTGAGCGTATAAATCGGTTGCAATAGCTCTAATTGACAGTGGATTTCGTCTTTGCCAGCCGTCAATAACTGTTCATCTATATGACTCATTAACAGTTTCAAAGCTTTCAAATGGACTTAAGCTATGCAAATTTAGCACCAGCTCTCTTACCAACATAGATGCTGGTGGAAGAGCAATTTTAAAATCTTTTTTTTTTTTGTATCTCAAAATATAGTAAAAACTACCTGCATTCGTTTCTTAAAATTGAGGATATTTCAACTATTCTACTTCAAAACATAGTAAACCTATTTATCAGACTGTCATAAAATCAAATACGTTATTAACTGATATTGAAGCAGTTACTGGCAACGCAAAAAAAATCTTTTATAAACGAAGTGATTGCTACATGTATTACTCTTGGTTTAAACTTTTTCCAATGTATGTTAGAAGGGGATAAAATTAAATTTACACGACCAATGGTTGAACTGACAGAGAATGTTTCAATAGCATTACGAGAACCGTTCCAGTTATGGAACTTAAAAGAACAAAGAGTGATTTTAAAACTTTGATGGAGGAGAATGTTCCGAAAACACTAAACCAATTAAGTGTGGACATACTATCTAGTAGTTAGTACTTAAGGCTAACAACTTTAAAAGCTATGTTGTTTTACTGGTCCTAATTTTATAAAGTAACTTTAATATTTTACCTGTAATTTCATTTACTGGGTGATAAAGAGAAAATATAATTATAATAATTAATCCTCTATTTTGATTCTTGTTTAACCTTAAGGCTTTGCAAGGGAAAACTTTTGATCTTTTTGTTTTTGTTTATTAGTGAAACTTAGCCGTGCATAATTAACGATCCCTTTGTCAAATTATGTTAAATTCTAAAAGAACGTTACATAGCATAAAAATGTAATCATAAAAAAAAAAAAACAATTGAAAAAATTGAGTTTAAATACAAAATAGTAGCAAAAAGTTTCTTAATAACAACATCAACATTAAACATAATATCACAAATATTAAAATTACTAAAAATTATAAATAATTTAAATAAAAGTAAAATAATAAAATTTATGCTTAATCATCTTAACAGTTTCATCTTTTAAACAAACAAAAAATTATTATAAGTTTTATATGTTATATTTAGCACACTATTTCTAGTTTTGCAGCAGAGGTATTTGAAAAATTATTTTCAAATGCCCCTACTGTGCGCCCCCTCCCCCAGTTCCTACGGGCCTGATGTTAATATAAATAATAGTAAAGTATTATGTTTGCTGTTTTATATTATTTTTATTATGAACTTTTAAACCATTTTTTTTTTTTACAGTTGACTCTTAATATCTCAAACTCTCAAGGGACCGGAAAAAAAGTACGAGATATCAGGAGGATTTTGGCTCAAACAAGTGCGGAAATAAAATTCGAGATATCGAGAGTCAACTGTAAATAAATAAACTTAAATTTTTTTTTCTGCAATTATTACAAAAGCTCTTATTTAAATGTTTTATTTAGATATGCTGAATGAAAATGGCTTATTGAATGATCATATAGAAAACATCAAAGAATTCAATCAAGTGGAAAATTCAGTTAAGACTGTCAATCAAAAAATGAAGTATAATAATACAAATAAAATGGAGAAAAGTCTTAAAATTTCATATGCTCATAAACTAAATATTTTTCCGAAGTCTTACAAAGAGAGCAGCGCGAATCGAACCAAAGATAAAATAGGTAACATAAACCGAAATGTAGAATTTTTAATAATATTACAGTTTTTAGAACCATAAATGATTAAGTTAGGAATTTTTTTTGGTTTGGAAGATTGAAAGAAAGTTAATGTAATAAGGTGTGTGTGGTAAAAAATGATTAGTTCTATATGTGTGAAACATAGAAAAGTTAAATAAAATGAAAATATGAGTAAAGGTAAATTAAAAAAATAATAAAAAATTATATTAAAAAAAGAATAGTATTAAGTTTGTGTTAAGATTTAATTAGGAGTTGAAAACGAAGTGGCACGTTAACAAAAAATTTTAAAGCAGAGATTAAGCAAAATTGCGATACCCAGTATTGGACGTCCTAAGACATCTAACAGACGTCCAATTCCCACTGGGTACAAGACACTGTAGCCTAAACAATGCAACACAAAAAACGCCAGTAAGAAGATAATATACGATGTTAGAATTTGTTCCGTTTTTATGTATTTTTAACTGTTACTTTTTTTAAGGTCATGATGTCAGCAATTACAATGCCTAATTTTCTTGTATTCTGTCTTCAAATACGTAATGCAGACTACCTTTATCTATTTATTTAAACCAAAAGATTTAAGCACAAGACATGTTTCACAATATTCTTATATAGAAACCGAATTACTCTGCGATTACTTTGCGATTACTTCAAGACAATAATCTTAATAAAACAATTTTTTATGCTGCAATATTATTGATAAAAAAATGTTAAATTCTGTTCTATATTTTCTATTATTTTGTATTATTTTTATCTTCACTTTCAACAATCTGCAATTAAACCATTATTAGAGTTCGAAGTTACTGGAAGTGAAAAGATGAAGCTAAAAACTTTCTTTTCATCTTTTCACTTTTAGTAACTTCGACAACTTAAACAATTGCAAATTATATGAATCAGGAAAACAAGAAGAAGCGAATTCCAAAGAACTGATGTTTGAGGAAAAAAAACTAAACAAATAAGAATTTCGGGAGTAGTAACAGTAAAAGGACGAGACTAAATTAAATGACGTGTAACACGAAAATGAATTTTAGTAGGTGGCACAAGAGATGCTAGCTTATTTGAGCAGCGCCCATTATAAAATTTATAGAAAAGAAAAAGAGAAACAACACTAAGACGATAGTTAAAGATTGGCTGCTAGAGCAAGTCCAACTACGTTTACAATGCATTTTTGCATATTGTTTAAAAAAGAAAGGGCATCATTTGAAGATCCGTTACAGATATAACAGTATTCCATACAAAGATAGATCTTCCTGAGTAAAAAAATTGCGAGCATAATAAAGAGATGTAACGTTAGCAAATGCTAATTTTGCAATGGATGTAATGTATGGTTTCCAAGAAAGATTGAAAATAAGAGTTAATCCTAGAAGACGAAGAGTAAATGATCATCGAGTACATTGCCGTTAATAAATATAGGAAGATCTAGATTATTGCGATAACAATTGGCCAAAAAAATTGAATCTTATCTAATTTAAAAATCACTAGCCACTGAGAACCCTATGCCGTAGCAGAAGTAAGATCTTTTTCAAGCTTAAATTCCCCCTCCAAGCAATCAGAGGGTTTTGGCTTCTTATCTAGACAAGAATAAATGATAGTATCATCAGCGAACAATGCCACCTTAGATGTGAGAACTTCTTGGAGATCTTTAATGTAAATTAAAAAGAATATAGAGCCAAGTATAGAATTTTGAGGAACCCCTAAAGTTAAAGAAAATGAAGGAGAGTGCTGTCCATCGAGGACAACTTTTACATTACGATTGGTAAGGAAGGCTTTAACAATCTTAAAAATGTTACCTGATACATTGTAAGAAGAGAGCTTATGGAAAAGACCAGTATACCCAATTTTATCAAAGGCTATAGAAATGTCTAGAGCGATAGCCTTAACCTCTTCACATCTATCGGTTATTATCGTTTACAAATCAGTAGTAGCACGAGAAGACCAAAACCCATATTGATGATCAGAAAGTTATTAGATTCAAGATAAGAGGTTAACTATTTTTTAATTAAAGATTCAAAAACCTTGCTCATGATAGGAAGAAGACTAATGGTACGGTAGTTAGACGAGTCAGATTGTTCTCCAGAATTTTTGAAAATAGGAATAACAGATGATGCTTTCCAGCAGGCTGGAAAACAATACTCTGATAAGCACTTGTTTAATAGTTTTGATATTATAGACGACAGCTCCGGAGAACACTTCTGCAAGACTATAACAGGTGTGTTGTTTGGATCTCAAGTTGCCGAAGATTCTAAGCAGGAAATTACTTTAGATACAGAAGCTGGAGTGATACGAATGTCAAGCAATGAATCAACCTGTTTTTCAGCTATATTAAATAGGATATAATTAATGGAATAAAGAGATGAGGTTGATGAGAATTAATCTCATCTCTTGATAAAATCTTAGCAAACAATTCAGCTTTGTCTTTAGGTGAGGTAACAAAATCTGAACCATGCAAGAGAGGTAGAATAATAGATTTTCCCTTTTTATAGACACTGTTAAAGATTCTCCAGAAGTTTTGGGAGCCAAAATTTTGAGATAAAATACGAGATTTTGTGACCTGAGAATATCTAGCTTTGGCGATAGATAAAACCTTTTAACAATGTTTATTATCAATAGTAAACAGAGAAGTGTTTTCGTGATAGATGTGAAATTTATGGTTACGATTTGAAATTGCAGCAGCACAATGAAAGAAAGCCATGGAGGAGAGTGAGGTTTAAATTGGAATTGTCGAGAGTGAATAAAAGGTTCTATGCTAATCTGAATCCAAAAAGTTACAAAAAAAGCATATTTGTCAACAGAATGACGAAAGATTTCTACTCAAGGGCGGTAACAAAGAAAATCACGGAAAGAGTCACAGTCAGCTTTAAGGTAAATGTAAGAGGTACAATAATAGGGGGATTCTGATGATGAAGAAGAATGAGATAATAGTTTTAGAGAGATTAAACCGTGATCAGAGGCATCTAAAAGTGAATGTAAAGAAATTGAGCATTGACTAGGATTAGAAACAAGACATAATTTAAGTAAAAAAGGTAAATGATTTGGATTGTCTGGAAAATGATTTGAAAAGTTTACTATTTGTGTTACAGATTGAGAAAAATAAAAGTTGTGGGCTTTAACTCCTGCAGTGTCACTGACTCTAGAGCCAAGTTATTCAGTGTGATTAGCATTAAAAGCACATTAAAAAATAGTTTTAGGATTTAAACCTAGTTTCCCGACAATTGGGTAAATTCTTACTAATTTAAATGCCCAGGCCAAGGATGTGACTATTGGAGTCTTTACGAAATAAAGAAAGATAACCATCAACACGAAGATCACAAGACGCTGTGTTTTATAATTTTTGGAACATTAGACAATTTTGGACTTGTTAAAAAACTCAACTCAAAGCACAGATAGTACTCAGAACAATATTTAATAGTCCATTCAATTGCGTCATTACTATGAATAAACCCAAATGTGGCCTCGACAATGCACACTAAAATTACGAACAAGGACATTTTCTGTTTTTTTATTGAAAATAAAGTCACATTTAAACTAGGCTATGTATGTTTGAATTCATATGGTTCGATCATGCGCAACAAGTACTCTGATACTTAACAGCTGTTGATGGAATCAGCCTCTCTGAGAGCTACCACAGAGTTTGGAAAACGTGACTACCAGCCTGCCTTAGAACCATACTGATTTTTAGAGCGGTACCCTTATTAAGAAATAATAGAATGAGTTGTTTAGTCTTAAAAACAAAGACACAAGCAAAACTCATGATTAAATTGAGAAGATTCAGCATTCAACATACTAAACTGGAAATTATGTATTATAAATATATCTACGCCAGCCTAATAGTTGAATAAGGGGTGCGAAGCTAGTTAATAGATAGAATCTGCCCTTTGCTTAGGAGGCCTTCTACAACACAATAGCCGGATACATTTAACGTCTAAAAAATATATCCTACAAGGCTGCAGGACATGAAGCAGGTTGTACTGGGTTACATGTTACAAGTAGTATATATATATATATATATATATATATATATATATATATATATATATATATATATATATATATATATATATATATATATATATATATATATATATATATATATATATATATATATATATATAGTATATATATATATATATATATATATATATATATATATATATATATATATATATATATATATATATTTATTTATTTATTTATATATATAAATATATAATGGCAAAAACAAAACCCAAACGTTGATATCAAAAAAACATAGTTGGATACAAAAATAATATTTTTATTAATTTGTATAGAAATTTTATTTGGGCAAATCAAAAATTATTCGTCTTGAGATTTTTGTTTACAAATCATTCTGTTTATGTTGTTAATATGTTTCGAAAAACTAAAACAGCTTAAGACATACTATATGCTTTTAAAAACGTCTGACCAAAACTCTTGCCCTTATTAGCAATGAAGGTATAGATTTTTTCCCAAGAGCCGTATAAGATGAAACCCTTATCTAAAGTTGTCTAAATAGATAAGAAAAACTTTCTACGCGTTTTTTAAACAACGTTGTGACTATTTATATTATACAACTTTTATTAGCTTTTCATTACTAACTGTACTTGATATGTTTGATTTTCTGAAGAACGTTTTTATCTAAGTCATATCTCAAGCAGAAACGAAACATTTTTTGAAGAACAAATATCTTTAAAATCTAAACATCGAAGTACTTTATTGTTATTTTACTTTATTGTTATTTGACAACAAAATTTTTAAAAACATAATGATTAAAAAGTTGTGATTCAAAAGAAATTTTAAATTTAACATAATGCTTATAATAATCTTTTTTTTTTTTTTTTTTAGATATTAAAAAAGAAAGTTTAAAAAAGAAGCATAAAATTATAAAAGATAAAAAAGTATTAATAAAGTTAGGCAAAATAACCGGTACATTTAAAAACACTACAGCGGATAGTTTCTTTTCAGCTGGTAAGTAACACATTTTTTAATATGAAGACATCTATGTTTTAGCATTAATGCTATAATTTGCTATTTCTACCTGAGAAAAATTTTTACATTTTCAGCCATAAATCTAAATCCAAAGTCTCAATTTCATGGCAATTCAACGTACAATCACTTAATATCTCGTTTCCTTAATAAATCAAAGTCAATTTCAATGAAGGTTATAGAAAATTTATCTCAAATTAATAAAACATCGTTATCAAAAGTATATAAAAACAAAAATATAACTTTAATTAGCAACCATAAAAAACTTAAATTTTTACAAAAAATTACAAAACTAAAAAAGCGGAAAAAATCTTTTAAAAAGAGAAGAAGCAAAAAAAAAAATCAAAATGAAGTCTCAAAACGTGACCAATCTTTATACCCACAACCAAAAGTTGAAGTATTTCCTGTATCTAGTTCAAGCGACACAATGCTTCAATTAGCTGAAGATCCAGTTAATCCGAGCAAGTTGATAGCTATAAAACCGGTTCAGCCAGATGTGAACTTTAACATGTACCCAACTGTAGATACAGCAGACTCTATTGTAAGAATTAAACCTAAAAACGATGATGTTTTAAATAGCCCTATGGATGACATAAAAGAAAAATTTTCCAACGATGCCATCTCTAGTAAACGTGATGAATCAATATCAAGAGAAAAAAATAACCACAGCCCTTTTTCAAAACTTTATGCATCTGACGTTGATCTAATTGAATCACGTGATATAAAAAAAGGTATTCATTATTTTCCTAAACATATTTTTGACTCTAAAGGGCAAGATGAAGTTGGTTACACAAAGGAACAAGTTGAAGTTGGCAACTTAGAAGGAAGAGATGAAGTTGGTTACACAAAACGTGGAAAAAATGCTGCTGAAGACAATCACCACAAAAAAAACGATGATGAAAAAAGAGATGAAGAGGATGATTATAAATTTAACGAAAATCCTAAAGAATATCCTCACAAGACAGATACCAATAAAAATACCGAAACCCACCATGACAACAGAGATAGTAAATTACAAGCTGATGATCAAGATGATGAAGTCAATCATGACAAACCGCCTTATAAAGTTCAGCCATATGTTACAAATGAAGAATTTAAACCCCGATTTGATGATATTAGTTCTGAGGATAGAGATGAAACTCCTAATCGATTAAATCCATCGGAAAATAATTTTCATCATGAAATAAACAGAATGAAAAATGAAAATAATTTGCCTCATATCAATAACAATGATAATTTTGATTTCGAAAATCGAGAAAAACTGCCTAGTCCATTTGAAGAAAGAAGAATTAACAACAATGAACATTCCTCTAATTTTCACGAACAAAAAATTCCGGAACCATACAGACATATTGAACTGCGTACAACAAATGATGGTAAAAATGAGTACGCTTCAAAGAATTTTGACGCTTCAAAGAATTTTGACGAGCCAAATAAAGACTATACAGAGTTTCCAGAAGCAAAAAATCCACAAAATTTTGATTACCATTTAAAAGATCCGCGTGAATTCGACCACCAGTTCAACGACAAACATTCTCCAGAAGAAAATGAGAGGTTTGCAGGAGAACGAGTAGGGGATGTTGTTGTTGAAAGCAATCCTAGTCCTCAATTCGAACCAGCACCGTATTCAAATTTTCCTGAAAAAAGTGATACCCTAAACAATGATAATGTTTTCAAAGGAAGAGAAAATGAAAATATTTACGGTAGAGGCGGTTATGGAAGACGAGATAATAATAACAATTACAAAGAAAATAACGACAAAAAGGATGATGATGATAATAATAACGATGATGATGACGATGATGACGATGATGATGATAACGATGATAACGACGACGACGATGACGATGATGATGATAATGAAAATGATAAAAAAGATGAAAAGAAAAACAAAAAATTAATAAGCAAAGAAGACTCTGACCCGGCTGAAGACGAAGATGTTAATTGGGATGATATAGCGTGGTTAGGTGAGTACGGTCATGCAAAGTATAGTGAAAGTGGAAAGTTTTCCAAGCCTCGAATGTATACGTGTATGCTTGAAAAAATGAAAAGTATGCAGAGCAATCCAATGTGTGCTACATCAAAACGCCATGGTTTAGAAAAGCGAAGAAAAAGTCTGAATGGTCGCTTGAGCCATCGTAGGAGGCACCATAAAAAAAAAAATCATCACTGTAAGTATATAAAAAAGTATATGAAAATTTTATCAGTATATACTTTTTTTTGAGTGCTGGTATTTTATTGGTATTAGGAAAACTTTTTTAAGACAAAAAGATTATAAACTTTGAAATACTTTTTAAAACCTTTTAAATTTTGATTTTAGTAAGAGAAGAAAACGCAAGCGAATACATTACTCAAGCTGAGCAAGTATATGATAAAAACATACAAAATGAGAAATATGAAGAAAAAGAAAACAGTTCACAGTTTGTAATGCAGCCTATTTTTGCATTGCAGGCTCCATTTGTAATGCAACCACTTTTGAAAAAACACAACAAAAATTTATTAAACAACCAACAACAAAGCAAGACCGGTGTGGAAATAACAAAGCGTCAATTTATAAATTTTGGAAATTTTAAAAATAAGATTAGGTTTAAAAACTATCCTAAATCCATTATTGGGAGAGTAGAAGATTCTCACGATAATCTCAATTTCGTTCACCGAGTTTATCATGGTGAAGAGCACGGTAGTTTTTAAAAATACTTTTATAATGAAATGCATGATTATATAAAAGGTCTAAAAAAAGTCTGTGTAGGAAATATGTGACTTAGAAATAAGTTAGGTATTGCAAGAATCCTTCATATATTGCAAGGATTCTTATATATAGCAATTATACAGCAAAAGATCCTTTATACTACTCGTAATGATAATAGAAGATTATACATTGTTTATATATTTAAAATAAAAAACACTTTCTAATTTCTCAAACCAGTTTGAAAAAGTTGTGTATATTATTCATTGTTTTTATATGAAAAAAATTTTACATCAAAAACATTTTTATTGCCCGACTTGTTGAAATTTGTTTTTTTCTTTACAAATTTTTTCATTAAAATCTGTATCTAATACGGTTACCGATTTGAAAAACAAAAAGCTAAAAAAGTTCAGAATATGATTGAATTCTCACAGTTTATTATTTACATACATATTCTGTGTTTATGTATTGTAGATATGTGACATAAAATTTTTAAATTGAATATATATAAAATTGTTTTTCTAACTTAATACCCTAAACCTATTTTTATCAAAACTGATACAATTTATATAAATTGGCATATAAAAAACGGAGAGCAAGAATATTTAAGAGCGTTAGAGGGGCGTCTACAAAACCCTCTAATATACTTAAAACTCAGATTTATTTTAGAAAATATTAGTTTTTATCGAAGTTTTGATTTTGATTTGCATTTCTTTAATATATTCTACCAGGCAACCATTATATATGATTGGGATACCTTGGGTTGTGAGTACAATAAAAACTCATATAAAAACAAATAAAATTTTTAAAAAATTTAAAGTTTTAACTTTCATTGTGCATCCACAAATAGAATTACGTATTTTCATAAAGAATTTCTTGTCATGAAGACTTTCACAAACATTATTTAAAATTGACTATTTATCCGACCAGACAGACAAATAACCAGAAATTAAAATGTACAATTTTAATATTCACTTCTAATATTAATATCCACTTCTAATTTTAATATGCACTTCTAATATTAATACCCACTTCTAGTTTAATATCCATTTCAAATATTAGGTTAGTGTAGCACTTAGCATAGTTTATGGACAATCTGTTTGCAAATTTATGGTGTCATTTTTTTTCTTTATGTTTCGAAGATTTTAGGGCACAGTCCATACTTTTTTTTATACATGAACAATAAAACAAGTTTGATGTTGAAAAATATTTAAGGCACCAAGTTTACATAGAAGATTTTCATTAGGAACAGCTCTTCCAGCTCCAAATACAGTTTTAACAACATATTTTTGTTTGCTTTGCTGTTTTTTTAGCTTAATGTGATTAGTACTTTCCCATAAGAGGATGCCGTATGTTAAGTAACCATGCATAAAAGAAAGATACAAACTTTATAAAGACATAAAAATCAAGAGTGGCCCTATAGATCATCCCAATATTTTTTAAGATATTTTTATGGAGTTTATATGTATATATAGAGTTTCCATGATAAATTTTCATTAAAATTCACTCTTTCAAAATAAATGGGTGTTTGCTTTCCGATGTTAGTTTTATTAATTAGGAGGTTGTGTAGAATAAGGTTACTCTTTTGTTTTGTTTGGTTTGTAGAAAAGAAATAATTTCGTTTTTTAAAATTCAAAAACATTTTTTTGCATACGAACTATTCATTTGCTTTATTTAATTCTTCATTTACTACTTTTAAAAATTTATGAGAGTAATGGTTACAGCCATATCCAAATAAAATTTAACGGCTTTAATGTTAAAGATAAATTTATGTACAGTAAGAAAAGTAAAGATCCTAGTATAGAAACCTATGGAACTCCACAAACCTATGGAACCTATGGAGTATAGAAACCTATGGAACTCCACAAACCTATGGAACCTATGGAGTATAGAAACCTATGGAACTCCACAAACCTATGGAACCTATGGAGTATAGAAACCTATGGAACTCCACAAACCTATGGAACCTATGGAGTATAGAAACCTATGGAACTCCACAAACCTATGGAACCTATGGAGTATAGAAACCTATGGAACTCCACAAGTTGTAGTATTTTTTGGTTGTTTCTATATTTTTACAGTGTACGTATTGCTTTCTGTTCAACATGTAATTTTTAAACCAGTGTAAGTTTGTATCTTTTAATTCATTTTTGCTTGTTCTAGTTTTTCAGTTACGTTTCACAATTTCGAAAACTTATATTTTTTAACTTTAAAACTAATTTTTTTTTTTTCTTTTTATGAATATTTATTGTATTTGAATAAAAAATGTGACATACGCATGATATCCATTATTTAAAAAGTTATTTTTCTTCGAGTTTGGTCTAGTGTGATCCGGTGTAGTCTGATGAGGTGCGATGTGGTCCGGTGTAGTATTCATTACACCACAAACTTAACATATAAAAAGCAAACTTATAACTATATAATAAAATTAATACACTAAAAAACTATAAATAAAAAAAAATTTCAAAAAAAACTATATACACGCACAAGTACACTACACACACAAAAACACACACACGCACAAACACACACATGCACACATACAGATACACACACATAAACACACAAGTACATACATGCACCATCACAACACACACAAACATACACACAGGTCCACATACACAACACATACATATCACACCACTGCACACACACACACACACACACACACTCACACTCACACTCACACACACACACACATACTCAAACATACACACAGGTCCACACACACAACACATACACACGCTACACAATCTTTTTTCAATCTTGTCTTGTGTAGCGTACGCGCTACACAAGACAAGATTGAAAAAGCATTCCGTGTAAGCAATTTCTAATAAATGGGAGACTTACAAGGCATGATATGGCATACCTGTCGGGATCAAAGGCAAAGTTTTTTTGTAAGTATTGCAAAAGTACTATTGAAGGTAAGTTAAATAATTGCTTCTCGCTTAGATGTGCTTTATTTTATAGAATTTTAACGATTATAGGTATGTATAATATGTATAATAGGTATGTAGTTCATTTTAAAAAATTGCAGTTATTATACCCCAAGTATTAAGTGAGGCGTTTTCTTCAAATTTATATCATTTTCTATATGCTACAGTTTGATAAAGGGGAGAAAAGAAAGTCATGAAGTTTGTTTTTCCTCAAATTAAATGACAACCAACAGATTCTACAACAACCAACAGATTCAACGACAACCAACAACTCAAGCAACTGCTATCTATGCATTTTTGATCCAAAAAGCGTCGCATAGGTGCGATTTTAAGATGCACCTTAAAGTTATTTATCCAGGCATTTCTTAATCAATTTTCCTATTTTTCATTATTCCTACTTCCTTTAATATCAGTGAGAAAATGTGAGAAATATAGACTGGTGAAAAAAAACTCGTTTTTGAGGCTATTACATTGTTGTTTTTTTTGAGACTATTAATATTACATTGAAACCTGAGTGAATAGCGCCTATGTATAAACAGTTAATAACTAAGCATCCATTCTAATGGCTTACTCTCCTGGTAGTACACATAAATTTGACCAACATCAAGTTCATTCCTTAAGGTTCAATCTGAGTAATAAAACTATTTGCATATATGTTGCACCAACTTGCGAAACAATGGAATTTGAGAAAACTGGTACCATATTGAATGAAACAAACAAGTTACTGCGCTTACCAATTTTTTAAATTTTTTCAGTTTTTCAGCCACAATTTAGTGTTGTTCTTTGATCAGGTTTTGACATATAATAAAAAATGTATTATTTACTATAATAATAGACGCTTATATTATTGGCTATCCTGTAATGATCCGTTCCCGTTGACTGCTAAACCAAGCATTCATCAACAAAAGATTTTGTTGTGCATATGTTGGATTATAGCAGGTAATGTTCACTTGAGCTTCTGAAAATGTAGACTAAACATAACTGGTAAAATCTACTCAGCACAGTTAAACAAAGTTTTGGTTGCTCTAAATCAAAAACAGCCTGCTTTGGCAAACAGAAAAGGTGTTGTCTTTTATCAGGACAACGCAAAACTACACACAGCAAGAATTACTTAGGAATCTCTGGTGCGACTACAATGGGAAGTTCTATCTCATTCTCCGTACTTACCAGACTTGCCCCAATTGACTAACTTCTATTTTTGGACGTGGGCAACCAAATGCGAAATTGGTGATTTCAAAATAGAGAGGTTTTGGAAAACGAGGTTACCTTCCTTCGATTTTTAAAAGCATGATTTTACAAAAAACAATATATATGATTTTGTGTCTAAATGGGATAAGGTTATATGTGTTGAAGCTGATTAATTTTTGGAATAAATAATCTAAATTAAACCTAATTTTTGTGTTACTATTTCTAAACCTTCAAAACTGCATGAACTTTTTTGGTTGCCTGGTAGTTATTTCAAGACAATCAATTATGTCGATTAAGTTTCTTTTTTTACAATTTCGTATTTTCAAAACAAAAGCTTGATAATTAATTTAAACATAATTGCTCAATACAGACAAAAAAAACTTGGACTACCCTTAAAAATTGCGCATCACAATGAATAAAATGCATAATTTTTTTCAAGTTAATGAGTAATTTTTCCGTTTCAGAAAATTTTTTTTTTCAAACTGAATTACATAGATAAATTTGTCTCCATTATCTTTCTAAATATCTTTTATAGATTTGTTGTGAAATTTTAGAAACTTAGAAAAAATAAGCTTTATAATGCATGAACTATACAAACACGTGTGTGTGTTTGTGTGTGTGTGTGTGTGTGTGTGTGTGTGTGTGTGTGTGTGTGTGTGTGTGTGTGTGTGTGTGTGTGTGTGTGTGTGTGTGTGTGTGTGTGTGTGTGTGTGTGTGTGTGTGTGTGTATTATATCAATATCAGAGTAATAAAAAACTTCAAATTCATGAAAAATCATAAAAAATTAATTTTTGTATAAAAAATGCAATATATTTTGAAGGTAAAACATTATTTAAACATATCTATAAATAAACTATGCTTTAGTAGAATTTTTTTTCAAACATCGAATTTTAGTGACTTGCTTGTTTAATCCTCAAAACAATGTTGAAGTATTTTTATTTTATTTTCTTTTTTTCTTTTGTAGTTTAACTTCTTTGATGGGTATTACATTTAAATCAATGATTTTTATTGAAAAGCGTACGTTCGTATGAAATACGTAGCGTACGTTCCAATTTAGCTTATCGTATTGAAAAGCTTATATGCAAAGTCATCAGATGTAAGCTATGTTATAAACATCAAAAAAAAAATGTTAACAGAAAAAACTGATTATACTGCAAAAACAGTGGCAAAAAACTTTCGAACAGCAAGTAATATTCACTTGAGCTTTAGAAAATGTAGACAAACTATTACTGCTGAAATCTACTCAGCACAGTTAAACAAAGTTTGGTAAACAAGGTATATATTTTCTGGAAGGTTGTTTTCAAATGAAAAATATTCAATTGAAAAATATTTTGCACAAAGAATAATGTTCCGAAAATTGCGTTTCAGAAAAGTAAATGGGTCTTCAAGTCAAATTAACCGTAAATTATTGGGACTATATGCATAATCAAAAAATATTTCAGGTTGGATCGTCAACATCTTCTAGATATATTGCCTTAAAGCAAATTTGATTTGATTTTTGGGCCGAACATTGCAATTTTCGACTTTTTAGTTTGGAAATAAAATTTTAAGATGTTTAGGTGGAATATTTGCTTAAAACTTTTTTTAATCACCAACTGAAAGTTTTTCCTGAAATATGTAGTGATATACTAAAAATAAGCATTCTGCATGAATTTAAATAAAAGCACACACACGTGCACAAACACACACACACACACATAGGGTTAGCCTACACACAGGGTTAGCCTACGGTAAATAATAAGATAATCAGTTTACTTTATGCTGAATAACAAAAACATTTTTAGGGGATCTTGGCTTGACTCATTCATCAAACAATTATAAAAATATGAAACCGATGATGAAATGGTCTAAGTTCCCACCTTTTAGCAAGATGAAAATTTCTGTCCATTTTAGGCATAAGTTTCGCAAGCATGCCAATCACAAAAAATACAATAATCAAATGAAAAATAGATTGAATAGAGTTAGCTCATTCAAAAGTTTAAATATGAAATACCCACCAGCTTTTCCTAAAAATACTCCAAAAGATGTTGAAAGTTACCCAGGAGCTTTTCCTAAAGATGCTCCGAACGATTCTTATGAAACAATTTCAAAAAGCTCAAATGAACGTTCAACAAACAGTTATCCAGGAGCATTTCCAAAAGTTATTTCCAAAGAATTTTCTAAAAATATTCCAAAAGATAATCATGGAACATTTCCAGCAGATATTCCTAATGATTGTCAAGAAAAAAACGATGAAGATTCTTCAGAACATTTGAGTAATAAAGTACCAAAGAGTTTTCCAGAAAATTATGAGCAAGATTCTCCGCATCATTTTCCAAAAAATTATCCTTTGATTTTAACTAAAAATGGTTGCAAAGAATCTCACAAAGATTATTCAAAAGAATCTTCGGAACATATTAATAAAAATATACTTAAAGAATCTGCAGAAGATTTTTCTGAAGACATCCCCAACAGCTTACCAAATGATCATAGTTTAGCAGTTAATTACAATAATCACAACTCCAAAGACTCTCAAAGACAAGATTTTTCAAAAGATTCTTCGGAGCATATTAATAAAGATGTACCTAAAGAATCTTCAGAACGTTTTTCTGAAGACATCTCCAACAGTTTACCAAATGATCATAGTTTACCAATTAATTATAATAAACACAACTCCAAAGACTCTCAAAGACAATCTACAGAAGATAACCCTGACTATTTTTCAAAAGATTCTCCACAAGAATTCTCGGAACAGTTTCAGCATAGTTTTCCCTCAAACTCTCACAAAAATAACTTGGGAAAGTTTTCAAAAGAATATTCTAAACCTTTTATTAAAGACATGGACAGAGGTTTGTTGGATGGTTTAAATAAAGAAACAGATCCTTACCAAAAATGCAAAGAATTGAAAAATCAAAGAACACAACGTAAAGCTTTGACAAATTCAAGACGCATAACATTCTTTCCCACGAACAACATTGATATGGTAGATAAAATAAAGATTGACATTAATGAAAAACCAAATGTCGAACCTATGGAAATAAACGGGAACATTGTATTAGCTATCCCACATCTTGTTCAGCAGGTGGAAAACTGGAAAATTTCAGATATGAATAAAGTATCTTTGCTTCCAGAAGAAGAGCTTTGCTAACTGTTGGTTAAATATTGTTTATAGTTGTAAAATATTACATCGACAAAATATTTTTTAAATTGCAAAATAGAAGTACTTATTTAAAATTGTAAAATAAAAGTTATTATTTTAAATTCCGAAATAGAAGTCATTATTTTGAACTCCGAAATAGAAGTCGTTATTTTAAATTCCGAAATAGATGGCATTATTTTAAATTGAAATTCATTAAGAAGTTTTTTTATATTAGGTTTATTTTGGTAATATAAAAATATTTGTCTATTTAAAATTAATGTCAAGAGAGAAATTTTTTCATTTTTATAATTTACCCTTAGGTGCTTATGAGAGATTATTTTAATTTTAATATAATGTAAAAATTGTAACATTCGGAGCTTTTTGGCAAAAAAAAAATATTATGTAGTTTATTGCATTATTTTGACTTCTAAAATCATTTCCGATTTCCAAATTTTTTCAAAACGGTTTTAGTTTGATACTATGAATTTACTTGTGAATTTAAAAAAAAAATTACTCATTGATTGTAAAATTAAACAAACCTGTTGTTAATTTTTTTTAATGTTGTTTAACATAGTGAAATAACCATTGATTTTGATTTTTTTCTTAACTAAAAAAAAGATGTTTTCTAAGAATAAAGCTTTGTTACTATGTAGTTTTCATTTACATTTCGAATTCCATTAATTTGGAATTCAAAATAAATATATATGCTTGTTTAATAATATGTTAATATTAATATATTTATCTTTGTTTTTATAGCTTTCTATTCACTCACTGACGAGTCCGAATTTTTTTTTTGTGGAGGCCAAAACTTCACAGCGCTTTTTGAAGCAATTCTTTTGATCGTACAGCCCTGAAATTTTACAAATAATCTTTTGCCGACTAACAATAGCTATATTTGTTACATTTGATTCAATAAGTATTTTAGATTTACGATGCCCCACCTCCCCGTTGGTTAGATCTGGAACTCCGAAAAAAATATCGGAAACCGAGAGGGCATCAAAAAGTGTTAAGTATCAATATAAATTTAATTAAAAATTTTACAAATATTCCACTTGTTAATTTCAGACAAATGAAAATGCGTCCAAAAAAGAACAAATACATCAACCGAGAAGAAAACCCAACCAACATTTAAATTAATAAAAAAAAATATGCTCCAAATATTTTTGTTAATTATTATATACAGAATTCAAAATAAATTTTTATTGAATATTAATCATAATCAATAAGTGTAATAATTCAATTTTATTAAGACTAAAAAGTAGAAAATAAAATAAATAAATAAAACTTTTTAAAAATAGCTTTCTATTCAATCGACTAAAAAGTAGAAAATAATTTTTTTTTGTTTCTGGTACTCGTGGAAACTACTTTTCTAATTTATATATCTGTTTTTGTATCCATATTTTCACTTTAAACTATGAGTTTATAATCCATTTACATTATTAAAAAATACGAATTGCAAAAAAAAAAAATGCTTTTCCCTCGACTTTACCTATTGAACTTAATTTAATTTCAGAAAAGTAGAACCAACCATTAGAGTCAATATGTCCAAAATCAAAAAAAAATCAAAACAAAAAATAACAATGTTCAAAAAAAATATAAAAAATAAAAAAGCGTTTATGGTAATTTTAAAATTGCTTTTTTACTGCATTTATGGATTTTGTGTTGCAGAAAGATGATAAAAAGATGTTTGAGAACCTTAGGTATCATCCATCTACAACCAAAATAATAAGTAAACTGTACTTTGAATGTCTTTGAAACTATTTGAACATGCATGCATGATTTCTTCTGGCGTATTCTTGACCACATTCGTTTAGTATCTTTTTTAACTGTACAGCATGATAAAAATGAAACTGTACAGCAAAATAATAAAATAAATAAAAAAACTTTTTAAAAATAGCTTTCTATTCAATCGACTAAAAAGTAGAAAATAACTTTTTTCTGTTTCTGGTACTCGTGGAAATCATGTACTTAGTAATAATCACTTTTGTAAAGCCAATACTGGAAGACATTGAAGGCAATTCATGTACGTATGTAAACAAACGAAATCATCGAAGTAAAGGAATAGAAAGTTTGGCGCCTTTTAAGTCAGATGCTTTCAAAATCAAATTCGTTTCAAATGTACATAAAGCTAAAGGCGCCAAACTTTCTATTCCTTTACTTCGATGAGTTTGTTTGTTTACATACGTACATGAATTGCCTTCAATGTCTTCCAGTATTGGCTTTACAAAAGTGATTATTACTAAGTACATGATTTCCACGAGTACCAGAAACAGAAAAAAGTTATTTTCTACTTTTTAGTCGATTGAATAGAAAGCTATTTTTAAAAAGTTTTTTTATTTATTTTATTATTTTGCTGTACAGTTTTATTTTTATCATGCTGTACAGTTAAAAAAGATACTAAACGAATGTGGTCAAGAATACGCCAGAAGAAATCATGCATGCATGTTCAAATAGTTTCAAAGACATTAAAAGTACAGTTTACTTATTATTTTGTGTTGTAGATGGATGATACCTAAGGTTCTCAAACATCTTTTTATCATCTTTCTGCAACACAAAATCCATAAATGCAGTAAAAAAGCAATTTTAAAATTACCATAAACGCTTTTTTATTTTTTATATTTTTTTTGAACATTGTTTTTTTTTGTTTTGATTTTTTTTTGATTTTGGACATTTTGACTCTAATGGTTGGTCCTACTTTTCTGAAATTAAATTAAGTTCAATAGGTAAAGTCGAGGGAAAAGCATTTTTTTTTTTTTGCAATTCGTATTTTTTAATAATGTAAATGGATTATAAACTCATAGTTTAAAGTGAAAATATGGATACAAAAACAGATATATAAATTAGAAAAGTAGTTTTGCTGGAATATTTCAAAAACGTGGGGCAATCATAAAATTTTGACGAATATTGTTAAAAATAATATATCAAAGAAAAACAAGAATGAAACTGCCATTATAAAGTCCATTGTAAAGAAAGAATTACCTAGAAATTAAAGTATAAAACAAAGTTTTTTGTTATTTTAAAAAAAGGTAAAGAAAAAGTGTTCTTAGCCTTCTTGAAAAATAAAACCTGATGCTAATCCTTGTTTTGTGTAGAATTTCAAAAAACTTTAACGTAATATTTCAAATAAAATACATGTAGTATTTAAACTAACTTACATGTATAATTTCAAATAACATAGATGTAGATTTTAAAATAACTCAAATGTAGTATTGGAAATAATTTCGATGTAGTAATTCAAACTACTTCCGAGATAACACACACATTGGGCCAACGTAAGTAAAACCATCGCAAACGTTGGCTGTTTTTTTCTTATGCAAACCCAACATTGATTTAGTGTTATGTGTTTAGCAATGATATCAATAGAAAGATTAATACCGACGCAATTTAAAACAGTTTGCTTAGTTATACTGGCCCAATGTATGTAAAAACATCGCAAAGATTGACTGTTTTTACGATCTAATCCCAAGGCTAATCCAATGTATATAACCCAACATTGATTCAACGTATATGAGCCAATGTTGATTAAATGTATACAACCCAGCAAAGTTACATTGTTTTAATTAAGTTAATTTTGTATACAATTACAAAATTAACTTAACTAAAACCTTCAGCGATTATTAAAATATTGAACGACAAGCAAAACAAACATGAATAATAAAAAAAAAACATTAATAATCAATATAAATATGAAGAATGGCAGGATTTAATCCTTTGGAGTAATTGGTCTCATTGGTTGTTGTGGCTAAAGATTCTTCTCCTATTTGAACTATTTGTCTTAGTCAGGCAGGAGGAAAACCTTTACGGCTGAGAAGAGGTTGAGAAGAGGAGAATATGTTAGGTTGAGAAGATGAGAATAGGTTAGGCTGAAATTTACAAGTTTGTTTTAAGTGTGCAACTTAATGTTTGCACTTTTTTTAAACAAAATTTTTTTAAAAATGATGTCCAGACGCACAGAAACTTTTCAAAGAACCTATGAGACGTGTGGCAGGTTTAGCAAAACACTGGTCTTTCTAACGATGGGATTCAAAAAGTAGATTATTTCTGAAAATAAGTTTTACGCTCATAAATGAAGCAAATTTTTAAAGCCCAATTCAGAAAACTGTATCTATCAAAATCTACCAATAACAAATGCTCTTAATAATTTTCGAGGCACTTCAGATATATACATTAACATCAAATGTGTTTTAGATTTCATCAAAGTTTAAGAAGAGTACGCCAACGATTGTTTGGTTGTTTCTTGTTGTATGGCCTATATAATTTGTGGCATACAATATCATAGCAGTAAACACTTATGCCGTATGTGTGACGTTGAATCAAAAAATCTATTTAATTGCGAAACTTAGGTGATTTGAGAAACCTTAGGTGAGAAAATTTGAGAACCTTAGGTGAAGTAAAAGACAAGCTTACAGATTTTGTCAAACCGTATAAAGATTTGAAAAAACCAAAAGTCTTCCAAAATGTTGTGCATTTATTATTGCTGGAGTTTCATGACTGAAAGCTAGTATTAGAAGCTTTTATTAAAACCTTTTACTAATACAACTACATTTATTACTGTACCATACAGTGAAAAAATTGTATAGTTCTTTATCTTCATGATTAGCAGTGTCAAAAGCCTTCGACAAGCCAATAAAGTCAACAATATTAGTCAACAATGTCAAAAGCTTTTGACAAGCCAATAAAGTCAACAATGTTATTCAACAGAGTCAAAAGCTTTTGAAAAATTTTTTCATAGCTACTTATTAAAAAGAAAACTTGTTACCTCTAACGATGGCCTTTAAAATGACTATGTTAAAATAGCCTGTGGTGTTCCTCAAGGCTCTATTCTAGGTCCTCTTATGCTTTTAATTTATATTAATGATTTAAGTAAAGCAGCTATTCTTTGGAGTATTATGTTTGCAGATGAAATGAATTTATTTTTATCAAACAATAATATTAATGAGCTGTTTTCTGATATGAATATAGAAATTAAATGCGTATCTTAGTGGTTTAAATGTAACAAATTGAAACTATGATAAAACAAATTTCATTTTGCTTCACCCTATATCAAAAAAAGGTTTTTTACGAACAACCCTGCCAAAAATTCTTATTTAAGAGTTTGAAATACAAAAGTTTTCATTTATCATGATGAGAATGTTACATGAGAATGTTACATGAGAATGTTACATGAGAATGTTACATGAGAATGTTACATAAGAATGTTACATGAGAATGTTACATGAAAATGTTACATGAGAATGTTACATGGAAACCGCACATTAATTACATAAGCACTAAAGTCTCTAAAAATATAGGAGTCCCATAAAAGTCAATCGTTTGACAAAAGCAATTTAATCCAACTCTATTACTTATTTACTCAATTTTTATATATACTATGAAAATATTGCTTGAGGAAGTACAAGCAAAAGTAAGTTATGTACTCATCGCCAAAAACACGCTTAGTTTGTTATAAAAATCGTCTTTCGCATACGAAGTTTTTATTTAAAAAAGTTAAAGTACTTAATATTTCTGAAGTGAATTTATATAAAATATTATGTCTTATGTTTCAATGTAAAATCAATCTGTCATTACACACTTTTAAAGATTTTTTGTTGGTGTTAAAGTTTATCCTACTCCGGCTAATTGCCATATAGAGGCCACATACCAAGGCCCACCAAGACGAGTTCAACTCACAAAAGAGAATGATAATCCGCTTCGGCAGACCAAGAGTAAGTGAGTTTAAGAAAAATGAAAAATATTAGTGACAGACTGAAGAAGTCGAGTTAGAGAGTTAGCTTATAGGATAGAGAACAGATATTGCACTGAATGTTAAAATGTGCAATTATAAATTCATTAATTAAAACTAATTAATGTATAACAAATTAATATGTATAATAATATATTAAATTTGGCTATATGTGAACCACGATGTCAGCTATGTTAAACAAGTTCTTGTTTTAATGATTATGAATATTTTTATAACTGTTATAAGTAGAGATGGAATGATGAAGTTAAAACAATAATGGTAAATATAGTGTTAATAAAAATGATATGACAATAATGTTACAATATGGTAATAAAAATATGTATAATAACATTATACAGTATGAAAAAATGTCATTAATAAAACCACAACTAGAAATATAATTATAGCGACTATGAAAATAATTATGCAATTAAAATGAAAAAAAAGTATACACTATAAAGATTAATAACAACAATCACGTGACAAATAATATGATGCTATTTACTATTGTTGTATAAATGTTTATTACACTCAGATTTAAACATAATAAATATTATGTTCAAATTATGATTTATTTGCTATAACTGCAAATAAATCATAATTCGTCGCGTTTTCTACCGCTAAACTCCTGCTGGCTAATATATCCATTTTTGTCTCGATCTTCTTCTTCAAAAATTTCACGTAACATATGACGTAATCCCAACGGACCAGGCTCATCTCTTATACCAGAGAGCTGCAAATATTCAAAAACCTCATCATGTGTTAACACACCGTCTCTGTTTTTATCAATTAACTTGAACGTATTTTCAACACGAGGAGCGTTCGGAACTGCATGGAATGATAACAGTTCAACTATAAAATGTAAATTTACGCGAGAAGGTAAATTTCCTAATCCATTGTTCCCATAAGCATACTTTGGAGGGATTGTTAAAGACCTAATTTCACCCTTACACATATCGCGCAAACCAGCTTCCCATCCTGAAATCATCTGATCTTCACCAAGTATAAACTCAAATGGCTTTTCCATATACCTATTAAAAAAAAGCTTTTTTGATAAAATAATTACCAATATTAAGTTTAGTTCAGAATAGAATAACAATGACAGATATTGTATAATAAATTATGTATCTTGTTGTTTGTGAGACAGCTCACAATACAATAGAGCTCCCAATAAATGTATTTTCATCATAAACTTATACTGGATTTCAACTTTATAAAAATTATTATCTACCAAGTCCCTTTAATATCTTTCTCTAATATAATATAACCTAATATAATAAAAAAAGTCCTTCAGAAGTATGTCAACCTGGGTCTCAATAAAGTCGTAAATAAGTCTAATTAAAAAATCCTTTAAAATTTTACTTTCATAGTTTTTATACATTAAAACAAAAAAAACTTTTTTATAAATGAATATTTACTTTTTACTTGTATTTTTTACGATTACTTTTAATAGTACTAAAGACTTTTCAAATGTTCAATGGTCTTGGGCATCCCTAATAATGTTATAAGGATGTATTTGAAATCTTATATACATATATACATACAGTATATATAATCTTATAAGGATATATTTTAAATCTAATATACATACAGTGTATATATATATATATATACATATTTTTTTTTTTCGGACCCGTAGGAACAAAAATTATATTTCAGGCCCGTAGGAACAAAAATTATATTGGGGGGGGGGGGGGGGGGGAAATTTTTGGAGACCTTTTTTTTTCTTTTTTTTTTTTCAGTTGTATTATAAAAAGTAAAGAAACTTACTTTGTATCGAATGGAGTACCATCACCCAAAGTACCATTAAATCTAAGTCTTAATAAATCTCCATCTTTTGTAGTTCTTTCACACACGGCTGGTCTCGAAATCAGTCCTATTCCAACTCCACCAAACATTTCGGAGGCATGGCTTTTTATAACCAAAGCAAAAAAAATAAATGCGTTGATCATTTCACAAAACTCTTTACTATACATTATTTAACTCAGAAAAAACTTGGTTACTGTTTTATGTGTACTCTTGCAACAGTTTATTTGTACTCTTGCAACATTCTTATAAAAACCTTTTGGTTGTCATAGTTTTTATTTTTTATAATTAAAAAGAATGTAAACAAAAAATATTTTGTATTTAAATGATTTTTCGTATTTTGCTAAAATTTCAATGAACAACGAAATAACTTCTCCTATATTTTAAACTTATTTGAGCATAAAAACTATTATAATTATAAATGAAAAACAATATCAAACATTGGTGTAACTTATATATACTTTGCTTCTTCGCATTAATCTAGTTTAATAAAACATTTCATAAATATTTTATTGATTTATATAAATATATATATTTATATATATATATATATATATATATATATATATATATATATATATATATATATATATATATATATATATATATATATATATATATATATATATATATATATATATATATATATATATATATATATATATATATATATATATATATATATATATATATATATATATATATATATATATAGTTTTATTTTTTTAAATAAAAAAATCATTTTAAAACAACAAAAAATTCAGCATCGTATTTTTTGAAGAAAGTAAAAATTATGTAGCGTATAAAATTATAACAATCAAATATATAAATACTTTAGGAATGGGTAATATATGGATGGAATATCTTTTGTTATTTTTCTTAAATGACTTAAATGATTATATGAATATATATATATAATATATATATATATATATATATATATATATATATATATATATATATATATATATATATATATATATATATATATTGTAGTTTTTTCTCGTAATCAACAAATCAATAAACAGATAAATTAAATCAATAAACGATAATCTTTTCTCCTAACTAAAACTCTGCTATTTACAAATTTTTCCTCAATATATATACTCTATGCTTTTCCTAAAATATCCTTCAAAACACCGTCATAAATCACCGCAAAAACATATTTACAATTATTATTGGTAAAAACTATTAAAGCTATTAAATCTCTAACGTCATTAAATGTTCTAGAACTTTCCGGAATTACACTCCTCCTTGATCCTTACGGATCATCCAAATAGCAATCAAAGTATTTCGAAGGCATGCGCCGTTCCCGACCACTCCGTCGCAAAAGCATGTCGATTTCTTGGGGTCTATCTTCAGCTTCGACATTTTCCTCGTTCGTCTCATCTTTAACTTGCTCTCCTTGATTTTTAGCGTTCTCTAGACCAGTTTCAGTATTCATCTCTATTTCCACATCAGGGATAATGCAGGACTGAGTATCATTTCGAGGTCTAACGTGTTTCACATGACGCGGAATGCCGTTCACTTCTACGATTTGTTTCGACGCATTCCGAGTTATCGTAGCTGGTTGCCACTTTGTATAGCACCTCGCATTTGGTGGTTTCAGCCAGACTTTATCGCCGATTCGAAACCTCTTGTTCGTGACATTTTGCGCAGGAAGATTCTCTTTTCCCAATCCTTTCACACCAATGGTATAACTGTATATTTTGTCCATCGGACTTGCACCATTTTTGTCGGCTGAGACATTGTACCAATATAGTGCTCCGGTATCGACATTTTCGATCGTTCTGCTATTCTCTTGATCGTACGGTGGTTTCTTTCTACAATTCCATTTCCTTCAGGATAATAAGCGGCTCTAAATCTAATTTGTACTCCCCAAATATCAAGGAAACTCCTTATCTCTTTAGTTTTAAATGTCGGCTCATTGTCAGTCAATATTTCAGACGGTGCTCCACGTTCACAAAAAATAAGACGGAGTATTCGGACTATGGCAAGACTTCCGTATGAGCTTGATAATTGTCGCCACAACGCGTATTTTGAAGGTCCGCAATCAATTAGACTCAAAAACTTGTCAGTGCCATAATGCGTGATGTCCATGGCCAATCTCTCCCAGTTTCCTTCAACATCCAATTTCCCTTTTTCCCACCGTATTGGCGTTGGATCTATTGACTGACATGGTTCGCAACTTTTTACCACATTTCGAACATCGTTTTCAGTAGCAGTCGGAATTGCTTTACGAACAAAGTTTAACGTTCGATTCACTCCGAAATGTCCAGTTCTTTGGTGTATATCGGAAATAGATTCAGCCTTCGTAGCTACGATTCCCATACAACTATTCCGACACTCTGGCACAGTCAGTTTGTTGAGCCATCTGCTGCGAACTCTTGTTAATGCGTCAGCCAAATTATCTTTAGAAGGAATGAGTTTTACCTCAACGCTAACATTGTATTCTTCAATTAGCTGTTGCAACACGCTTAGTCTTCTTTGAATCGGCATTTCACCCGCCGCTTTTGATCTCAACCTTGATTTTCCTGTAAGGGCGTCAGAAACCCAGTGGAATACTGTCACGGAATCGGTAAAAACAGTCTCTTTCTTCAGTTTTCACATCAGAGCCATATTCATTCCACGTATCACAGCGTCTAATTCTGCCATTTTTATATGAATATCAGACGTTTCTTTTCGCAGCCATGTTGCATCCTCCACAGTAGTTTCCCCAACTTGAATAAGAGCACCCATCGCTAAAGAAATAGCATCAACCCACACATTTCCCTCATCACCACACACAGCCCAATCACCACAAGCAGCTTTACTCTTCAAGAGACTACAAATCACTCGCAGCCAACCACACACGGGTAAATGTCCTACCAACTGTCCACAGATTGATAACACAACTCTTCTGGTTAACTTTTGCGAGATAGCATCAACTCGATTCCCTCTGGACCACATCAGTTTGTTACCAACCTTGCGCACACACAATCCTAACACACGAACTCCATCATTACCAATCTACTCAACTTCTTTACTTTCTAAACCATATTTTAAAAAATGCCTCTTGACATAATCAAGACTCACCACACTTTCGTCTACGAAAATGTCGTCAACATAAGCGGACGTTCCACTCTTCACTAATTCGTTTTGATCAACGACGGCACTCACAACGGATTTCATGATCATTGGCGCAACGTTCAATCCGAAACCAAGTCGTGTCAAACAATACCTTTTATTTCGAAACACCACTGTTTGGAAGGGCCAAAGAGATTTATCAGTTTTTAGTTGAAGATAAGCCTTGCGTAAATCAATAATTGCTGGTTTGTTACCCATTCTTCTCCATTCTCTAAGCTTTTCGACACACACATCTGCATCTCTCGTGTATGTCTCAATGAAATCGTTAGCTTCTCTCCAGTCCAGAATAGGTCGGATTTTGTGGTCTTTGTTTCTCTGAATGACAGCCATTAAAGGAATCTGCCCTTTGGGCGGCACCAATTCATATCGTCATACTCTAACAGCCACTTCCGATCAATCCAATCCTGTAGTTCGTTTTCGTAGTCTGCTCTAGCGTGTTGTAAAATTCCATACTGTGCCACTTTATTGCGCAATCGGTCAGGGCTTTCTCCATCTCTCCATTTCCATTTGACTCTCCATTCAACACCATTAAAAACTGCTTCGTGATCTTTCTTTTTTATTTCGATTTTGTTAACTTTGTCCTTGTTCAAAGCCAATGCTCCACAGTAACTCAATCCGAACTTCGCTTTTCCCAATGGAGAAATGGATACTCCTCCTAGTAATTTAATGGAACTCATTCCGAGCATCATATCAACTCCAAACGGTTGGAAGTCCACTAAAATAACTTCATCACGTGCTTTAATGCCATCAACCTCAAGAATCACGACCGCTGACCCAGTGCACTAATGAACTTTTCCTTCAAACGTTACTACCTTTTGAGAGTTTGAGTACCTACATTGACTTTTGGGCAGGAATTTTTTATTCAAAATCGTCTTCGAACATCCTGTGTCCACTAAAGCTGTCGCAACTATACCGTTAACTTTTAAACGAATAACAGATAATGCGCTCATTCCACCGTTGTTCAGGAGCGAAGTAGCGCAGATTCCTCGCTCCTGCAATTGTTTCCCTGCAGCTTCCAGCATTTCGATGCAATGTGTCCTTCCTCACCACATTTAAAACATCTAACAGTCTTCGGTGACAAGTTCTTCGCAAGCAAACAATTCTTTGCAATGTGATTCAAACCTTTGCAGTTGTAACACACTAACGCGGTTTTTGTAGCATGGCGTCTAGATACAGCGCCAACAGCGTCACTGTCAATCACATTTGCACAGTTCAAAGCAGCTCTCACTCTGGGTAACATTATATCAATCGGGTCCATTACGGCTCGAAATCTTGATGATAAAACTTCTGGCAAACCCAGAACAAACGCCAAACGCACAGACTCCTCTGAAAATTTAGCAAGATAGGCTAATCGTCTTAAATCAGCCAAAAACACGTCGGCTTTTTCTCCGTCACATAATTTTCGTTTTGTAAACAGTTCATATGCAGTATAGGCATCTACAGAAAACGCCGCTAATAACACACGCTCGACTTCCACAACATCTTTTTTATCTCCCGCGGTTAAAGCATCGTACACTGCATAAGCTGCTTCTCTGAGAAGAATCGGAAAAAGTAGTTCAAGCTTTAAGTTCTGAATTTCAGCAATCACTTTCGTTCGTTGAATCCAAACAGCAGCATCCGAAGTGCCATCATACGTTTCAAACATATCAAATAATCTCATACTTGGTTCCATG
>NC_088925.1:42510000-42572500 GCF_038396675.1 Hydra vulgaris
AAGTGAATTTATAACTGCGTATCAATAACAGCTTGTTAAGATTATTTTATTGAATTTATTGCATTTATTTTTCACATTTTACTGCTTTATTCTTAGATGGGAAATAAAAAAAGTAGCAAAAGAATAAAAAGAAATTATTTTCATGGAAATCAACATAAAATGTCTGATCAACAAAACATTAACAAATGATTAACATCAATGCGTGTAGCAATGATATTGTTGACTGTCATATTTCTATTGATGGAACATGGCAAAAAAGGGGTTATTCATCCCTGAATGGCGTGGTATCTGCAATTTTAAAGGATAATAAAAAGGTTTTTGACTATTACACTATGTCAAAATTTTGTAAATCTTGTGAGATTTGGTCAAAAAAAAAAGGATCAGCTGGTTATGAACTATGGAAAACAAGACATAAGAGTGCGATTAATCATCACGAATCATCTGGTGCTATGGAGTCCGCTGGTGCTATTTCAATTTTTTGTTCTTCATTAAGTAAGTTTAACTTAAGGTACAGTCATTATATAGGAGATGGGGACACTAAAGCATACAGCAAAGTAAGGGAAGCAAGACCTTACGGAGAAACGTTGATACCAGAAAAACTAGAGTGTCTCGGTCATGTTTAAAAGAGACTTGGAACAAGACTTCGGAATTTACGTGCAATAAAAAAAAAAAAAAAGTTGAATGACAGTAAAACTCTCTCAGGTAAAGGAAGACTAACTGATGCAAGTATTAACTTAATGCAGAATTACTTTGGTATGGCTGTTCGTCAGAATGATAAACTCTACCCTATGAAAAAAGCTGTACTTGCAGTTTTATGGCACTGCTGCGAAGGTGATGCAGCTACGCGTCATCAATTTTGTCCCAGAACCAATACTAGCTGGTGCAAATGGCAAAGGGATAAGATTACAGGACAATGCACTTATAAAACAAGTTAAACTTACCAGTTGCTATAAAAGACCAATTACACCCAATATTTATGGAACTTAGTTCGGGACAATCTTTTGTCAAAATGTTTACACAGCTATACCCAAAATCCTAATGAGTCTTTTAATCAAGTAATCTGGAAAAAATGCCCCAAAACACATTTTGTTTCAAAAAATGTTTTAGAGTTAGTTGTTTTCTCTGCAGTTATATCTTTTAATGGAGGTTACGTTTCCCATAAAGAAACATTTAAGCAACTTGGATTTCATTGTGGAAAATATTTCCTTCTCGGTGCAATTAAAAAAGACAAAAATTGCGTCATTCATATGGAAAGGAAGGAAAAAGAAGTGACAAAATCAAGAAGGAAAAAATTGAGAGGTATAAAAAAAGGATTTAGCAAGTATGACTCCTATGTGTCTGGAAATTTTTAAAGATATATATTGTTAAAGTTATTTTATTTTGTTTTCTTGCGTTTTCTCTGTTAACAGATTATTAAACTTTGAACAAGAATATCTTTTGAACTACTTGGAGATTATGGCTAAAATTTTCACAGATTGTTCATCAGGTTACTGTGAAGAGATTTAACCAAAAAGAGACTTTTATAGTTAGCTGTTGTCGAGATATTGACATTAGCCGCACAAATTTTACATAAAAGTTAAAAATTACTTTTTAAAGTGCAGCCATTTTGATTCTGTAAAAGTTCTGATGGTGATTCTGGTCAAATCCCTCAATCAACATATTGTTAACCTTTTTGCAAAATTTTAGCTTCACACACTGACTATTTCATGAGAAATCCTTGTTTAAAAATGTAGTTAAAATTGTATATTTTTTGCTGACTCAGCATGTTTTCGAGTATACTAATACTTTTTATTATATTTACCCTAAATAATTTTTTAATGCACATAGTTTAAAAGAAAAATTGCATCAAAATTAAATAAATTGACTGTTTTAATTTTTATGGGCTAGTACCACCTTGAGTAGAAATTTTTTGTCTTCCTGTCGACAAAAGTGCTTCTTACATAACTTCGTCTGTTTATTACTGCTAGAAACAATTGTAAAAAGGTTTTGTCTAACGCCAAAACCCGCTATTCTCAGGTCATGAAATCTCGTATCTTATCTCAAAAATTAGGCTCTCATGACTTCTGGAGAATCTTTAATTGTATCAATAGTAAGGGCAAATCTTTAATTCCACCTCTCTTGTATGGTTCAGACTTTGTCACCTCACCGAAAGACAAAGCTGATTTGTTTGCTAAAAACTTTTCATCAATATCATCTCTTGATTCCATTAGTTGCATTCTACCTGATATCGCCAACAAATAGGTTGATCCATTGCTTGACATTCATATCACTCCAGCTTCTGTATCTAAAGTGATTTTCTGCCTAGACTCTTCTACAGCTTGTGGCCCGGACAACATACCTGTTATTGTTTTGCAGAAGTGTTCTCCGGAGCTGTCGTCAATACTCTCAAAACTATTCAACAGGTGCTTATCAGAGTCTTGTTTTCCAGCCTGCTGGAAAGCGGCATCTGTAATCCCTATCTTCAAAAATTCTGGAGCGCGATCTAATTCGTCTAACTACCGTCCCATTAGTCTTCTTCCTATCGTAAGCAAGGTTTTTGAATCTTTAATTAACAAACACTTAATTTCTCATCTTGAATCTTAAAGCTTACTTTCTGACCATCAATATGGATTTCGATCTTCTCGTTCTACAGGTGATTTGCTAACAGTAATAACTGACAGGTTTTATCGTGCATTAGATGAAGGTGGAGAGGTTAAGGCCATTGCTCTTGACATTTCAAAAGCTTTTGATAAAGTTTGGCATGCTGGTATTCTCGATAAGCTTTCTTCTTATGGTGTATCCGGCAACATCTTTAAGATTATTGAATCCTTCCTTTCCAATCGAAGTAAAAAAGTTGTCCTCAATGGACAACACTCTTCTTCTTATTCTGTAACTTCAGGGGTTCTTCAAGGTTCTATCCTTGGCCCTATACTCTTTTTAATTTACATTAACGATCTTCCAGATATTCTCACATCTAAGGTGGCATTGTTTGCTGATGATACTACCATTTATTCCTGTCGTGAAGAAACCAATACTCTCTGATTGCTTGGAAGGGGCATTTGAGCTTGAAAAGGATCTCCCTTCTGCTATAGCATGGGGCTCACAGTGGCTGGTGAACTTCAATACAGATAAAACTCAATTTTTTTCAGCCAATCGTTCTTGCAATAACTTAGATCTTCCTATATTTATGAACGGTAATGTACTTAATGAAGCATCTAATCTTCATCTTCTAGGATTAACTCTTACTTCCAATCTTTTTCGGAAACCATATATCAAATCAGTTGCAAAATTAACATCTGCTAAGGTTGCATCTCTTTATTGAGCTCGTCATATATATAGGAAATAAGCTAAACTTTTTATTAAATAAAGAAGACATATTTTGTGATTATTCTACTGATTATTAAGTAATTATAATGAATCTGATCTTCCAACCCGCTAGAGAGCAATTAGCATTTATATTGAATTAATGACTATATGTCATTAATTCGGCTATGTAATTGACTATTACATTTTATTGCAGCGGTAACTCACTGCGACAAGGCCACTTATAATTTCCGATATATATGTGTGTGTGTTTGTGTGTGTGTGTGTGTGTGTGTGTGTGTGTGTGTGTGTGTGTGTGTGTGTGTGTGTGTGTGTTCATAACAGTATTATGCACCTTTTTAGGATGTTAATTGGCTTATCAGAATTTAACTTGTTTTTTAGGTAGCCGATCACCGTTGTCATTGTTACATTTTAAAGTCCATTGACCAATCAATTAAAGATAATGCAATCAATTAATGTATCGACTGATGCAGTAATAAACCAAAACTAACTTAAAAACAGAACAAAATGCCAAAATGACTAACAAAAATTAAAATTCTTGTGTAAATTTGTCACAAGCGGGGCTTAAAGAACCAGGTAAATAACCTGAAAATGGTTGTTGAATAATATCAGCTAAGCAACAGGGTTGGAGTTGATCAAATACAAATACAAATACGTTATTTCTAGATTTCCAAATACAAATTCAAATACAAATACTTGTAATTTAGATTAAGAAAAAATTAAAGTTTTTTTTAAGACAATACTGATAAAATAGTCTACTATATAAAGAATGAAAACAAGGTTTCTAATAAATAACCTATAAAAACAAAATTTAATTTAATTTAGTGTTAAAAATTAAAAAAAAAAAACGAAACTCTTAGTGTTTCTCAAAAAAAACATTGGTTAACTTAGTTTATGAAACTGCAAATATATTTTAATCAAATACAAATAAAAATATTTAAGGAAATTTTTTGCCAAATATAATACGAATACAAATATGCCAAATCAGTCCATTCTTACCAAATACAAATACATATACGAACACAAATGCGTATTTGACCCCAACCCTGCTAAGCGAGCTGAGCTGAAACAATTGAAAAAGCGGCTAAAAGAAACTATCCACAATCCAACTCGTTAAATTTTGCATTTAATAACTTGTAGAAAATTCTTTAACTATCTCTAATTGGATTAAACCTGAAACATGCAATAAATTAAAACTGATTAAACAGTTATTTAAATTACAATATCGTCAAACTACATATCCACAATCGACGTTCAACGAAGTAATACAAATAGATAAGAAACAAGATTAGCTGAAAAAAGCTTTAAATTGCAAAAATTATGAAAACATTTTTCAGTATACCTTGATTTGCTGCACAAAAACCACAGAATAATTGAAAAGCAAAAGTGCATGACAAGTGGTGCTGTTTAATTTTACAAAGTTCAAAATACAAGACAAGCTTGTCATTATTTGAAGAAGTAGGTGTAGCTTATGATCTTGTTCAAATAATGCATAATCATTTGATGATTGGAAAAAAGTTTCTGTTAAAAACTTTTTTTCCGCAATATCAACGGTTAAAGACGGCTGCTAAATTTACTGAGGATAAATTATTTAAAGAAAATAAACAAATATTTAATCCAACTTGTTCAATAATCTTACCTACACCAATTCGTCGATTCGATAATGCAAAAGCTCAACTTACCACGATACGTTTAACCAATAAATTAAAACTGAGTATTAATAATATTATTGATAACTCAAATTTGTCTAATGAACACCTGGGGTTACGTGGTCTCCACCTTAACACGCGAGAATCTGGTAGATTAGCCATGAACTTTATTGCATATCTGAAGTCTTTTTGATAGAAATTCCCATGTGAATTTAGATCACCAAACTTACCTACCAAGTATTAATGAAGATCTTAGTCTAAATTCTGATTTGGGTAAATTAAAGGCCAAATATCCGAAAAATGTCAGCCTAGCGTTTATAAATATAAATTCGATCCGTAATAAATTTTCAAATATTACTACCTTTATTAATAAAACTGTTGATGTTATTATCATTGGTGAAACTAAACTAAATAACTCATTTTCAACTAATCAGTTCTTATACTCAGGTTTTAAAACCCTCTAGTGATTGCTAGCAATCACTATTTTCAACTAATCAGTTTTTATACTCAGGTTTTAAAACCCTCTAGTGATTGCTAGCAACCACTATTTTCAACTAATCAGTTCTTATACTCAGGTTTTAAAACCCAGCTAGTGATTGCTGTTTATAAACCCCTAAATTAGAATTGTGACTATTTCTTCAATCACTTAAAAAGAGTGCTTGACTTTTATTTACAATCATATATAGATTATATGATTTTAACCTGTATGTATGATCTTATACTCACTAATAGAAAGTTGTGCTTTCAACATTCGAATACCTTTTGTACGGATGTGATTGATCATCATCAACTGATAAACACAATGCTTAGATCTACGTTTTGTAAGTTACAATCTACAAAACTAATATAGAGATCGTTTAAAAATTTTTTAAGCAAAAAATTTGCATCACACTACATAAAAATTAAATTTTTGTTATGATATAGATAATTTTAATGAAATATTTAACAAATTTCTAGACTTGTACGTCCCTCTCTTAGGTCTAAAATACTTAAAGGTAATAATAAACCTTTTATAACTAAAGACTTACGAAAAGCAATTATGCTCCGCTCTACATTATATAAAAAAATTCCTAAGTGATAAATCTAATATTTCGGCACTTATGTACAAAAAACAAAGAAATAGGGTGGTAAAATTAAACTTGAAACTAAAAAAAATTTGCTTTTGGCAAATTAAAACTCTCTCGAATTCAGATACATCTCTCTGGAAGTTAACTAAATCTTTCCTTATAAATAAATCCGTTAGTTCTAACAAACGTATCACTTTAGTTGAAGATTGGAACATCATCACTGGCAACTCCTTATTGACTAATACTTTTAATACCTATTTCATAAATATTGCACTCCCATCTGGTTGTGCAGACCTCATACATTCGTATATATTTTCTTGATCTTTAGTCCCAGCTGATGCAGCTATCAAAAAGTATATTGATTATACCAGTACAATAAACATAAAGAAAAAATCTAGTTCGTGTACATAGTTTCCAGTTCCATCAAATCACACCCGATGGTATTACAAAAGTTATAGGGTCTATCAATAACAAGAAAAAGACTAGTGGCGATATACCAACTTTTATGTTAAAATCTTATATTGTTTACTTTAGGGACAGTCTTACAGATTACATAAATAACAGTATCCATGATGGTAAATTCCCGTCATTTCTAAAAATGGCTGATGTTATACCATATTTAAGAAAAATTATCCAACTGATAAGTTGAATTACTGTCCAATTAGTATTTTACCAGCCCTTTCTAAAGTCTTTGAAACTATTTTATATGAACAAATCTTGATATTTATTGATCCTAGATTTGATAAACGTTTGTGTGGTTTCCAAAGAGGTTATAGGACTCAGCATGCCCTTTTTCGTTACTTAATAAGTAGCATGATTGCATTAATAATGGAGGCGTTGTTGGATCAATATTAATAGACCTCTCAAAAGCGTACGACTATATCCCGCATGACTTACCAATTGCTAAATTAGACGCTTATGGCCTTTCGAAAGAAAGTCTTAGCCTCTTGCTATATTTGTGGCCGCAAACAAAGGGTAAAAATAGGGTGGATATATTATCTGGAGGCTCAAATTGGGTGGATATATTATCTGGAGTGCCTCAAGGGTCAATCCTTGGACCTACTTTGTTCAATATCTTTATAAAAGATTTATTTTTATTTATTAAATATACGGAACTTTATAATTTTGCTTATGATAACACTATTTATGCTTGTGATTATAGCTTCGAGGAGGTTATTTTTTGTTTGCAAAAAGAAGCAACCAATACCATCAATTGGTTTCAGTTAAACTCGATGGTGGCTAACCCAGATAAGTTCCGATATCTTTTAGTTGGCTTAAAAAACACAAAAAAATCTATCGCTAAAAATAGGTAATATAAGGGTTTTTACCTTCGATAAGGTAATTCGGTATAACAATTGATAAAGATCTACTTGGTATAACAATTGATAAAGATCTGAAATTTGGGGAACACATTAAACAGTTATGCAGTAAAGCTAATGGTAAACGTTTTGCTCTTTCACGCATGAGAAATTTTTTATCCCGTGATAAATCTACTTTGCTGTTTAATGCTTTTATTTTGTCTGACTTTTCTTCTTGTCCTCTAATTTGGATGTTTTGTTCAAAAAAGATGACAAACAAATAAATAGAATTCATAAAAAAGCTCTAAGTAGTCTATAAAATATTTGGGTTGTCTCTGGATGAATTATTAAATTTTGATAATACTCCAAGAATCCATCTAAAAAATTTGAGACTTCTAATGATGGAAACTTTTAAATCTATTAATTGTCAAAATCCAATGTTTATGAAAAATCTTTTTACTATAAAAAATCTTACGTACAAACTCCGTTGAAGCAAAAAACTCCTAAAGGCTCCATATATAATGATTCATGCCGTACATTACATAGAGCCACCTAGCTCTGAAACACTCTAAATAGTGAGACCATGTCTGCAAAAAGTCTTGAGGTGTTCAAAAAATAGATCAAGAATTGGTATGGCAATAATAGCGTTTGCAAAATTTGTCGTTTTTTAAACTTTGTTGTATTTTATACTGACTTATATATATAGCTAAGATTGTATTATTATAAATATTTTTTTCTTAAATTAAAACTATTGTAAATTTTTATGACATTTTTTTTTTAATGACACAATTTTTTTTTTTTTAAATTATATATAAATATCATTAAATATTATGAGTGCGTGTGTACTGTCTATAAAGCTAAATGTGTTGATTTAAATTAGTTTTAGTGTTAACTAAAACTAATTTAAATCTTGTAAAGATCAACTTGAAATAAAGTTTAGAAATTAGACTAAACACAGCATACAGCCAAGCGGATATGGTAATACACATAAAATACCAAATCAAGCTTGATAAAGATTTTTAGTAACTCATACACATAAGCTATTAATGAGTTTTTGTTGATTGGTGATATAAAGCTTGTCAAAAACCTTATGAATACCGCGTATTTTTACTGAAATTGAAAAGGGATGATTGATGACTGTTGTCCTGTAGTTGCTTAACATAGTTAAGTTTAGTTACTTTAGTTAATTGAAACTTTTTATAAAAATCTCATCTTTGACAGTCATAGATAAAAAGAGAAAGAACTTTAAGTCAATAAATTTCATAAAAAACGTGTTTTTCACCCAAAATGATTATGTTACTTGATGAGTAAAAGTAAAGAAAAATGAAATGCTAGTAAAAGTTTTCTTTCCTTAAGGAATATCCTATAATATAAATGTCTTTGCAACAGGTAAAATAAATCCTGCACCGACCAAAGCTCTTACTTAAAAATAGCATTCAAGAATTTGAGATTTCACAGATCTGGAAATAAAAGCTAAACCCAAGCAGACTGTATTGTTGGGCCTACATCATATTGCGTTAGTTGGCCGAACTACATCGAATTTACAGTTGGGCCAACTGTATTTTGCGTTAGTTGGTACAACTGCATTATATTTGATGATGGACCTACCGCATTTTGCGTTAATTGGTCCAACAGCATTAGATTTTCAGTTTCACTATCCGGATTTTGCATTATATATAAAATCCCAAAATAAATATCGGCAAAAAAAATTCATTTGATTAAATTTCTATATTAAATTAATGCAATAGCATTTGCAGATAATATTTTACTATCTTTAAATAGTAATGTTAAAGTAAGCATGTATGCAGTTGTAGCATTTATTAAAACCTACGATTATCTGTTGTCCCTTTTACCTGGCTACAATATGGTGACGAAAAATGCATCTGTCTTTGGCCATTACATAACAATGACCTTCTTATGAGCGCATTGTGTATGTTTGGTTTAGGTTGTTTCAAAATTCAAGTTGTTTTAAATTTGATACATAACAAATAATATCTTTCAAATGTGTTTTTTATTTGTTACTTACTTAGATACGTTATTTAGGTCAGTGTGGCGGAACAACTGTTGTTGAATCAACCAGAAATATTGTGAAGCGGTTGATGATAAACAACATTGCAGTGGCTAGCAATTGGAAAGAAAAAGGGGAAATATGCTTTTAACAATAGCATGTTGTGTCAAGTTATTAATAGTGCGTTTTTGTGTTAACTAAGTTTTTTAATTTTGTAAGCAATTTTGTAATTTTTTAAATGAAATATAAGGACCGTTTAAACAATTACTACATTTAATCTTACTTTTGATGCATACCGTTAATGTTATTTTTAATAAATTTTAAAAATTTTTAAAAACTAAATTTTATTGTTTAAAATGCAAGTAATCTGTTCATAGTTAGCACTTATATTTGATTTTATTTAGATACTGCTCGGCGTAACCTTCTGCATGCCGTAGTATGGATGCCAAGGTTGCTTGTGCCATTAGGCCGGGTGAATAAAAATGAGGAATTGATTTTACTCAATATTTGGTCAGCTTTACATGAATAAAAACTATAGCTATTTTGCTAAAGTTTTTGTTCACGTAAAGCTGAACAATTACTGAGTAAATTGCTTAACTTTATGTGAATAAAAATTAAAGGAAAACTTCTAACGTTTTTATTCACGTAAAGCTGACCAATTACTGTGTAAAAGCAATTGCTCATTTTTATTCACCCGGCCTATTAAATCATTCTTTGCTTTGCAAAAAATCGTGATGGAGGGAGGAGAAGAGCCGCTAAAAATATTTAGATCATTAAGCACAACATTGAGATCAATGATCTAAAGATTTATATTTATATTGTCATTTTTTTTGAGTGATTTAATATAAATTTATATTTTTAATTTTTATAATAGTAAAATATTTTCTTTTTCTTTTAAACTACTTGAAAATAAGGGTTTTCAAGTTGTATAAAATAAGAAGACAAAGAGGGTTGGGTTAATAAAAAAACGTTGGTATGACAAAAAGCAACTTTAGCCCCTAAAAACTTAACCAACAGTGCGCCAATATAAGTTCAACCTAGTTTATAATGTATCATACCAACGCTTCGCCAACTCGCGAGGTTAGAACTATTGTTTTACCTCCATGTTTTTCCGAACCGAGAAAATCAAGTTCATAGTTTTAAATGGACCTGCAGATAACATATAAAACGCAAGCAAAACCAATTTGTATTAATTTCCTATACAGGCTACCGCAGTTTCAAAGAAATTGTTTTAAAATATTTAAAGTCCAGATGTCTGAATTACTACACCTTGATTTGGAGATATAACAATGTAATACACACTTTTTTTTAAATACAGTATTATTTTGTTCTCCATTTTCTGTTAAAAAACATAATAAAAGCCAGTGTTTTTTATATATATTGATGGCAAGATGATTGATGGCAAGATGATTGATGGCAAGATGATTGATGGCAAGATGATTGATGGCAAGATGATTGTATATTTTCGCTATTAAAGTACTGTAAAGTAACTATCTGTTTATTAGAAAAAAATCTTATTTTACACTATTGAACAAATTACATAAACACGCTGTTTTGTCTAAAATTTAATTCAACAGAGAATATACGTAATATATTATCTAAAGTATGTACCAAGATCTTCACAACGAAATAAAATTTTTATAAATTCTAAAAGCATACCAAAAAAGTATGCTAAAAAAACTAATGTTATGTTTTTAATGGATTAACCAGCACCTCTGGTTAATCCATTAAAAACATAACATTTTATTAAGAAACCCATTTTATAACATAACATATAAAACATAAATATTTTGACAATAAATAAAATTGTTTTAAAATACTCTTATAAAGTGCAATATTTACAGCAGGCATATACTTGAACATAGTTTGAGTTGACATTGGCTTTATCATTTGAAATTTGAGCACCCTGATTTAAGGCAGAAAACATTAGTACCACTGTCATGACTAAGACGGTAGATTGTTATTTCATGCTTTTGAACAAACTTCAGAACATGAATTTCTGTAGTATACATGGTCTGAATGCTAGATGCTTTATCTGGATATAGGGCAACCTATTTTAACAGGAGCGAGTGCTCTACTAATTTGACTGTGGATATTATCAATCTCTTGTATACTAGAATTCCCTTGTCTTAAACTTTTGTTAAATTACTCTGATTTTTGGGTAACATATCACAAACCAAAAATCATCAAATTTTCGTGTTCATTTTTCATCACTGATATTTTTTGTGCATTTAAATTTACAAGAATTTAACAGTCTTTCTTTTTGGTTACAGACTTGCATTAAACATTTTCTCCCTTTCTATTTTTATACGGCTGATCAGATTGTCTTAGCTGCTTTCTCACATTCTGTGTATAAGTTTTAGGTGCTGACTTTCTTTTCTACTATCTTATAGCCTGCTGTTACAAGGGAGTGTTGATACATTGACTATCTTATAGCCTGCTTCTACAAAGAAGTGCTGCTACATCGATTGAGGGTTTAGCATGGTGCAGCAGTATTTTTTTTAATTATTATTTTAATTAATATTTCTAATGTTCAAAAAGCATCTACTGATGAGACCACAACAAGCGAAAAAATAAAATGATTTTACGCCGCTATTCTGCAACATTACCATATATATATATATATATATATATATATATATATATATATATATATATATATATATATATATATATATATATATATATATATATATATATATATATATATATATATATATATATATATATATATATATATTTGTGTGTGTGAACAATAACATATTTTACCTTGAAAGTTTAGTTATTGTTTTTCTGTAATAAAAACATCCGCTACCATTTTGGCGTAAACAACTTTTGATTGGATAAAACGGAGATAGCACATTATAATTTTAATTTATAAACAGGATTAAGGAGATAGAACAAAATAAAATTTCAGGTATAGTAAGTTAATTTTTTTAATTTTTTTACTGATTTATTTGTAAAAAAATAAATATTTTATCCATATAAAGAAAAAAAATTGATTTAACTCAATTTTTTTTTTGCTTTGTGGAGAAAGAACAAAATAATTCTAACTTCGCTAACTGGAACCTATTTAGTTAATTTGCTTCTTGTTACATAAGAGTCTAGTATGTTGTTTTTATTTGTTTCTTATAATTTTATTTATTGAAAGTTTTAGCCTGCATAACATTTATATTTAAAAATATTTCTTTTTTTTTTCTTTTTCTTTTAATTAGAGTTAAAATTGAAATATTTACTGTATTGGCATTGTATACTTTTTAATTGTTTAAATAAAACTGGATAGCAACTCTTTTTGAACCACAATATTGCTAAACTTCTAGAAATCCTTACATAATTGATTACTGCAAATGAAATTACATTGTGTTTGTTAAGAAACTTGTAGTTTTTACCAAGGTTTATCTATAGTTCTTCATTGCCCTATAGGACAATGATTTTTTGATTTAATATACACAGTTTGTGTCACATATCTTAAAAAAAAAAAAGTAAAAAATATTCTGGCCTGAAATATTGTAATTCCGGCCAGAACCAGAATGAGCTAAGAGTCAAAGCTAAGAGTCATATATATGTATATATATATATATATATATATATATATATATATATATATATAATATATATATATATATATATATATATATATATATATATATATATATATATATATATGTATATATATACACACACATATATGAGGGGGGCAGTAGTACCCCCTCCCTCCCTTAGATATCATTTTTCAAGGCAAGTAATAATATATATCAATAATCTTTATATATTACACCAGAACTTAGTTTTAGTTTTAGTGCCCCTTCGTGACAAACGAATAATATATGCACGAAGACTTCGCGCGTTTATACAAGTAATTTTTAAATCGTTATGTATTTAACATCCAAAAGGTGTTCTTTAGTTCTAAAGCAAAAGATCGCAGAGTTTACATTGTAGTTTATACTTTATATTCAGTCGATTATATTCAGGTATTTATTTCTTTTTTTTTTTATTTTTAAATATTAAATCTTTACTTTTAAAATTTTAGGAGATATTTTAAACTTTTATGAGTTGTATATAATCTTGAACAATTCATATGTTGTATGTATTTTTCAACCTCAGAAATATGCAATCCGTTCAATTAATTTTACGGATTGATGCACTCATTCCAAACCATTTTTTTTGTTTAAATGAAAATTCTAAATATATATGAACAAATATTTTTCGTATACATTGATAAAAAGTTTTTAATGTTTTATGCTTTATATATATGTGGAAAAATGATTTATCCTTATCCATTTTTAAAGATCTTTTTTGTGTAAAACTATTAAATAAATATGCAATCAGAAATAATAACATTATATATGAATCCTTTTGTCGAATCAAGTTTAATCAGTTTTGTATTATGTATCATGCACTATATCTTTAGAATGAATTTTCTTTATCCAATTTTTTTTAATTTTAGTTCACTCCTAACAAGGCTCCAAGCAACAACTGTTAAGTTGGGAATTGGAAACTAATGTTAAATTGGGAGTTGGAAATTACTGTTAAGTTGGGAGTTGCTAGAAAAAAAGAAAATAGAGTTAAAGAGTTTGAAAAGTTATAGGTTTTATAAATCAGGAAAACATTAAAATGGGAAGAGTTCCAAAGGGTTGAAGTGCGGGGAATAAAGTTAATCAAATAAAAGTTTTTTGTGCATGCATGGACAGATACATTAAAAGAATGAGACTTTGCTGAATGATGAGTCAAGCTAGAATGAGTTTTGGTTAGAATAAAGATGATAGCTCCTTTGAGCAGCAACCATGATAGTGTTTGTAGAAAAGAGAAGAGATGCAACTTTACGACGATGAAGAGAGGCTCAAGCTTAGCAGATAGAGCAGGTCTAACTACGTTTACAATGTATCAAAAAGAGAAAGAGCATTATTAGAAGAACTAACCCAAATATTAAATAAGAGATTTGTAGAGATAGAGAATGGAATTAGGAGTAAGATAATGGCGAGTACGATGAAGATAAACAACCTTAGCAGATAGATGCTAACTTTGCAATTGATTCTATTTATGGTTTTCATAAGAAGTCAGTAGTGAACGATAATCGAAGAAGGCGTAAAGAAGAGGACTCAGTGAGAGGATTGCCATTCATCAATATAGGAATGTCGACAGTATTGCAATAGTTGTTTGAAGTAAACAACTGGGTTTTGCTGGAGTTAAAATTTACAAGCCACTGCAAACCTCAATCTGTTACTGAAGTGAGATTAGATTTAAGATCGGCTGCCTGTTTTAAGCGATCGAAAAGAGAAGACTTTTTGTGAAGACATGAGTATAAAGTTGAATTATTTGCAAATAAAGCTACTTTAGATGTAAAGTTGTCAGAAAGATCATTAATATAGATAAGAAACAAACAGGACCAAAGATAAAACATTGAAGTGCCCTTAAGTTATTGGAAATGAAGAAGTGTGTTGCCCTTTGAGAATGACTTTAATAAAGCGGTTAGAAAAAAAATCAAATTTTTTAAACTTTTCCGGACCATATGAAGCAGGCTTATGGAGAAGACCAGCATGCCAATTGTTATCTAAAGCTTTAGATATGTCAAGAGCAATAACTCTAGCCTCGCCGCCATTTTAAATATAAACTGAAAAATTTAATCTCAACGATGTGGTCAGGTACTTTTAATTTTAACGATGTATACTTGTTTGTAACTTTTATTGTAAAATGTGTTTTATTTTGTTGGTTATTTATTAATGTGGTTTATATACATGCGCTTGTATTAATGTGGTTTATATACATGCGCTTGTATTAATGTGGTTTATATACATGCGCTTGTAACTGGTTCTGACAATAAGATCAGTTTGAATTTGTAAAAATAATTTATTTACTATTGCAACAAATGTAAACTAAAAAAAAAAGAGCTTCCTCCTGTAGGAATGAAAAAACCCGCTCCTGACTGAGTTAAATTCTAATGAATTTGTTTGTATAAAGTTGCTTTTAAGTCATTAAAACGAAATAAAGCAACAGGGTATGATGATATTAACACAAATATTGGAATTGATTCCGACGATGTTATAAAAAATGTTCTTTATAAAATTTTCAGAGCATCCATTGCACAAGGGTCTTTTCCAGATAAACTAAAAATAGCAAAATTAACTCTGATCTTTAAGACAGGGGGTCGTACAAGTTTAATAAAGTATCGCCCTATTTCAGTTCTTCTAGTTTTTCAAAAATTTTAGAATGAATCATGTATAACTGAATCTAATTTTATCTTAGTAAATATAAAATACTATACAAAAACCAATTTGGTTTTTAAAAAAGCCAATTCAACCAAGCATTGTACTCTTCAACTTACGCGCAATATAACTGACTCTTAAAGACTCTTGTTTTACTCTCGGAGAGTCATACGGTGTTAAAGATAAAATCCTGTTATGTAACTAACCGTAAACAGTTTGTTTACAATAAAGATTCTATGCCTCATCTAATAGTGAATATAGCAGGTGCTCCACAAGGATCCTACTCGGCCCACTCATTTTTATAATATACATAAATGATCTTTAAAAATCATTCAACTTAACCCCAATAAATTTTGCATTTGAAAGATGTTAATATTCATTTTACTAATATGGCAAGTAAATTAAAAAAACGCCGTTAAAACAATCTTCTATCCACATATCATTCCATAATATATTTCTTAACATTTTTGACTGTTGTTTTACAAGTTGTCTTTTTAGGTATTACTAGTCACGTGATCCCAAAGTTGAAATTAATCAAAAATATAAAAATATATATATTATCTACTAAAAAAGGAAGCCAAGATAACAGTTCTTCATTGAACTTATAAAAAAGGCATGTTAAATAGTTGTCAGAAGATCATCCAATAACCTGTTGTAATGCCAGAAGATAAACACAGTTCAAGCTTTGACTCAAAGGCTTTTTTTCCATGAAAAAGACAATTAATTTGTTTATAAGTCCTTCTGATACAACTGGAGTGACACAGCAGTTAGATCGAATTCCGAATATAAATCTGCATCGTGAATATAACAAAAAAAAATTTAAAACTTTTTAAACTGTAATCCGAGATGACTTCATGGAATTTTAGGTTGAGACAAATGAGTTTTAAAGATATTATAGTAAATGCTCCAAGAGAATTGGGATATCTAAATAGGGCTTAAATTTAAATGGAATTCAGCACGATAAACTTTAATAGGCTGTTAACTAAATAGCTCAATACCAGGAGAAAGGATCTTCTAACAGTCTTGCTTCGAGTACACCAGAGAAAATTTGCACACGTTTGTTTTCAAATAATTTTCTAGCACTTGTAGCCTAAATTACCAAAAAACATCAATACGGAATCAGCTGCTCTTTTAAAATTTATGTTTGAACAGTGGTAGATGGTTATGAGTGAAGGTTATAAGAAAAGTTTAAAGTTGGAAGATATACCAGGTTTGCTTTTAGTATACTAAGTAAAGCCAAATGACATTAATAAAAAGAAAGATACACGTGTTAAAAACAAATGGGTCAAAGGAAGCACAAGGCATCGTTAAACATGTCGAGTTAATTGAAAATGGTATAATAAAAAAAATCAGCGTCAGAAGGTAAATAAAAACAAGAAAATGTAAAAGAAAACTACTCATTTTATAAATTTAAACCAAAATGCATTTGTGATTTTTGTGCAGTTAAGCTTTTTAAAGACTGTCTAGGCCAATAATGATTACATCAACCGCATCAATCAAAACAAAACCAACCAATAAAAATGATTTAACTTATGTTGAAAATGGAAATGAGAATAATTAATGTTGCTTTAAAACATATAATTTACTGATTATGGAAAGTTTGATTTTTTGTGTTTCAATGTTTGTTTCAATCTTTGAATTTACTCCTTAAAAACTAAAGACATTTTCTAATGCTATGAAAAGGCTCATCTTATTTAAAAAGTTTCTCCTTCATAGCCACCAAGAGAGACAGGATACCAGACCTCCTTCATTTTACTATCAGGCAAAGTTTTTAACTAAATCATCTATTGCAATAATGTAAAGTTTTTTTAATGAAAACAATAAAGTTAAGTAAACTTGATTCAGTTGTGAATATTTAAATAACGTTTAAATAAATTTAGTTGAGTTTGAATAAATTATGAATAAATATAAAAGAAATAAGTGAAACCACAACTTTGACGCAAGCGACAAAGTTGCGGTTTAAAAAAACTCATATAGAGCTAAATTATGTATATTATATTCAATTTTTTAAAATAAGAAATCAATCTTTAAATAATATGGCCGCTTCATTATTGGAAAAGAGGAAATTAATCATAGAAATGCCTAATGGTTGTGAAAAAAAATTCAAACTGCAGCAAAAACAACAAGTAAAGGTTTTTACTTATATTAGTGTACATTAGTGTAAACTTGGAAATTTATAATGAAGGGTTGGATATAATAGAAAAGAGCATTAATGAATTAAAAGTGAGATTAAATTTTCATGAGGGATTAATCGGTCGAAAAGATAAGACTCTAATGGTTTTTAAAACAAAGGACTATTTTGAAATTATCCAGATACAAAATAAAAAATGAGATCGATGACCATTCAAAACGTAATAAATTAACAACTGATGGAGTTAAAGGTGAAGGCTTGAAAGTAAGTAAATTAAAAGGTTAAAAAAAAAGATTTATGAAATTGTGTTTATCCGACTTGAACAAACCCATACTACTGCAAAGAAGGGAAAAAATTAAAAAATAATAATCGTACAACTTTTATATTTAAAGTTGAATTTATATATAAGTTGTTCAATTTGGAAAGTAAAAACCCATATATATATATATATATATTTATATATATATATATATATATATATATATATATATATATATATATATATATATATATATATATATATATATATATATATATATATATATATATATATATATATGGAAAAAAATATTGAGATGAAAATGTCATCAAGAGAGATAATGATACTGATTACAATTATTTTAATTAAAAATAGTCAACACAATTTAATTTCTGAATAATCAACATCATAAACAGTTTTTCAATTTTTAGTAACAATTATTTGAAGTTTGAATAAACCCAGTGGACACAGAACGTTCGTTGGATGTCTTAAGGACGTCCTACGGTTTAGTGACATTGTATAGACGTCTTACGGACGTCTGTGACTGCTGGAAAAACATGGAAAGGCTTTAGCTTGAAACACAATTTGATATGATTTGTCTGACGGAAAAATTTTAATAATACGTGATAAAACCTTTTTTGTACCGTTTTTTACTTTTGAAGTAATTGAAAGGAATTAAACCACTGCAAGCTCAAGGTTTATTGAAGTCATTTTTCTCTAAATCCTGTTAAATACACTTCTGTAAAGAGCATTGCTGAGAAAAAACATTGCATCAATGTCATACTTCAACTCACAATTAACAGCTATAGTCATAAGTAGTTGCTTACTCCATTTTTAAATAAGCAGTTTTTAAATCCATGAAGGTGATTGACTTTTCTCATGTTTTCTAAGTGCTGTAGATAAATCATGTTTTTCACTTCTGATTGCTATGTATTATCATATGCATGTACAATCATGGGAGTAAAATGTTACTTCTTTAGGAGCCAAGACTGCAGCAAGTTCCCAGTAAATACAAAATCGTTTAAAAGACGTCAAAAAGATGTCTCTTCAGAAGTCTAAAAATGCGCATTTGTAGACGTTTAGATTATAAGAGTTAAAAACGTCTTTTTAAACAATGTCTGTAAGACATTGTAAATAACATTCTTCTAGACTTGGTAACGCTTTAAAAGTCTTCTAGACTTTATAAGTCTTCTAGCCTTTGTAAAGACATTTTTGAGTACGAGACGTATATTTGTGGAAACGCGTGGTATTTTTAAAAATAGATCAATAATATTTTTTTTTTAAATTCAAATAAAATATATACTATAAAAAGTAAAAAAATATTATGTATTCAAAAAACTATAAATAATGAAGAATGATAACAATAGCACGTAATGGATCCGCTACGTGTTGTATCCACAGATACAACGAATACAATTAATTTTCATCAACGAATACAATTTATTCGCGGATTCAACGAATAAATACAGTTTATATATACTTTTGCTTCTGGGTTTTAAGTAGTATTAATCAATTATTTATTAGAAAAGATAAGTATTTCTATATAAAAACCATTTCTTAATAAAATCTTCTTACTTAGGTTTTAATATCATACAGTGACTTTCATAAATTTAGACGCACTCATATTTTAGAATAGAAATTTTTAGTTTTTTAAAGATAAAATAATAACGAAAAAAGGTTTCGGTTTAGTTTTTTTTTCTATTTATTAGATAAACACATACAGAATACAAAATTAAAAAAAAATTACAAAAAAAAAATACTAATACTAAGTAATAATTAGGTACAACTACATGGTATTAAAAAAAATAAGACAAAAAAAATTATTCATAAATTTAGACGCACGATACATTAGGAGGCGTAATTTATGAATCAATCAATATTTTGTGCGTCCGCCTTTTGCTTTAATACAACTAAGAACTCTTCTAGACATAGACTCAACAAGATTTTTGCACATCGCTTCTGGGACCCTATACCAGGTTTCCTTAAGGACGTCCTTCAGCTGGCCAAGTGTGGAAATTTAAACCTTTGCCAATTCACGGTTAATCCAAGCCCAAATATTTTCAATCGGGTTCAAATCAGGTAAGTATGGAGGCCACGGTATTGTTTTGATATTATCATCGTTGAACCACTCCTTTGTATAGTATGCAGTAACGCCATCTTATTGAAGTTTCCGTGGTTTATCATTGAGCATAAGCAGGTCAATTGATGGAATTAGGTTGTTTTCCAGTACTTCTACGTATATTCTGGAGTTGATTCTTCCGGTGTATGTTTAGCACATACCAGCACCTTTGTAATTGAAGCATGACCAGATTCCTATCGAGCTTCCTCCACTTTGTACAGTTGTACAGTTGATCTAATGTACCTGGCGTAATACTTTTCGTGAGCCATTCTTTTGACTGTTATGTTAGATTTGCGATTGATGAGCTCAAAGTTACTCTCATCACTCCACATTATGTTTTTCTATTGTTCTATTGTCCGATGCGTTCTTTCACGACACCATTTTAGGCTCTATTGTTTATCATATGGACGCAAGAGCGGTTTCTTCAAAGCAGAATAGACTCCAATCTAGTATTTGATAAGTATTCGGCGGACTGTGCTTTGAGAAATAGATATATTTCGCGTTGTATTGAATTCTGTGATCAATTCTTTTTAACTAATTTTTGGATTAGCTCTGACAGCTCTAAAAAAAGCACTATTGTCCTTTCTGGTAGTTGACAAGGGTCTACCTGGCCTCGTTTTCTCGCTGGCACCACCAGTGTGAAGAAAGTTTTGCTTCGTTGTCCGAACGCATTTCTCAGAAACTCTAATTAACCTGACGATTTATTTCTTTTGGTTTCTTCATTGATGTGAGCAATAGGTCTTTTGCCCATTTTTCGCGTCTTTTTAGTGCAAAACTAACTTAACTTTTGTTTATTTATTAAATAATGATTAACTAATTCCAGGTAAGTCATATTTATATAAGGTTTTTTGACAAAATCAATTAATTTAGTCCTATTAATGAAAAATATGGGGAAAAAACTACTAATTAACTATAAATTAACAAGGTATAAGACTTTTTTGATTGTGCGTCTAAATTTATGAATAAAATAATATTAAGCTTATCAATTAACTTTTGTGTGTTAATTGGTATAGAATGAATAATAAACATCCTGTAAAAAAAATGAAGGTACTCTATAATAGAGTTTCACTTCCTCTATTAAATTATATATTAAACATAGCGGTAGCACTTTTATTTTTTTTTTATTTTAAGTATTTTCTTACATATATGTAAAAAAAAATGAGTATTGTAAATATATGTAATATATGTAAAAGTACATATATGTAAAAGTACATATATGTAAAAAAAAAATAAGTATGAGATAAGTAATGATATGTCACTTTATCGCAGAAGCAATATAAAATTGGTGCAGTTGCAACTTTTTTGAAAAGTACGATTTCAAGCCTTCTAAGTTTTGGTAAAAATTTTCTTTAGAATTTTTACAACAATCAAAGTGGATGCGACAATTCGCTTCCAGTTTGATTGTTGAATACTCTTGTTCTCAGCTCTGATTTTGACCGAAACGCTCGCCAAACCTTTTATATTTCAAGCACCAACACCTGCATTTTTTTGTTTAATAATTAAAGAATAATCTTTTGTGTAATGTTTTTTAAAAAATGTCTAACCCTCCCATTTCATAAAACAATAAAATAGTCAAAATAGTAAAAAATGTTTAAATAAAAAAGAAGTTTAAAAATAAAATAGAAAATTTTAAACGATGAGCAAACAATTTCGAATAAAATTTTTATGACATAAGAAACAGTTAATAACTTAAAACATATATTTGAAATTTGATTGGTCTAAAACAAAAGAAATAAAGTTTATTACAAAATTCGGAGCCAACGAGCAAATTTATTTTTATAAGGAAATTAGGAGTCAAGATTCTAACGTGAAAAAATGTTTGCTTAAAAAAGTTGCGTATCCCTTGTTTGAAAAACATTCTTTAAATTTTATTTAGTTCGAAACTAAATTATTTATTAATAATTTATTTGCTTGTTTTTTCACACAAAATGGTACACATAATATCTCTAGTAAGTTTTTTGAATTGTTTTCATAAAATGTTTCACTGCGTATAAAAACGAGCTCAACTTTAAGTTTTTTTGGTTAAAAAAAAACAACTTCTCTTTGGTTTAAAGACATTTTATTAGTTGCGTAGTACGTTTAAAATGTAAAAAAAATTATCTTTTGAAACAAAAACAAAAAAAAGTTGCTATTAATTGCAATTTTGTTGCTGGACTTCCAAAAAAGCATTGTACCCTTGGGAAGATTTCTTATTAATTAACAAATCGTTTTTCGCGAATGAAATTATATCGCTATAATTTTTTGGTAAAAAGAACAAAAGAGAGTCAAAAAAGAGAACAAAAGAACAAGGAAAAGTCAGGTTCAAGAAGTAAGAAAAAATATTATCCTTTTTGAATATTAGCTTGTAAAGTTTCAAGTAATTTACTTCATTTTTAGTATTATTTATTTCTTCTTCTAAAAGTTTTTTTGCACAAATGTTTTTTAAATTATACCAGGTAATAAAAATAATAATACACTATATTCTTATTTTTATAATTATTTTTAAAGCAAAAAGCATAAAAAATAAGTTTCATTACATTCTTCTTTTACCCTTAAAAACGGTTTATAGATAATAAAATTGAGAGAAAAAGTTAGAAACATTTTGAATTGAAATTTGATTGTTTTTATTAAACTCATCAAATAGCAAATATATAAACAGGGTAGGGCGGGACTAGTTGAGCTTAGGGAGAAGTTAAGCGAATAAAATGTCTCAAACTAAGCGTGGAACGCATGAAAAAATTTCTAATGGATGAAAGGTAAGAGAATAGAATGGTAACGAAAGTTGTTGGACAAAAAAGTAGAAAAATATACATATGATGTTTTTATAGAAAAGTTTTGATGTACTTCTAATCAGCCTTCTTAAAATTGAGGTTGCAAAGCAAAGTCTCTTTAGATTTCATAGATTCTATTTCGTAGAAATTTTGAGATTTTTTAGAGTGCAAACTCTCTTGTCGAAATAGATTTTGTTATCTTTTAAATACTCTGAAGCGTACTAAAATAATTGCGTCCGAACTCGTATAATACGGGTCATGGTAAGCCCATACCAACCATTTCTATACTTATTTTTTGCATGGCCCCGTTACTTTATTGATTTTTAATCAACTTGACTATTTTAGAAAGGATCATTTCACTTGTTTTAGCTTCACTTTTCTTTTATAAAAACTCATGATTTATAAAATTTCTCCAAATATTTCAAGATATATGCTGGGTAAAAAAAGAAAGCTTCAGGATTATGTGCATTTGACTGCATGCTTTTAGTAATATAGTTTTTATTATACTTAATATATTATCTTTGTATTTTAAACTTTTTTTAAGCAATACAAAAACAAAAAATTTAAAATAATGTTTAACAAAGTTAATGAGAACTTATGATTTGTAATTATAATGTTTTTTATTATATAGTGTTACAGTTTTTTAATTTAATTTTATATTTGCGGTACATATTAAGGGGTTTGGTGATAACACAAATTAAATAATGATAAGACGAATGACTTTTTCTTACCCCTGCTATTTGTAATTATATTATGTTTTACAGCTTGAATAAATTTATACGGTATCAAAACACGCATAAATGAGCAGCGACATTAAATTCCTTATTAAAATATTTTAGCATAACTTATTGAACTGCGGACTTAAACTTACACGAACTTTTGGAAATTATACCTAAATAACTTTATTAACAACATAAATTCGAATTTATAACGAAATATTATAGTATAAATTGAATTAATCAATAATTAATTCAAGTTATATTTATATTACATATATTTAATAATTAAATAATAACTCAAGGTGTGGGCACCGCAAGTACCACAAATATGTTAAAATAATATTTTTCATTATACCTATACACCTTGGCTTGCTTTTTTTTCAGAGAAGATAAAGTATTACGGAAAGTTAATTACGGTCTCATCACACAGCACCGCGGACGAGTATTTAACTAGGAAGTTCATGGCCTCCTTCCTTTATAACGTCGCTTATCTGACCAGAGATGTCTTACCAGAGATGCATACACTTTCATCAAGTTGATAAAAGGGACATAAAATAATAAAAATCAGCTAATAAAAGCCTTAAATCAACAACGGTTTAAAAAATAATTTTAAAAGCTTTTATTTAATAATAGTGTACATTGTTGACACTTATATGCACATTATTTATTAAATATATTTGCATATTTATGTGTTAATTAAAGCATATTTGTTTGATTTTGTTAAAGATACTTTTATTAAGCAAAACTTCAATAATTCTAGTATCTAATCAGATTTTAGTTTTATAGAATAGATTGAAAGTTGTTCATTTGATCTATTATATGATGTAATAATAGTGAAATTCTTCTTGAAGATTTAATAAATACTAGAAAATGTTAAGCTGGAAATACAGGGTTGTTTCATTAAAATAAAAAGCTTTCAAAGCCTGAAATAAGGCACCTGAAGATGTTTGAAAGTTATCATGATAACGTAAACAAAAGGTATTTTTAATAGTAAAATTTTTTTTAATGTTTACTTTGTCGTATGAAAAATACTATATTTTACAAGAACAAACAAACAAGGCTTCTGAAAGAAGATCATAATGATCTTATCATCAGAACCTTTATGATTTTAAAAACAAAATAGTACAATAAATCATACTATAAAAACTGAAAATCTAAATATAAATAATGACTATAATAGTAAATCTATAATAATAAATCCATAGTAATAATCACGTATCTGATTATTACTATGGATTTATTTTCGGTACTACCCCACGCAAATACTGCATGGGGTAGTACCGAAAAAAGTAAACTACGTCTATATCGCTGTAAGAAACCGCAAGTTTCTTACAGCAATATAGACGTAGTTTACTTTTTTCGGTACTACCCCATGCAGTATTTGCGTAATTTATAAGCTATGTATAAATAAGTAATAGAGCTTTTTTTGTTTAAATAAGATCGGGCTTTATACAATATGCCAATATTTTTAGAAACTTTGTTTAATAAGATTTTTTCCAAGTAATGTTCTCATCAAGATAAACACCTAGGAATCTTATAACAGAATCTTTTTTTATTACAGTTTTCTATCTATATAATTTTCTATCTATATAAATTTGAGACATAATCTTTGGTACAGAAAGTTTTTTTAACAGGGAATGAATTTCGATTTTGAGGAGAAAAAAATTAAATTGACGTATAATATTAAATTAAAAAAATATCTAAATATTATAAAATTGTTTTCAAAAAAAATCATCCACATTATAATTTTGTCCGAAAACTAACAGCTTTACGAGTTTTCTGAATTGAACCATAAAGATAAATTTAGAAACTTTTTTTTAAAAAAAAATCCAAGCGACGATAATTTAGTAACTAAAACATTATTTAAAACAAAACTATAAAAAAAGTTATAGGCAAGTACACTAGAAACACACATAAAAAAATGATTCAATCACTCATTTAATACAACATGTTGTATAAAACAATTGTAAATACTTTATTCACTTGCATTAATTTACATAACACTGTGTGCTGTGTAAATGTAAAAAATTTACATAACACTATGTGCTGTGTAAATGTAAAAAATTTACATAACACTGTGTGCTGTGTAAATGTAAAAAATTTACATAACACTGTGTGCTGTGTAAATGTAAAAAATTTACATAACACTGTGTGCTGTGTAAATGTAAAAAATTTACATAACACTGTGTGCTGTGTAAATGTAAAAAATTTACATAACACTGTGTGCTGTGTAAATGTAAAAAATTTACATAACACTGTGTGCTGTGTAAATGTAAAAAATTTACATAACACTGTGTGCTGTGTAAATGTAAAAAATTTACTCTACATGTTGCATTGCACTCACATGCGAATATTAAATAACTGATAAACACTTTTGGAGTTGGATTTCTTTGAAAATTTTATTATCATAGTCTCCTTGTTTGAGATATTAATTGCATATATTTGAGATGCATATATTTTTCGTTATCATCAGATTAAGAGCAGCCGTAGCTCAGTGGTAGCGCACTTGCCTCAGAAACAAAGGAACTGTAGTTCAAACCCCACCTCTGGGCATGTTTTGCGACATCAGTTAGGAAGGAGGCGTGAACTTCCTATTAAATGCTCATCCGCGGTGCTCTGTGATAAGACCGTAGGGACTTATTGGGGCGCCTAATTAAAATTAAGAAGAAAAAAAATATTATTAAAAATATTATTTAATTTTATAAAGTATTCAGTTGGTTCGGTGAAACAGGTGGTCTTCATGATGGCTAAGGTCTTAATTGATCAGCAAGTTTGCAAGTTCGGTTGATTAAGTTTAGTTTTGAAACATGCTTAACATAATTTATCATGATTAACATAAATTAACATAATCATACAAACCAAAAAAAAATTATTATTATTATTGTTAATTAAAACTCAAAAATATTTACGGGGTAAAGACGGAGTAAGGTCAGGCTTGGACTGGGCCGCCAGGATACCGGAAGATTCCCGGTGGGCCTGTTGCCATAAAAAAAAGTTATCACATTTTAGTTAAACTACATTTTATTTTCCGTTGATTATCATAATCAACGGTAAAACGTAACTAAATTAAAATGTAAGTAAAAGTATTAAAAAAAAAATTGAACAGTATGCAAGCCAAGTGAAGAAACTTTAAACAACCAAAATAATAATTTGAAACCACAGACTTTTGAAATCATTTTAAAAATTTCATCCGAAGTAAAACAATTTTGATCTAAAAATAAAATTAATTACCAGAGTGTTTATTTCAGAAACAATAAACCTCTTAACTAGCTGACCTTTAAAGTAAGCATGGACTTAGCTACAGATGTGCAGAAGAGTCTGGGTACAGATTGCTTGATGACTGTGTAGGTCAAGGGAATTTTTTAGAGATTCTTTTGCTTATTGTCAAGTTTGATTTGTTGTTGGAAGCACATATCAAAGGAGTGGTTCATAAAAGCAAATTCCGGTATGATTCAGTTGGCAACAGAAGAGGTCGTAGCGACTTGGTCACATTGCAAGTGATTGGAAATAATCCAAAAATAATCAAAAAGTTTCAGAATATGAAAATATGTTCTATTTGCAACAATCTTGGATAATCAGAACTTTTTATACCAGATTTTTGCAAATCTGGAATTAATGCCACTTTTTGATTATTTCCAATCACTGTGCATTGATGCAATAACAACAACGATTGTTAATAAAGTGATTGATGCAATAATAACATCTTTAACAAGCATGGTGGTGGAAGAGATTAGAGAAGCCGATATGTTTAATGTTTAAATTAATACCACTCAAGATATTAATGTACAGGATCAGTGTTCTATTGTGATCCGATATGTAACCGAAGTTGTACATGAACGAGTAATATCGATGATCAATTGCACATCAACAACTGGAATGTGTGATTTGGTTTTTGGCGTTTTTGTAAAGGTAGGCGTTGAGTAAGTAAATGTATTAAAAATGCCACCGATGGAGCCTCTAATATGCAAGGTCAATACAATGGATTCAATACCTGTTCAAATACAGTATACCCGGACCAGATTCACGTTTGGTTTTATGCCCATGTCTCAAATTTGGTAGTAGGTAACGTTAATAAAAAAGCGGTTGAAGTTTTCACCTTATTTGGCGTTTTGAACATTTGTGCAGTGTTTTTACAGAAATCATATTTACTCTTTAATTTTTGGCGTGAATTTAGCAAATTAAAATATATATCTGTAATCTGTGAAACCCGTTGGTGGGCGAAAGACAGAGTTCTTTTACTAAGTTATTCAGAAACTTCTTCATCAAAACCTTCGATCAAGGAACACAATTTTTTGATCTTTTGTAGAATGACATGTCACAAACATTTCAGGATAATTCTACACCAATCAATTTCTACATAAATTTAATAATGATGTCCGTTACAAAGCGAAAGCTCTTTTAGATTCATTGACAAGTTTTGAATTTATTTTGACGGCACAATTGTTTTAAAAGTATTTGAGCAAACAACGGCATTATCTGAATATTTGCAAACAACTGGATTGGATATACTACAAGCCTATAAGATGGTTCAAGATAGTAATTATGAATTAACCAAAGTAGATAGAAATTAACCAAAGTAGATAGAAATTTTGATTCCGTTTTTCAAGCAGCTACAAAAAGAACTCTCTCAGAACTTGCAAACAGAAGTTCTGTTTGCAAGTTCTGAGAAAACTTGAAGTTCAAACTGGTTTGAAAGAGCAGAGAATTCGAGCAAACGGACTACTTGAAAATGCGAAAGATAAGTTTTGTGCCAATGTTCACAACATGGCAATGGATCAAGTAATTAGTAGTTTAAAACAGAGATTCTCCTTGCATGGTAGTCTATATGCTGATTTATCTTGTTTTATATGCTGAGTTATCTTGTTGTTAGAAATTTTCTAAAAATTTTGAAAACAAGATAAATCATTTTATCCAAGAAATTTTGAAAAAATTTTGAAAAAAATGCTTAGTGACGCATTGCAGCACCTGAATAAAGTTATTCATAATATTTGATGCAATTGTAACAAATGATCAGCTTCAAACGGAATTATTGGACTTAACTCTTACTGGAAATAACTCTTGAAGATGAACATAATTTGCAAAAAATAATGGCGTTAATCATAATTGCTGTTCCGGGCGGCGCAAAGGCTCTCGGCGCGCTTATATATATATATATATATATATATATATATATATATATATATATATATATATATATATATATATATATATATATATATATATATATATATAATTATTTATTTATATATATATATATACATATATATATATATATATATATATAGTTATTTATTTATATATATGTATATATATATATATATATATATATATATATATATATATATATATATATATATATATATATAGTTATTTATTTATATGTATGTATATATATATATATATTTATGCATATATATATATATATATATATATATACATATATATATATATATATATATATATATATATATATATATATATATATACATATATATATATATATATATATACATATATATATATATATATACATATATATATATATATATATATATATATATATATATATATATATATATATATATATATATATATATATATATATATATATATATATATATATATATATATATATATATATATATATATATATATATATATATATATATATATATATATAAAGATATGCAAACTACAATAAAGTGGGCCGCCATGACCAAATTTAAGAGGGTAAGATGCGAACGATTTGAGTTAAATCTTTGATTTAACTCAAATATTATTTACAGTTTTTACAAAACTATCAATAGTTATTGATATAAACTGTCAATAATTAGAATTGTGTATAAACTGTATAATAATTATTATACAGTTTATACATATTTCTAATATGTATTATTATTGTAGAAATATTATTGCTTTCCCGGTCCGGGAAAGTAATAATATTTCGTCAGTTTTTTATGTATTATTATGATTCATTGGGTGCATGAATTTGTTTGTTTAGCAGTTTGCAAGTAGAAAAAAAAATGTAATAAAAACTAATATATAAATTTCATAATTCTTATTTTAACTTTATAAAATTTTAAAAACAACCAACTGCCTTATCTAAAGTATCGCAGAATAAATACCCGTCGCGAAAAAATACCTCTAAAAAAGTTACACCCGTAGACATCCACCCATTAACAATAACACTCACTATAATTTTTTTAATGCGTAAAAAAACTTATGCATATAAAATCACGTTAACAATATTTAAAAAGTCAATTGATGTTTTGAAGAAAAAGCTATATATTTTGTTTCCATCTATTTTTAAACCTTTTTGTTGAATTATTATATGAAAAGCCAATTTGCCTCATTCGCCCTTTTGGGCCGTTTTTCCCTAATAACTGTAATAACTAATATTTAGCGGTTGTCTTTTTTAAATACGGATAATATGGATGGGATATAAATCTTGCTATACGTTATGACAAAATGAAAAAATACCTGAAGAAGATTAGTCACTGGGTACACATCCGCTTGATTGGTACATTTACCAAAATATTCATAAAAGACAAAATTTATTTCCTCATCAATATTTATAAAATTGATAGATTAGAAAAAATCACATCGAATAGTAATAATTTTTTAAAAAGAATTAAAAAAAGTTATTACTCAGACCCAATCTTATTACTCATAGACATCATGAAACAAATAAAGCCATTCTGTATATATTGTCTGGTCGCAAAATTGTGAGCTATTTTTATATGGTAAGAATTATAAAGCTCTACCAATACAATACTTTTGACACAACCAATAAGTACAATCTGATACAAATACATAAATAATACCCTTCAATTAATTTATAAAAAACAAGTTTAAATTATTTAAAAAATTATTTAATCTTAAATTGTTTTCTATAATTAGACTTGTTAACGTGTAAACAACGTCAAAACGAAAGGTAAACTCTAAAGACATTCCAACTCTAAAGATATTCCAAAACTCTAAAGACATTCCAAATTGCATAATGATTATATACGTAATATAATACAGTATATTAATACGATATAGTTGTATATCTTATAAATATGATAACTTTAATAACTAATTTAAATTGATGATAAAATACACGAATGATTTAGTAAATACATGTTTCTCATGAATTACAAAAATACTTATTTACATGAATCCCATGCTATGGATAACGTAAAAAATATATTTTTTTTCCAGAGAATTAAAAGAAAAGATGCTCATGCTCAAAGGTATATATGTTTTTGATTTAGAGTAGAACTTTTAATTGATTCAAATCTTATTTTATTTTTAAAATTTTGTTAAAGTATACATAAATATTAGATGTTATCATTTTGTTTATACATTTTCTTTTTACCTAAAAATATCCCGTCCTTTTGACACTATTTAATAGTGCTGGAAATATATAAGGCGGTACTATTTTACTGGGTTATTCATTTTTATATGCGCGTTTATTCATTCTTATATGCGTGTTTATTCATTCTTATATGCGCATTTATTCATTCTTATATGAGCGTTTATTCATTTTTATATGCGTATTCATTCATTTTTATATGCGTGTTTATTTTATTCTTATATGCGCGTTTATATCCGAGCCAACAACTCATAAAATCTCTAATATAACTTTATACTGTTGTGAAATCTTAATATTAACATTAATGTATTTGTAATAATGCGGTCTTCGTGAAGGTATTGGAAAATTACGCCAACGTAATTACATGTGTTTAAAGTTAATAATATAATATTTTGTGGTTCTGAATTTTAGATAAAGAGGATGATATTTGTAAATAATATACTCGCAGTGAAATGATAATAAAACAACTATAAACAAACGAGTGAATTCATTAGTGTCACTGGGAAACGTTTAATAATATAAACGATAAATAGGCTTTTATGTTTTTATATAGATATATACGAAATGTAAATTAGGTTCTTGCCACTGCTATTTATTTAAAAAATGGTTGCCGAACCAGCGCTGGATTTATGTAACTACGCATATGGTTGTAAAATGGAATTAAATTAAACTCTGTAGTGTCCATAATATTTTTAAGTTTTCTGATTACTCCTTCCGTATTCCGAGGCCTTTCTCCCTGTTTGTAAGTATGTTTTGATAAAGAAAAAAAATTCTTCTATTGGATTAAGCTGTGGCGTGTATGCTGACAGATACTTAATAGCTATGCCATGAAAGGCTAGTACTTGTCTAACAGAAAGACTCCAATGGAATCTACAATTGTCCATAACAAGCACAGGCGCTTCCACATCTGCATTCCTAATCGCTGGCGCCAACATTGTAGTAATGAAAGTACAAAAGAAATCTGCATTCCAGCCTCCAGTTTTTGTTTCATAAACCAGCACTCCCATTGTTGAAACAGCACAAATTAAACTAACATTCTTGCCACGATTTGCAGACGACTATAAAATTGCTGGCGCACCTCTAAGCGAAAAACCATATGTGCTGTTAGTGTGCGCATTAAATCCAGTTTCATCCAAATAAGTTTTTCATTTGAAATTCCGTTAATTTCGCTTGCAAATGTATAGTGTGCATCTATAACTTGTGTTGAGTTTCGTTCTTCTGGCACATGCACAACAAGCTTTCTTGATAAATCCGAGCATTTGAGTATTCTTAAAATAGTAGGCTGAGACATGTTGAAGCCTGCTGCAGAAAGATTTTCTTTCATTGCTTCTTGCGTAAATAGATTGTTTTCTTGTACGTATAATTCGATAATATTTTTTATTTGAGCATTTATAGGTCTTTTACATCGTTTTTTATCAGAAAACGATTTGAATGCAGTCATGTCGTCAAATTCTCCTCTGTTTAACTTAACGACAAGATTTTGAACTGTGCGCTTAGATAAATTAAGAGAAGTGGAAATGCTTGTTGTAGATTCATTCCTTTCAACTAAATGCTTAAGCATTTCAATGTGCTCTTTTGTAACATTTTATCTTGTTTTACGATTGGCACTGCTATTTTCTCTTTCATCCATAGGGTAGAGATTTGATAGTTATAATAATTATAAATAATTAAATTTAAATTTAGATAAATAAATAATTAGATAAATAATAACTTAATCAATCAAAAAATTTAATGATAAATTTAAACAAAGACCTAATACTGAATTAAATAAACCATCATCGAATGTAAAAAGTCTTCGGCATAAGTATTTTGAACCTTGTTTACAAAGAAACAAGAGAAATTGCTTAGATATGCTTTTTAAAACGCATATAAGAATGAATAAATACACATAAAAATGATTAAACGCGCATATAAGAATGAATAACCCTGTATTTACAAACATCATCCATTTTTATCTAAAATTCAGAACCAAAAAATATTATATTATTAACTTTAAATACATGCAATTAAGTTGGCGTAATTTTCCAATACCTTCACGAAGACCGCATTATTACAAATACATTAATGTTAATATCAAGATTTCACAACAACGTAAAGTTATATTAAAGACTTTATGAGTAGTTGACTCGGATGTAAACGCGCATATAAAAATAAATAAACACGCATATAAGAATGAATAGATGCGCATATAAGAATGAATAAATGCGCATATAAAAATGAATAACCCTGTAATAAAAAAAGTAGTCCCTGTAATAATAACCCTGTAATAATAATAGTAACAATAATAGTAGTAGTAATAATAATACACGGATTAAGATTATTAAATTTTTTTTTTTTTTTTTATATTGCGTATGTGTATAACAAACGTTGGTCAAAAAGCATCGACGTATTCAACTTCTTAGCGCTTTTTGGCATGAAAATTCTAATGATATGTTTGAATTCGTTTTATAATTTCTAATTAAAGAATGGCTATCAATTATATATGAGTTGCTTGAATAAATACAGTACAATTAATAGATACAGTTACGAGAAGATATTACCCTAACTAAACCTTGATCGATTTTCTTTGAAAGAATTCAGCTAAATTACCTGAAAGTTCTTTTGTTACAAGTAATTACATATTTAAGTTATTATTTTGTAATTTTAAAAACTAAATTAAAGCTGTGTTCTGAAAGATATTGAATTCTGCCGGTCAAACAAAAAAAAGATATCAAGTTAAACGCAACATTTTTTAAAAATCTCATTTTTAAAAGTAAAATGTGTCCACTGCCCGTAAAAACTAGCCTCGTTAATTACATCAGAAATGACGGTCTAATTTACCGCGAAAACCCCTGTTTCATTTTTTCAAGTTAATTTCTATCCGATTACAAAAATGATGTTGTAATAATAAATTTAAAAATTTCCAATTTTATAAGTATTTTTTTAAGATGTTGGTTCCCAAAACGAAATTCTTGAGAATTCTTATGCTTTATGTTATATATATTGTGTTATGTTATAGATATTGCTCGCATATTGTTTTAAAACCAAATTAAATAAAATTTATAAAATCAAATTGCGTAAAACTATTTGATTTCAAAAGATGCTTTCCACTTTTTTTTTTTACTTATATTTTGAATTAGTTATATATTTATCTATTAAATCAGAGCAGTCGTGGCCCAGTGGTTAGAGTTCTGGCTCAGAACCCAGAGGTCCTAGGTTCGACGCCAGCTCTAACCCAACAAGCGACATTGGTACGGAAGTAGGCGTGAACTTCCTGTTAAATTCTCTCCCTCGGTGCTCTGTGATAAGACCGTAAGGACTTCTGCGAGCACCTAAAATAACTAAAAAAAAAAAAAAAAACATTCGGATTTTTTTTTGACTCAAGGTATTTTTACAGTTTTGTCACAGAGTATCACGAAAGAGCATTTAATAAAGAAGTTCACGCCGCTTTTCTTGCCAATGTTGCAAATTTGAATAGAGCAAGCATCAAACCTCTTTGCATGATTCAACCCTTGGGGTACATATTTAGACAGCCTAAAGTTCAAATTATGTACAAAATAATCTGAAAAATGTTGATCAATGTTAAGAAAATTTTGCTTTTATAATTTCAAAAACAACCTCTTTTTAACATTAAAATTTGACTTTAAAAAAGTTTTATAATTTAATTTTCCAGATCAAATCGACAGGTTTTTTTATTAAACGATAGAGAGTAAAAAAATTCTTTAAAAACAATAAAGGTCCAGGGTTAACACAAAAATAGAATTCAGTCACGGAAGTTTTGATATAGTAAAAAGATATATAAAAAAAATTTCACAAGTTTTAAAAACTATTTTATTTTCATTTTAAAGGTAAATGTTACACTTAGAAAATGTTTCGTTTTTCCGTTTAGTGTACGGTTTACATCAGGATATCGAAGAATGGAAAAATAAATAAATAAAAAGTTACAAAAGAAACTTATAGAGAATCTTATATTACAAATTAATTAAAAATTGGGGAGAAAAGCAACAAAATTTCAAAAATGCGCATTGAATGTTTAGAAATTTAAAACAATTTCAGCAAACATATCAAGGCTGATAAAAATAATAAAAAGCAATTAAGAACAAAACAGCTTATTTACAAATAATTCGTTATCTTCTATTATTACTCGATTCTTTTTTTAAAGGTGATATATTTTGTGTTCCGGTTAACTTATTATTTGAGATTTCATATTGATAATGTCTTCTAGCGTTAAACGCTGCTAAACGTGATAATGTAATCGATTTTTCATATAGTTCATTGTTAACAGTATCAGTAATTAACCAAGTGGATTCTAAGCACTTTTTGGCATTCGGTCTTAAAGATTGTTCAACTACTAACAGGTCTTCAATAAAATCTTTTGCTTCATCAGAAATATCACCAAAAAAATCACCAGGAAATTTGTACCTGAGTTGTGTAATATTTTCACAAAGTCTTGCTGAGTTATCAGAAAAAAATGGAGATACGCCACTCAGTAGGACATAAACAACAACACCAATACTCCACATGTCAGTCAATAAACTCACTGCTTTTCCCGTAATGATTTCCGGAGCTGTGAAAAATTAATAATCTATACAATAATTTCATTAAAAAATGATTTATTATTAGGTGTGTATATATATATATATATATATATATATATATATATATATATATATATATATATATATATATATATATATATATATATATATATATATATATAAATGAATAAGCTCAAATAATAATAATAAAAAACTACGAAATAATTTTTACTTACGACTTATTACCAAAACTTATAAAAATAAATAAATTAATGAAAATTTTAATAATTCCCCAATTTTACAAAAACGATTAAAAGAAAAATACCTAAAAATTCTGGGTTGCCGTTCATCTCATGCTGATAAGGTACAGACCGTAGCCGAATAGCGTCACCAAAATCTGATAAGACAATATTTTCAGGACCATCTGACAAAAGTATATTTTCCGGTTTAATATCGAGGTGGGCAATCGATAGACTATGTATATATTGGACAGCTTTAAGCAATTGTATAATATATAACTTGGCGAGATTTTCTGTGAGCATGTCCATCACAACAATATGATCAAACAAGCGACCTCCTGATAACCTTAAAAATAAATTGGTCTCTAAAAATTAGAAAAAATATAAATTTAACAACCACAACAAAAAAAGTAAAAAACAAATACATTTGTTGAATAATAATCAAGCTTTTTGGAGCCTCATATATTTCAAACACTTTAACAACACCAGCGTGATTTAAAGATTGCATTACAGCGACTTCACTTTCAACAGTTTCTTTGGAAATTAGCCTCCTTCGAAAGATTTTGGCGGCAAACTCTTCTTTCGTATTTTTGCGTACACACCTTTTAACAACAGAAAAACGACCGCGTCCAAGTTCTCCACATATTTGATAATGTTCTTCAATATTTCCGAGCCACTTTATTTCGCAAGGTTTGTGAGTTAATTTTGTCTCTATTGAAATAAGAAAATTACAAATATGCGAAATCAGTAACAATAATTTCTTTGAAAAATAATTAAGAGGATAAGTATGTTTTACCTTTAAATAATTTAATTGGATCCGAAGGTTCACTTGTTATAATGCTATCAGTGTCATAATAAGCAACAATACGAAACATATACGAATGATCAGAATGAAGACCGTTAATCGTTGCAATGGTATCGTGCCACTCAGTTATAACTGTTTCCCATTCAGCGGAACTTATTTGCTGTATTGTATAAGACTTAACAAATATATATTCTGGAGGGTTCCATTCTAAATTAACTGATGACGAACTAGTCGTCCTAATTATAGGTTTAAATATTAAAGATAGATTGCTTTCAGTCTTTATAAGAACATTACACGAACAAGATGTGCTGCCAAAATAATTGGTGGCTGTTACCGTATAGCAACCACTGTCACATGGTTCAGAAGTTGCTATTTCAAATGTACATAAATTATTAGTGCATGTTATATTATATCTGTCATTTGAAGTTACAGTTTTCTCATTAAACCCCCAAGTTATACAAGGAGGGGAGCCTGCATTAATTATACACGAAAGTTTTAGCGGTAGACCAGCTTTAATTATAACGTCATTTAAAGGATTGTCTATAATAGGAGCTTGTTTAGAATTAACATTTTGTGTAGTTATATCAAGACTGTTGTCAGCTTGAACATTATGAAGTTCATCTAAATCAGAATCAATACTAAAATTGATACTGTTCGCACTAGTAGACTGTTTCGGTTCATTAACAATGGGAGAAGATATTTCGCTTATGTTTGAAATACTTCCGGTTTTATCTTTGTCTTTTCTTTTCTTACGACGAAGAGAAGCAGTTCTTAGCAACGTTGAAGAACTAAAAATATTTAAAATAACAAATTAAAATTTGCTTGAAAGAAAAATTAAAAAAAAGCGGTTTATAAGGTTTTACAAATTATATAGTAAAACCTTATACACCCAGAGGCGATTTTACACCCGGTACAAACACAGTCGGTACTTTTTGATTCACCTCCTCCCTCATTTAATTCGTAGAATCGCCTCTGTATACACCGCCAATTGAACTAATTACTTCCATTCACCACGCTTTTATAAATTTTAATGACGACTTTCGACGACAAAAAACGTAACAACTTTATTAATAATTATAATTATAAAACAGTGGCACGCATAATGGAAATAATACATCAGATTGATATCGGTCTACTAACCAAAATCCTTTCCTGACAGAGTCCCACATATAAACTAAAATCCTGCACGCAAACCACATAAATAACAAAATACGAGTTTCATTGATAAAGTTTTGGAAGATTAAATTTTTCAAAAAATGCAAACTATTTGAACAGGTGTTACAAGGATACAAATATAAGTTCAAGACCATGGCATTAATAATTTAAATCACCTCATTATGGTAAAATATGTTTCTAAGTATATTTACCAAATCAATAGCTATCACTCACATTAATGTAAACAAATATTCAAACAAATTCGTTTAAAAAGAATCTTATAACCTTCAGTTAAAATTACTTACGAAAACGTTTTTGAACGCTTGGACGATTCTTTTTTTGCTTTATCATTGCTAAAAAGGTGAAAATTTTATATAATAGTTCAAATATATAAATTCTTCACAGTTAAACAATAAAATAAACGCTCCGCAGGCTAACAATAAATGCGTTCAACCAGTAAATAAAAGACCAGTAGGTCAAGATCAAATGCGTTTAACCAGCAAATAAAAGCTCCAGTACAATGAATAATTTTAATTTACTAAAAATAGAAAACTAACAACAGATAAAAGAAAAGTGACTCACCTTGAGTTTGGAGTGAGTAAATTTTCATTATCGAGCTTTCTTAAAATTTTAATGGGAACTAAACCTGACTGTTCTTTTGAAGTGTTTTGTACCATAAAAAAATCATTATTTTTTTTAAGTTTCGATACCAAATAAACTATTTCTCTTTCTTTAACGCTGATTTCGTCTGCGTTTTGTTTTTCTCGCGTTTCCAATACAATATATTTTTCATGCTGAAATTTATTTTTAAAAAATAGTAAAAAAAACAACAAAAAAACAATAACTTGAAGACAATTAATTTATGTTTAAAAAATTTTCTTTTCTGTTTTTTTCAATTCTGTATACTTTACAACTTTTAGAAAGATATCTTATAAAAGAAAAATAAAAAAGTTTTGTAATGTTTCTGAACGCTCGTTTTCAACTTCCGACTTGATGTTAGAATATATCAATTAGTCTGACAAGTCTGACTAATTCATATATTCTAACATATTTGCATTTTTTTATTGTATTTTTTCTACGTATGTATTTTATGGACGACCCAAAAATTGTAAATAACATTGTTCGCTTAGATGCTGGAAATGTAAATTATAAATTCATTCATGTGTATTTTTGCTCACAGAAACTTTTATAAATTAAAATTGTCAAGCCAACAAAAAAAATGTGGACTCGATACCGAAGCTAGTGCGTCGAAGCCCCTCCCCCAACCTGTTTATGCAATTTTATGCTATAATTATACCTTTTAGTTAAATAATATATTTTAAATTGCTTACTTTTAAAATAAGTAAAAGATTATTAGACTGAAATAAGATTTAATAGATTTATAAATTTTGTAAAAATAAATATAAAAAGCATATTTATATCAAAATATTAAACTCAGATATAGAAAAAGAATAAATATAATCATATAATTAAAATAAAATCATTTTATTTGTGTTTTCCAAGTCGTTGAATATATTAGCTTGAAGAAAAAAAAACTCAAGATCTTTTCTCTTTAGTAAATCAAAGTAATTACATATTTTACTTTTTTTTAGGGATTATCATAGGCTTGTAATATTTCCTAAAAGTCTAAAAGTCAACTCCAAAAAAACTCTTCTCTGTTTTGATCCATTGAAAAAAAAATATTAAAAAATTAAAAAAAAAATACCGCAAATGGTTTTGTAAGATCATCTAGCGATTTAGCTTCGTCCAGTGGAATTAATTTAACGTGTTGCAAGGTGGCTACCGGTGTTTTGTAAGCATTATCTCTACTGCTCTCTTCCTATAAGTTAAATTATTTTTTATTTTTTTTTACAAAAAAAGAAAAAAAAAGTAATAACTTTATTTTGTTTTTAAAAGCTTTTAAAATATCTTAACTATGCCTTACGGATATCTTGGTGCGACAAAGTTCGTCAACTGAATGATCGAAACTAAAAAGAATTTTCGCGGGTTAATATTAATAAAGCTGTCATGGTAAGGCTGGTTTCCAACAGTTGTAAAAATATCGTACGAAAGTTTTAAGATTTTGCTGTACAAAAATTATTGCAGGAATAGATTTTTGTCCATTTATACAGTAATTGTTTATTGAATAAAATTTGTTGTACAAATAACATTAAGCTGTACGAATTATGCAAGAAAATATTTTTACAAAATCGTACTTGTTGCGAAATCGTCGAACAGATATATTAAAAAAAACAACAGGAAAACCAACACACATAATATCAATTCAAACAACTTACTTTTCGTTAGAGATGTTGTTTGGAACTAAAAAAAAAATTTAATTTAAATTATAACCTTTATTTAAATTGCTTTTATTTTATTATTCACTTAATTATTATTCACTTAATTAATATTGTTTAATTGTAATAAACATATATATTGTTTAAAACAAAAAATAAGTTATTTACCAAAAGTTAATGACTATTTTATACTTTTTACCAATCACTATTTTTTCACGTTTTTAAACTATTTTTAAGGTACGCCAAACTAATTATTTCATACACCACACTTTTATAAAAAAATTTTAATGACGACTTCGACGTCAAAGACGTTGCAGCCTCATGTTTTGCTACACAAGTGGAAGATAATTTATAGTTATAAATTCGTAGTGATAAAAATAGTTGAAATTTTTTAAATAAATTTACTTTTAAAATTATTTTAATTAAGTACATATATTTTTTGAGAGAAAGTATGGTTAAAATAACAAAATAATAGTAATAAGTTTAACTTTAATGTCTTAATATTCCTTTTTTTAAATTTTTATAGCGAGCATTTTTATATTTAGAAACGATTTTATATTGAAAAACGGGGATTTTATATTTAAGAACCTAAACTTTTTCAAAGGAGTGCTATATGATATCACAATTTTTTTTTGATATTTTTGTTCCAAAGCATCTTCATTTGATATAACCATAAACATACCGAAGTTTGAAGTTTTGAATATTCTGTTGTAGTTGTTTAAAACTTTACCCAAATCTGCAGGTATTTCATCTAAGTGGTAAATATTTAAAAATTTTTACGCAAAAAAAAAAAAAAGTAATAGTGCTGTGCGGAAAAAAAAGGTGCATAATACAAAAAATAATTTTAATGCAAATTGATATTAAATTTCTTTCAGTGTTCGTAAAAGGCGATACAGATTTTCAGAAAAAAGGTTCTAACACCTCGAAGTTTATGAAGAAAAAAATAAAAAGAACTCCTTTCCCATATTTAAAAATGATAATAACATTTTAACTTCTACATAAATATAATAGTATAATAGCTGGGTGAAGAAAAAAAAAAGAAAGCTATTGTATCGTCTTTCCCAGAACATTACATTTTTAAATTTTATACACACAACGTTATCATTTAAAGTTAATAATTATGTGTTTAAAGTTAATGCATTTATTATTAAACAAGGTATTTCAAAAAAAATTTTATAGCATTACAGTTTTAAATAACTTACTGTTTCAAAATAGGTTGGGTTACGTAAACATATTTAATTCCAAATCATACGTTGATTATAATAATGAAATTATAATAGTAATGAAAAATAATTATAATACCCAATTATAATAAAGGAAAAATTAGATCGCGTAATGAATACCTTTATCACAGACATATTGATCTTCAATAATTTTTCGTATAGACTCATGCCACAGTTTTTTTGAAGCAGGAGACCTAGTTGTCAAAACATAAATTTCAGAAAAACCGTTTTCTTGTTTACCCCATATTGCTAGTTTGCAAATATCTTCATCGTAGTTTGCCATTAAACCTAAATTCTTTGTCTAAAATTAAATTAAAACTTTTTAAATTAACAACAAAACGCGTCAAAACATTAGTTGAACACAACTCAATAAATTCAAAAAATTAAGTTATGTTATATATATATATATATATATATATATATATATATATATATATATATATATTATATATATATATATATATATATATATATATATATATATATATGTTTATATATTATTTACCTTTATACAGTGTCTGTAAATATACGTAAGTAATTTTGGTTTTCTTTCAAAAGGTTCACAAAATATTAACTGTTTTTCAAATAAAAACACTCTTTTCTCAACAGGCAACACCTGGGCTTTAACGTCGGCAACAAAAACTGTATCTTGAAGCAACAGAAGCCCTTGATTATTCAAATTATCCTGTTATAGAAAGTAGATATATTAATAAAATAAAATTTATTTTATTAGCTTTTTTCATTTTATGTTTTTTTTTTCATTTTTAATTCGAAAGAAAATCTTACAGGGAACCCACTCATCATTCCCACATTCATGACATCATCAGCTTTTTTTAGTATAGTGTACATTTGATGTAATGCTTTCTAAAAGATAATTAAAAAAAAAATAACCTTAACTCGAATGAAAATCAAAAAATGTATACTTTTACATTGAGTTAGCAACACTACTGCGTACTACTAATTCTGTGGTATCCTTTCCCGATCGCCATGAATACTTTGTGAATTCTTTCAACATTGAATGATACTTCATTATTCTATCTACAGGTCGCATAAGAAGATTCTCTAAGCCAATAGTGTTTTCTTTTTCTGTAATATCGTTAAAAAAACTTTGCAAATAATCGCTAACAAGTGCCGCTGATCGAGGTTTGTTCGCACAGTATTGTATGTACATCTCAAATTCCTTTTCCTGCATAGAACAGCATAAAGAACACAAATGAATATCAAAAAAAGTTACAAAAAAAATAAATAATAAACAACAAATAAGTTTACTTACAAACTTTAAAAAAACGGAAGCAACATTTTCTGGCACCGCATTGCATGGTTCAAATTCTTTAATAAAAATTTTATGAAAATGAAGTAGACTGGGAATATTTCCAAAAATCACCTTTTCTTTACCGCGCAAGTCATCAGGAATATCCGTTCGCTTGTTCATACTTGGCAAAATTGCCTGAAAACATTATTCGAATCTTAACAAAACGCTCGTTTTAATATTTATCTTATTTAAAGGTTGAATAGAAATTAAATAGTAAACAAAATTTACTGGTAAATGTTTGTTATTGGTTGAATAAAAATTTAAAACATTTCTTACCAAGTTAGCGATTTCTAACACGTTGATGTACTCTTTTTCGGTTTCAATCATTTCTGCTAATATTCTATTTCTTTTAGTTGTCGCTCTTTCGTCAGAATCTTCTTTTATTGAACCATTTAAGTTTGTACAGATATCATTAACAGAGTCTTCTGAATCATAATCACCTTCTTGGAAGCCTGGATCATCGTGATCTAAAGCTGACAAAAACTTCACTCTCTCAGTATTTCGTGAGGCTGATCGACCGAGCGTGGCGTATGTACCGTCGCTGGGTCTTATAAGCAAATCAATTTCTTTCTTAGGGGCCCCCAGTAACGCCTAGAAGAGTAAAAAACAGACGATGAACAATGGTTATAAAAATGAAACTTTTTAATATATAAGAATTTCTTTGCTATATTGAAAAAGATATCACTTTTTTTTTTAAATATTAGCTTTTTTTTTGAACTGGATAAGGTCTATTCCCACCCAATCATAATAAGTGGTTCAACAAGAAGCTCAGGTTGATTAAAAACTAGAGATTAGTTTTATTTTATGCGTTTGTATTATTCACAATTTTATTTACAATAAAAAATTTATTACGCTTTAAAATCCAAAAGAATTCTCAGAGAATACAAAATAACAAATAAAAAAGTTCGATTCGCCAGCAAAAATTCGAATATAAAATCAAAATTTAATCCTAGCATAGGTACAATAATTTTTACAACCTTTTTTACAATTGAAAATAAATAATTTTTCGTTTCTTTAATATTTTTAGATTACACTAACATAGAGGTTATTCGAAGAAGGATCAACCTGTAATTTATTCGTTCCTCCGCCGGAGATATTTTTTTGACGAGTTGGAGTACTTGGCTGCGAAGAACGTATATTGGCATTTAATTTTCTGCCAGACGAACGAGCCCAAGTTCGCATTCTGAAAAGACAATCATATAATAAAAGATAAAAATAGCTTAAATTTAATAAGTGTTTAATTACTATATTCAGTGCCATGGCTAGTGGGTTGGAACAACCCTGAAACCTGTCAGGTTTCCAATAATCTTAAAAAACTTTTTATTATAAGGTAATAAAAAAAAACCAACCACGGCACTGATATATTAAATATTTTGAAAATAAATTAAAGAAATAAAAAAAGTAATATATAAATATTTGCTTATTATTTTTGGAATTTAAAATAACAAAATTAAAAATATTTTTGTTTTATTACAATCTAAGATATTAGCTTTCATAATAAACAATGAATCAAACTTTTAAACACAAGGAAATCAAAAACTCTGAAAAGCATTTTTCTGGAAAATTTAATATGAATAATATTTTTCCATGTATTGCGTATAACAACAAAAAGCGTTTTATTTGACTCACTTTAATGTCCCTGACATGAATTCCGATTTTGTACTTTTTCTCTTTTTACTATCTGACGAAATAGATTGAATGGAACCTTTCGGACTATCTTGCTGATAAGAATCTAAGGAAGAAAAAAAAATTAACATCATAACAATAAATATTAGCAAATATTTTAATTTAAAACACGGATAAAAGTGCATAGCAGTGGCTATTTTCTTCATAAATTATTTTTTCTATGAAATTTATTTTATGGAATGTAAATTTAAAAAATATGAACTTAAAATCATGGCTGCTAGAGTATCTTAATACACAATATTTTTTTAAATAGCTAGGTTTTCTATACTTTTTATCTTAAAAAATAGCTTAACTGGTTTTTTTAGGCGAATAAACCTTAAACACACACAAAAATTAAATAAAAAAAATTATGCAAACGGTATGCTAAAACTTAAATATAGACCAAAATAATAAATGCAAGGCCTTTATACCAGAACTTATACAACCGAAAATTTGAAAATCTTATTTTTCCAAATTATGACAAACAGGTATGCAATTGCCTAACTCCACTGACTCAAAGATCGTTAGCCTTAATGGGTATTAATAGCAATTTATTTGAAAAATCGAAGATCGTTAAAGACCACTCAAGGGTCATTAGCCATAAAAGATATTAATAGCCATACATTTGAAAACTTAAAAAATATATTTTGTCAATATTAGGATTAACAAGTTTGAAATTGCATATGTCCACTGGCTCGAATGGGCCAAAAAAAGTAACTTTTATTTTTTCTTTCCAAAAATATATTTTTTAACAAAAAGTACTTTTTTATTTTTATATTTTTATTCAATTATTTTTTCTTGAGCCAGCCAGTACACATAGTTAAAAACCTGGTAACTAACAAAACAATTACAAATATCAAACCAAGTAGTTTACTAAAAAATAGCAGCTAATCAACAACGTCCTTCTGATCTATTATATGGGGAAGAGGGAACGATCTTAAAGTTCATGTGGAATTATAATGACTAATGACTTTATACATTCTAATATCATTAAAAATTCACTAGTAGTAAAATTTTATATACAGATTTTCTTAAAAAATTAAACAATATACAAACTATTAACAACACCGTAAAAATAATTAAATTATTTTAGCAGTCAGTCCGTATATCGTAATATCTTGCCCTTATATGGTTAATTTTATCTTAAAAACTAATTGATCTTGAACAACCTTTCTATTAAAATGTTATTTCGCAAATATTATTGATTTTTAGGAAGACAAAATTATTGAAATAAAAAAATCAAAACAATTAAAAAGAATTAAATTTATCGCAATAAGATATTTTGGAAGATGAACCAGTCTTATAAATAAATTTATTAAAAATATTATTAAGAAAGATACCTTCGCTGCTTTGACTATTTAAAGTTTCCACTGAGTTTCTGATTCCTCTCATAGGTGATTCATCGACTTTGCGTAAAATACTGTACGGAACCATTCCTTCACTATCTTGTCCCAATACTTCATCGTATGTCCGTACACGCCAACTCCGGCTGCCTGGCGGACGACTTAAAATTTCAACATGTTGACCACGCGTTAAACATATTTCGTGTGAGCTTTTAGCGATGTAATCATCAGTAACAATAAAAATATCAGTACGAGCGCAATTTTCAAGAGAAGTCTATTAGGTGAGATAACATATAAGTGAGATTATATAAAATAATTAAATATAATAAGCTAAACAATAAAGAGATATCTTGAAATAAAATAAAATAAAAAAAGAAAAAGGTTTTTCTTTATGTATCCTAGCAATAATTTACAAGTTCATTTTTAATGATTTATAAAGTTAAACTTACTCTGCTGCATATTGTAGCAGTATCAAAGTCTCCAGAAGAGCGATTGCAACCGCCACTAAAAATTTAATTATACAAATTAACTTGCCCCAGAATACATTAAACATCCTCATGAAAACAAAATTACAAATTAAAATTCTTACTCTGACGTCATGCTCATATCAGCGACACTTGTACTTTTTCTATTTTTACTTCCTTTTTTAGGAGACTGTGGATAAAAAGACGCTAAAAACAATCACGGAGTTTATGAAATCGAAGTCATTAAAAAAAAACTTGAATTTTTAGGACATTAGAATTAGCATTAAATAGTAAAACTTCATAGTGTTCATTTGATAGAAAACTTGTTAATTGGAATTTTAAAAAATCATCGCGATAGCGACTACAAGCTTAAAACATAACATATTTATTAATTTAATTTATAATAGCTTTAATTTCTAAATTTGAAACATACTTTCACAAAGCAACGGTTATATATTTTACTTTTACCCAAAGATCAAGGTTTAAAAAAATTAAATTTAAATCAATTCAATTGTTTAAATAAAGTTATATTAAAAAAAAGCCAGATTTCAATGACTTGAAGTTTACTTTTATAGTTTCGTTTTCATTTTAGATTTTTTTGAGATAATCCGTCAGCTTTTTTTAAAAAACTTAATAAGCTTTTTACGAATTTCAAGTAAAACGCAATTAAAAAATAATTAACAGCAGAAATTTTAATTTTTCTTATAAGTAACTTATTTTATGTAATTTCAATGTATTAATTTATTAGATTTTCACGTGCCTTGCATGTAATTCATCTATATACATAAAATAAAAATCAAAGCATATTTAAAAAGAGTTAAGAGTAAGGAATAGTATACTATTCCTACATATACGGCATACGGCAAATTGAGAAAATAAAATATCTCAATAACGAAGAATTTCGCAATAACACCCACATTATAGAAAAGATAGAAACGTATTGCGCAATGACAGGTGTCGCAACGATAATTTAGTTAAATTCACTTCTTAATTTAAACTAAAGGTTATTTTCCCAGCAACATGTACTTAGATTGCAATAATTTTTGTTTTGTTATTTTAAAATAAAAATTTTATTTTATTTTTATTTCAAGTTTAAACATTTTTTATTCATCTTTTCCGTAATGGAAAAGATGAAAATAAAAATTTAATGTACTTTAATGCATTTTAAAGTAATTTAATGTATTTTAAAAATAGGAAATATAAAATTTTTTAAATCTTTCTGTAAATATTATCAGAAATCAATTATTTGAGATTTTAAACAGCTGTTTTGAATAAAAATAATAAATGGACTTAATAATAAATAATTAATAAAAATAATAAATGGTTCTGAGCAGGGGTGGGTTTTATCACTCGCCAAAGAGGGGTCTTAAAAGGTCTTTGAAAAAAAAAAAAAAGGTTTGCATATTTTCATATATAAGTAACTTTCATTTTTAATTTATTGTACTATAGTGTAATTACCAAGTTCATATACGTATAATTACATATAATAGTCAACTTCATTCGCCAGTATAGTTGTCCAATTCTGTATAATAGGCAATTTACAAAAGAATATTTTTGAAAAAAGTCCCAAGAGGGAGGGGGCTACTACCCCAAGGACCCCCTAAAACCTGCCGCTGCTTCTCAGGTCTAGAAAAAAATCGCCCGTAAGCAATTTTTATGAAAAGTACATACATCAACTAACAAATAGGTAGAACATGCAAGGGGGTGTTGCTTTGTTATTTTTATTTATTTATTTACAAAAACGAAAAATATTCTATAAATTATAGAAATAGAGGTAAAAAATTTAATTTTATAGTAAAATATTAAACTTAAATACGTGTAAGTAACAATAGACAAAAAATAAATACATACATACACACACGCATGCGCAAACATAAACAATTATTATTAGGATGTATACTAAAGTCTTACTTTGTGGGACCAACATGCCAAACTGAAATTGCTGCATAAGTTCTCTAATTTCTCTAACCCACATCAGTTTAACTACATTTGATTCAGCCTAGAAGTACATATACAGTATTGAAAATGAATATATGTAAGTTAAGTTAAATTTAAAGTTCTTTTATCAACTTATAAAATTTTATAAAATTTTTTGCAAAAACAATAGTACTTTAATGATTCTTTTTTCCTCTGTAAACGGCGGCTGCCCTGTCCACACGGCAAACTTTGAACTATCTTCAGCCACATGCTCGGTTAAACCCAGCTCGTTCGTTTTCATTTTAAATTTAAAAGTAAACGTGCATTTGCCGTTAGAATCTTTTACCTCTTTACAGAAAAGTAACGCTTGTTCAAATAAAAATACATGACGATCTTTTCCCTTCTTTAATATATGCTTAGGATCCCAAACAGAAAATGAATCTTGAAGGAGAATTTTTCCCAAACTTTCCAAACTTCCTTCCTACATACAAAGGTCGTTTTTAAGATTTTTGTTTGTAAGAAATAATATGAATATAGTGTCATGTGCAGTAAACAAGTCGTAGGCAATGAAAACAAAACAATTGCATTAACTTTTAAAACAAAAGTATATAAAAACAATCGTAAATGATATTATGGAATGTATAAACCAATAGGGTGTACAAAAACGATCTAATGATTTCTCACCCGCATTAACTTCACATTCATATTGAATTAAACAAATCAACTTCACTTATCAAACACAAAACAAAAACTATTCCGGAATATAATTAGCGTAAAACATAGTGACACGACTTTTTTTATTAACACGATTGTACTGATTGCTTTTTATTAATTCGTCGATAGTTACGGTTAATTAAACATAAAAAAACAATTCAAATAAAAAAAGCTTAGGTTGTTCATAAAAACAATGTAACAACGGCTAAATGTTAAAAAATCGATTTTTAAAAATTATATTATAATATGTTATTTGCTTTGACTATCGTTTTCTAAGCTTAGTAAAAATAAAGCTTGAAAAACTATAAAAAATAATTATAAAATTTCATTTGCCATTTAATTCATTCAAGGAATTACATAAAAAGGAATAATAAAAAAAAGAATTCGTATATAACGAAACAATAAATCGAAGGCAAAATACAAAATTTTAATAAGAAAAAATAAACAACTGTTTTTAATAAAAATTTAAACTCACGTCGAATCCGCGAATCATGCATAAGTACATAGCATCATTTGCACGTCTTGGGACGTTTAACATTACATCCAAACCAAGCTAAGAAATAAAATTTTAATAAAATTAGATAAAAAAATAATATTAAATCCAGTTTTGTCAGCATAAATATGGCTTAATTTACCTGCAAATTCGCGTCACTATCGCATGAAGACACCAGTTCCTAAAAAATTTTTTTACGACATAAATGTGTGTTCATTTATTTAAAAAAGTATGAGATAAACGCATGCTGGTTCTGACGCAACAAACCTGTTTTAACAGCGATATCAAATAAAACCACCTACTTTGAGTAAAAGTTGATACTTTGTAATTCTTTGAACAGGCTTGATTAAATACGCTGCTAGTGATAATCCAAGGCCTCTTTTTAATTGCAAATCTTCAAAGAAGTTCTCCCCATGCTCTATTAACAGTGCGTTCGAGTCTGGCTTGTTTGCACAAAAATCAACGTACATGTGAAAACTGTCCTCCTTGAAGTCAATTAACAAATATTAATAAAATAAAAAAAGACCAGTTTTTCTCAAAAAACGATGCAAATATATATATATATATATATATATATATATATATATATATATATATATATATATATATATATATATATATACAGGGGCTATTCTAGGAAAAAAATTTGGGCGGCGGTACCCCCCCCCGTCCCGGAGAAATTTAGCGAAAAATCGGCTTTTATTCGCAAAAAAAAACAAACAAACAATATTCGCCGTAAAAAACGTAAAAAAAAAAAAAAAAAAAAAGTCCTCAAATTTTAATACGGTCGACGCTGTCGACAACGATCTAGAATAGCCCCTGATATATATATATATATATATATATATATATATATATATATATATATATATATATATATATATTATATATATATATATATATATATATATATATAATCAAAATAGTCGTACCCAATCAATAAAAGCATGACCAACATTTTCCGGACTGTGTTCATATTTTTCTAGACACTTTAGGAAGATACTAAAAAAAGGTAAACATATATGACAAACTCATAAGATAACATACAATCATAAAATATAAATAATAACACAAAATTAAATTAAAAATATATTATAAAGCAAATCTTGCCTGCTGTGAAACTCAAATATTCTTTCAATATTACCGAATATAATGTGTTGTTGACCTTGTAACATTTCTGGAAATTGCGGGTTGTTGTACGTAGGTAATAAAAAGTTCTATAGAAAAAATTACAAATAATTAAAAAAAATTAAGCCAAAGTGATTCTTAACATGAATTAAATTGGTTAAACTAAATGAGCGTCTAGTTAGAAAGATGATTAAAATTTTTAAACAAATTTATTCCCAAAGGTAAAAATTAGCAAGTACTACGATTGCTTTCAACAAAAAGCAAACAAAATAAATCCAACAAATATATGAATTATATACCTCGATACAGCATCTTAAATCGTCGACATAAGCTTTTTCGGTTTGAATTAATTCTTTTATGACAAATCTATCAAAATTTTGTAAAATTTTATCTGTCGTATGTTAACGAGTATTTAATTAAAAAAATAACAGTAAAGCAAATGAACTTCAACCAGACTTTTTCAACTTTTAATACAAAAATAAAACCTACTCAATTCTTTTCACAGATCTTCGCTTTTCTTCGGTCATTTCATGTATACCACTATCGTTCGATACATCACGGCGAGTAACGTTCGAAATCTCGGCAGACTGAACGCGCAGTAATGACAAACTCGGCCATTCGCTTTCATCCTTGAAATCAACATCAATAAAAATTAATATAAGCAACCAAAACTTAAGTAAATATCTGCAACAAAAGATTCAGTTACATCGGGTATGATTATTACGATTTTTCCTTTGGACAGTATACCGCACCGTGTAAAAATACACAATATACGCGCATTTATGTACTATATACATACCAAATTAAACTGAGAAAGCTTGTTATCGATAATAAAGCCTTGAAATTCGAAAAAATAACTAGTACTATATTGAAAAACATCGTCTTCCAAAATCATCATGTTATCAAAGATTATTATTATTTTTTGCTTTTTAATAATTTAACTTTATGAATTTCTTGATCAAATTGTTCTTTTCAGTAATGCATCACAGGAAATATTTAGAACACTGCAATTAGGCAATTTACTTTAAGTGCGTAGACACGAAAGAGTAATTCAACGGTTTTTTTTTTGGAAACAATTATTAACACTAATTGCAGCATTTATTATTTTATAAGTTTTTTAAATAATCTTTTACGTGTGAAAATTTAAAGAGAAAAAAAAAAGTTTTATCTAACTTTTTATGTAAGAAAAATCTATTTAATACAAAAAAAATTACGTTACGCAAACATACATATATGCGTCCGTACCCGCACAAATCTGAATAGCAAATGTCAAAAAAAGTTTATAAGAAATTAAAAAAACGCAACAAATTCAAAAGCGACTTTTTTGAAATAAAAGTTATAAAAATAAATTCTTGCTCATCTTCGCGGCTTTTTTGTGACCTTTCTAATTTATTTTTTTGTAACATATGATATATTACATATCTAATTTCATAATAAAGAGTCTAAGCTCGCAAGTAGAACGTGAATTTTAAAAATAGCGTGACTATCGCAACTAATAACGATTAATAACGCGATTAATAATGCAATTGATAACGATTTATGAAACTTAAAATAAATTTTAAAATTTTTTTTTGAGTTTTTAGATACCATATAAAAGAACTTCAAAAGTTGTTCACAAATTCAAAATTATATATTCAAAAACTTAAAGTTTTAGAAGATTTAAAGTTGTATAGAAAATGTTGTTACATTCTTCGCTTTTTTATGATCATTTTTTGTTATTTTTTATTAACAAGAAAAAATATTTTACGGAAAGTTGCTCTTTGAAGTTTCTATTCTACCTTGCGTGTTTTCAAATCATTCGCAAAAAAAAATTGAAAAAATTAATAAATAAATAGAAAAGGCGACAACAAACAAAAAAATTACGTTAAATAAGCTATTTGAACATATTGAAATGATACAGAAGATTGGCGTTATTTTAAAGCCACGTTTTTCATAAAAAAAACTTTCTGTAACTATTTTTGTTTTTTTACTTAATGACAAATAATAAATAATTGAGTCATAATTAAATACATAATTAAATCATTAAAAATTATTGTTACTAAAAAAACTTATAAAAATCAGAACTAATTAAAGTAACAAAACCGATTTTTTTTAAAAACTACAAATATTCTGCCCTACTTACAAAATAATCAGTAAGTGAAAAAAAAAAAGAAAAATAACTTAGGACCGGAATTTTCTTCATTAACATATTCTCTCATGGTATAAAGCAAAAAGACCGTATTTCGTTTTCTTTCTTACCTAAAACATGCTAACAGTGCAGATAATAATTTTAGTACATAGCAAAAAGACTTAATGTGCTTAATTGTGATAACTAATTAAAAAATTTAAAAAATCATTAAAATCTCAGGTAAGCACTTTTTTGAAGTAAATTGATGGTGTTAAAAATTTCTGACTTGTACTAAGCTGACTGGTAGGCTAAATGCGCTTTTTGTTTTATAAGAATATCTCGAAATGGAAATTTTGGAGTTACTGTCTACTTTATAAGTACGGCAGAATTATTGGAGTGAGGGTATTAGTTAAAGGTGTAACGTAATTTTAACTTTACAATTTTATTATCACGTCGCATATTTCAAAGTATGTAATTGAAATAATAAATATACGAAATAAAACTACTATAAACACGGGCGTCCGCAGATGCATTTGATGTTTTAGATGAAAAATTAGAATATATTGCAAAACGTCTACCCCCTGCCTAAATGTGAGGTAGTGCGTAAGTAAAATTTTCGACGTTATTATCGTATACTAAATATATAGTATATAAGTCCCGACAAATGTTAAAATAATACAGACAAATTAAAAAAGGTACAATTATCACGACATCAAATTTATCAAAGTTGATCACAATTCTTTAAACAGCTATGAGTTAAGACCCATGGAGCATTTTTGGGCTGATATTAAGAGTTGCTTGCCAAAAGACTACAAACCGGCAGGACATTAAAAATTAAAAAAAAAAAAAAACAGCGTCAAAAGTTCGAAAATTTCGCAAAGTGTGGCCAGGAAATATATGAATAATAAACTGTAAACTTTTATAATTAGTAAAGAAATCAATAGTTGATTTCTTATTTGTTTCAATAATATAAAAACGCCGTTTCGTATATGTAAAAGTTATAAATATAACTTTTATTAACGATAACTTAATATTATTGAAATTTTACTTCAAATTTATTTGCATAATCATGTTTTATTACACATATCATATTCATATTTATATAGAACATATTGTTACATAAACTACAATATACGAAAATCTGATAGCCAGTGGCATCACTGTTATAACGAAATGGTATTTTAACTAATTGTTTTGTATAATACAATTTAAAAAACGTAATTTTAGGATATAGTAAATTACCTCTAACTCTGGTAAAGAATAACCAAACTTTATTTCAAGAGATTTTCTGTAATGTTTCATGTGTAAAGCAAGATCTTTGTAGCGCATGTTTATAGCATTTGCTAAGTCACTTATATTAGTTCGATGAAAGTGAGTTTTATTTATAAGCAATGATGCTTGCTCCAACAGATCTTTCACTTTTTTATGAATATCTTCAAATATTTTTTGATACTCTTCTTGTTTTTGAACATACAGAGAACTTTCCACCCCTTCAGAGCTAATCACTTCATCCAATGCTTTGAAACCTTCACTAACCACTGTTCCTTGATCTGTTATTAATTCTAAAACCTGATAATCAAAAAAAAAAAAAAAATAATAATAATTAGGTAATATTTCAGTGATTATAAATAATGACATTATTAGAATAAATGTAGAACAATTAAGGGTCATCCATCCATAAAGTACGTACGTTTTTAATTCAACCCCCCCCCTTTTTTTTTGCTATAAGCTTTTTTGAGTACCCTCCACCTCTCTAAAAGTACCTACACTTTTAACTTACCTACCCAACATATTCTAATATTTTTAATTTAGCCTCTGATTACTTTTATAATTGACCATCTGCCCCCTATCTTATATACGCCATTTGCAGACCCACTCCCCCACTCGAGCATATGTACATTATGAACAATTCCTTAACTTTCCTAATGTCAAATATTTTCCTGCAGCCAATTTAACCTATTATATGTTTTCAATGCATATAAATTTTTAGCTTTCAGATTCTATTTTCTATAATTGAACTAATTTGTATTAGTATTCAGATAATGTAACTATTATTGACTAATAATCAGCAAATTATTAACAATTTTTTTAATTAATAATTTTATTATTAATTAAAAAAAACTTTTTTTTACCTAATAATAATAAAAATAAGGCAACAAAAACTTTTTTTTCCTACCTGTTCAACTTCTTCTTGAAAAAGTACGTACTCCACACATCCTGCAACTACAGTTTTGCGCAACTGCAATTGTTTAAGAACATAGGTCTCTTGACTTACTACTTGTTCAACCAAGTCATGTACAATTATTTCTAATCTTCCAATTGAACCATCAACTATTAGTGGAAATCCAGAAGATGCAGGAAGGACATTTTTAAGGAACTCTTCAGAAGATTCCTTCACTTTAAGACAACCCTCCTCAACTGCCTTTCTTTCAGGTTCTGTATTTTTCATGCATGCTTCAAGTTTTTCTTTTTTGTGTTTCAAGTCATAATCAGATAGTTTTGAACAAGGGTCTTCATCTGACTTACAATCTTTACTGAACTTCTCAAGAAGCTTAGCCACCTGTAAAGTATATAACTATTTTTGCTTAACATGGAGATTATAAAAACTAAAATTTCAAAAAAAATTAAAACCATGCAAAAGCTAGATTACCTGTAAGTTTTAAAATATGAAAAAATAAGAAATAAAAAAGTTGATAGCACCCTGCAACTTAGTTATGCACCTTGATATTTAGTAACGCACCTTTATATTAGGATTTAAAAAATTATTTTTATTCAATTTAAACTTTTAAAATCACCTGATCAGTTGCCCTGTAAAAATTATAAGAAGAAAAAACAACAGCTCTTCTTTCTTCTGAACGTTTCATTAAAAAATGCCATTTTGATTCAACTTCATCTATGATAGCTTTTATACAAATAGGATCCGGATGACCTTCCTTTATTAAATTTTCTGAGCTCTTGCAAACATCCAAAACACCAAGGCGTGTAGTCTGAAAAAATATGTTTAGTGTGAATATAACATGTCTTGTTCGGATAAAAAATATGTTTAGTCTGAACATCTTGTTGTTTTCAGAATGAAAATAACAAGATGTGTTATCTGGAAAAAAATATGTTCATCTGAAAAATATTTTATTAAATACTAAAAATTAAATAATAAAAAGTTTAAAAATTATCAAAACAACTAATTAAAATAAAGCATAAAAAATTTAAATTAAAACAGCTAATTACTTCTATTGCAACATGGAACCTTTCATATTCTCTCAAAAGAGCCTCAGCTTCATAAAGAGAATGTCCTGCTTCAAGGGATGCTTCTAAAATACTCTCTCCGTGTCGAATCCAACCTGAAACTTTTTTAGCATCAGCTTCTAGTTTTCTCTGTTTTAAAGTAAACTCATATTTAACTCTTAAACTTGTATTAATTTTTTTAATAAAATCAAATTCTAAAACAAGTTTTCGTAGAACTTCTGAAACATATTTTACACTATCAACCTTTCCGTTGTCAGATACTGCTATTGTTACAACAACACCACAACTAGCTAATTCTTTTTCTAATTCTTTTCCTTCTGAAACCAATACATGAAAACGATTAATAAAAGCTTTAAACTCATTTTCAAATCTTTCAAACATACTTGAAGCTTTTTTAAAATCACTAGAAAGTTCTTTTTTCTGCCATGAAGAATTCCATTTTTTTACATCCAAATACAGTAAGTTTGTATCGCGTTCATAATGTTTAACTTTGACCCAGTAGTCTAATTTTTGTTGCCTTCCCTTCCATAGTTTTTGCAATTGCATTCTGTTTAAATTTAATTCTTTAAGATATAATTCTACAGCCAATCTCGACTGTTCAGGTGAATTTGAGCCTGTTGAAAACCATGATGTTCGAGTATCTTTATCAGTTACCCTTGATTCTTGTAACAGTTCAGCACTAAGATTCTCTCCCTCTTGTACAGTACTTAATAGCTTTTCGAGAGTAGCCTCACATTCGTGGCGATGTTTCTCAAGCATTTCATCAAAGTTTTGAGGTTCTGTACTTGTAGCATCCAAATTCATATCTTCTTTAAGCTTTTCTGTCATTTTTGTAAGCTAAAAAAAATAAAACATTTAAAAGAAAATAATTTTTTAATGCAAAAAACAATATTTATATTACAAATACCTTTTGCGCATTTTTATAAAAGCTGACAGCCATTTTTAATAGCTCTCTTCGTTTTTTTATTTTGGATGTAAATAGTTTAACTTCTGTCTCAATTTGCAATGCTTTTTGTTTAATTTCTTGTGGGTCACATTCCTTTTTTTCTGCTAGATGAACAGCAGTCTCGAGTAGTTTTTTTGCTTTTAAGTAGGTCTCCTAAAAAGCAAAAGTTTTTAAAACTATTTTTGATTTTAATAATACAATTAAAATTTAACAACTTATTTTTTAAAAACCAAATTGAAATTAGATAAAACTTAGTTCATATATTCTACTATTTTAAGTGCATAAAAAAATTAAAAAAAAAAATGTTTGCCATTTTGGCATAATTTTATTATTTGAACAATGTCATTAATAATAAAAGTAAATATACTGTCCAAATTAAACAACTATTTTAAGAACCTGAAAAGATTTTTCAAACTCATCTTGGTCAGCCAACAGCTCTTCTGCAATCTCAAGCCCATCTCCAACCCAAGAGTATTTTGACAAAAAATTATTTCCATTACCTTTTAGGTATTTCAAAATCTAAAAAAAAAAAAAAAAACAAAAAAAAAATTGATATTTTATCTGCTAATTTATATAGCCTAATATAAATTAGATTTATAAAATAAAAATTAAAAATTTATGTAGAAATATTCAATTTTTTTTTTAATTTTGTTCATTTTTGACTAATGAACCATACCTTTCCAGGAGATGGAAGAGTATAAAAATCCACCATACTTGCTTGGTGTAAACCATGACTACTGTTCTTAGCCATCTTTTATTATCCAGTATATTTTAACTTTTTTTCAAAGAAAGACCAATTATCTTTCATTATAAATTTCTTATTTAATTTTATCTTTAGGTAAATTATTATATTAACATTAAATGACACATATTTTATATTTATGTAACTCATAACAAACTCTTTTATTTTTATAAAGTTTAACCATACATTAGGAGCTTTAATGTAACTTTGCTTTTGTTACTTTTGCTTTGATGAAACAATAACCACACAAAAATTCCAGGTGTTACAAAGTCTTTTGTAATTAATTTTTTATTTACTTTTTTAAAAAACTATCTTTTTAAACAAAAAGATTCAAAAACAGAAAGCTTAAGCTCCCATAATGCATGCTACCATTATGCACATTGTCAGAACTTTTTTTTTTTTTTAAATGTTTAGCAACGAAAACATGCTCAACATAAATGAAAAGATATGAAAACAAATTTAAAAAAAAATTAATAATAAACACATCAACAACTTTAAAATATTGTTAAAATAAATATAAATAATATATAGACAAACAAAAAAATTAAAAATAAATAATAATACATTTTATTGCTTTTAAATTATTTTAATTCAAAAGTTTCTTTAAAAATGAGAAACTTTATCAACCAAATGAATAATAAGCCAACAGATAAAAAATTAAAAGCATCTCTTATAAACATCAATGGCCTAAATGAGCATTCAATTATTCAAAACATTAATTGAGAAGCAATACATAGAGATGATAAGATATAATATATTATATTGCATTGCATTATTATAAATCTATTTTTTAAACAATTATTATTCTATTTTATTATTATCTCATTACTATTTATTATTAATTATAAATTCTTATAAAAGTATTATTAATGATAAAGAACTCTTTGTACTATTGTGCTCATGGTAAGTGTAGTTACCATCCATAGAGTGCCCATTAGACCTTCTCACTTGTATTGGTGTACTTGTGGGAGAGTGTTGAAACCCACTTTTATATTAAAAATAGATTATATTAAAAATATTTTATATTAAAAATAGATTATATTAAAAATATTTTAAAATATATTAATATAAAATATATTAAAAATATTTTATATTAAAAATAGATTATATTAAAAATAGATTATAAAAGAGTTATTTTTATATATTTTTTGTTTTTAAAACATATTCCTTTTTTTCTTTTTTGGTAAAAAAACTTCTAAATAAAACCTATATCTGCCAACTACCTGTTATACACATCATAGATGTAATATGGCAGGAAAGACTGCATCAAAAAAAATAATTTTTGATACCGAAAACTAAAACATTTTTGTTCTTACTAAAATCTTCTTGTAAAATTTATATAATAATTTATACTTATAAAGGAAGTTTTCATCAAGTTTTCAGCTCAAATTTTATATTTATAAACAAGTGTTATCAGATGTATAAAAGTTACTCATTAGGTAAGTGGCAAGGGAAAAACTAACTGTTTAAGAAAATGAAAAGAGATTTAGCGTTTTTGAAATTTTGTATAAGTTTATATTTTTATTATTATTACTTTAATATTTAGTTAGTCTGTAAAAGCCTTATTATATAAAAAAATATTTACAATATGTCAATTTTTAAAATAACAATATATTGATTGTTCAATTTTTAAAATAACATTATACAGATTGGTCAATTTTTAAAATAACATATAATTGGAAACCTTTAGTAGGGGTTTGAGTTTTTTTTAAAAACAGTATTATAATTTTACTTATTTTTAAATCAAAGTATGGGATAAAATAATTGTTATTTTAACCATATATTTATAATACCTATTTATAATAATTGCTACTTTAACCATAGTCAACAAACCCCATACCATAAAACGTATCCATTTTAATCAGGTCAGATTTACAGTACAAAACAATATTATTAACATTAAACTACATATATATATATATATATATATATATATATATATATATATATATATATATATATATATATATATATATATATATATATATATATATATATATATATTTCCCTTTATCAAAAATTAATTTTTAATTTTAATTAAGTAATTTCTCATAATATCTCATAGATAATTAAATCCAAAAATATCAATTCAAAAAACAAACCCAAACTAATATGTTAAACTTTTATCCAATTAAATTTAATATTTGTGCATGAAAACCAATAAACTGAACCATTAAAAAAAAACTAATAAGCCGCTACATATAATTATACACTTTGTTTTACAAAATTTTATACAAGATTTTATTTTTTTTTTTAAATAAAAAAAAAAAGTAAAAGAAAACTCTAATTGTCCAATTGCCACTCACACAAATCAAAGAAAAATTAAAAAAAGAAACCCCTGCTGAAAACTTTATAAAATATAAACTTAATATGTGCCATAACTTGTAAACAGGGGGTTATTTGTATTTTTATTTCATTTTAAATAAATCAGTATGATTAGAAAATATATGAATATGAACACCTGAATAGGACTTGAATGAATTCATTTAAAACACTGAAGTTCATTTGATAAATTTTATTCAAAAAGTTATGTGGAGTGCATTCATACAAAAAAACCACTGATTATGTATGCAACTTTGCAGTTTTTTAGTTTCAAATCAAAGACTCATTGCTCATAAAACTGAATAAAATTAAAATCAAATATATATGAAGTCTGCACTTCTCTAATATTAACTCTTTTTCCAGGCTAATATATTTTTAATGCCAATGAAGTGTTCAATAAAATCTCTAATTTTAAGGGGTTTAAAAAAAATAAAAATTCAAAAAATAAAAAGTTTATTATTTTTTGTATTTTAAAAATATGAAGCAAAAAAAGAGTTAATTCTATTTCTATATTTTTTTTAATAGTTTTTTATTTTTCATAACAAAGTTGCTAAACAACCATGTAAAAAAAAGTTTTAAAATGTCAAGCTTTTTTTTTCAGGTATGAAATAGAGTTTTTTTTAGGTATGAAATAGAGTTTTTGGTTTTCACGAAAAGCTTGAAATTATTTGCAAACTTAGTGAACAATCTTATCACTTATAATTTGTTTTATAAAAAATTGAATAAATTGTTGAAAGAAATGTTTTACTTGTTTGTTATCAGACAATGTTACATAGAATAAAATTTAGACAAATCATGTGAGAAATGATAAACAAAAGCAATCAGTAAAGAACCCAGAGTTCATTTGGGGATACCGCTTTTTTTCGGCAATGTTGAAGGGTGGAGTGAGGGGGGGGGATGATGTTTTTTTAGTTCATCCAACCCCTACCCCCATCCCCCTCTCTCCTCCACCTCCTCCCCTAGTTACAACTGGTGCTGCAACAATAATTTTAAATAATCATTTTTTCAATTATCTTTTTTGTTTATCTTGTTTAGAGTTTTATCCTAAGATTATGAGTTAATTTAAAGGCATTTTTTTGAATACATGAATTTATCGTTGGACGATGTTACTTTAGTTACAATAAAAAAAATTTTACTTAAGACTTTAATAAACGCTTTTGTTGAAAATATCACGCTATTAGTAAATAATTATTGAAATTTGTTTAAAGTGTTTTAAACATTAACTAAACTTCAGTAAATTTAATTCTAGTATTTATTAATGTTTTAAATAACTAGTAATTCAATTTTTAAATACTTTAAAAAATTTTAAATTAATATTTACATTACATAATATATTTACTTAAATATAATTGTGTAATATTTGTAAAATTAAAAAAATAGTTTTACGTCTTGTACTCGAATAACTATTTGAACAAAAAACATAAGCATTTAAGAGGGCTGACGACACCGGGGGCATGTGCACCCCCCCCTAACTTTTTTCTAAAGGATCTTTTTTTTTTTTTTATAGAAAATTCTAGATATAGAGGATTTTTTTCAAAATAGATGAATGTGCTCCTGTTTAATAAACATAACGGCCATGTTTAATAAATATATTTCCTATTATTTTAATTTTAAAAATTTTGATTTAAATATTAGCAAATCTGTTCATTTAACTTTTACTAAAGGTCAATAATTTTTAAAGCGATTTTAAGGCGTCTTTTAAATTAAAGATAATTAAAGAATAGATAATTACAGTAAACATTATTTTAAAAATGTTATATTTTTTTGATTAAAAAACATATTATATTTTAAAAAATATAACATTTTTTAAATTATGAAGTATAACTAAAAAAATTACCTTTAATAAATAACTATAGGTTATTTTAAACTAATGGGTTTTAATAAATTTACTATGGGTTATTTTAAACTAATGGGTTATAATAAATTTACTATGGGTTATTTTAAATTAACGGGTTATAATAAATTTACTATGGGTTATTTAAACTAATGGGTTATAATAAATTTACTATGGGTTATTTCAAGCAGATCTTAATAAAACTTTTATTAAGTTATAGTAATCATTATTTTTATTAGTTTTAAAGTCAAAAAGAATATGGAAAAGAAACAAAACTTTATGAAAAAGTTTGTTTAATTTTTTTGTTTTCCTCACGTAAACTTAAATAGCAAGCTAAAGATAAAAAGTTCATTCATTCAAAAATTAACCCTTTGAGCGCATGATAAAATTTTGTACGGAGTAATTAAACTTTAAAAAATAAATAAATCAAAAGACAACTATTTTGAATTTTAACTTTATTTTTTTTAGTTTTTAAAAGAATTTCAGAAATGCGATGTATTTAATTCATAACTGTAGTGTGATAATTAGAAAAGCATCCAGGGCACAGTCCAACACAGCATGTCTGACACTACCAACTGGTGCGGACACGGGTTTGGTGCCCAGCGACACATTTTATTTTTTTCCTGAACCAATTTTGACAAGGTTATGACCATATAAAGGATTTTGTTAATCACTGTGTTTTGAGAAAGTGGATATGGTACAGTTGTACTTCTAGCCACTTCCATCTCCTTAGGTGTTTGTCTTTTTGTAACTACTTTTACTGGTTGATACCTTCCAGCTAAACTTTTCACAACTGCTATCATAAAACTTATTCTAGACATGGGCTTACATTCATTAGTGTTAACCTTATACAATAAGTAGCTGTTTAGAATAGCCCTGCCAAAAAAAAAAAAGGCAACTTTTGTAGTTCACTTTATTGTCTTACGCTCTGACAGGTGCACATAGAGCTGTGCATCTCCCAAATCTACCCCTCCCATGGTTCAATTATAAAAGGCAACAATATTTGGCTTCTAAATTACCTCTTCTGTTATGCAATTCAATAAAACCTGCTTTGAAAACATTAGACAGTAATACAGGTTTTATTTTACCATCTTGGTATGCCACACATAACAAAGGACCTTTTCTATATTGGCAAACTTCCTTGTTTTTAAATTTTGTTTTAAGGCAGAATTCTGGAAGATCTTTTCTGTTT
>NC_088925.1:42577500-42737500 GCF_038396675.1 Hydra vulgaris
ATGGCATAATGGACAAAAATATGTACAAATATATAGTTAAGAATGTTATGCCACTACATGCTAAAGACAAAGTGCCTCGAGGAAGGATGTTTTAGAAGGGCAATGACCCAAAGCACACTTCAACCCTTGTGAAAAACTTTTTTAAAACCAATGAAATTCGATTAATCGAATAGCCTTAGCAAAGTCCTGACCTTAATTCTATTGAATGTCTATGTAAGCTCATTGATCGACAAATTTCAGGTCAAAAACTAACAAGTAAACATGATTTATTGAATACTCTGAAAAAAGAATGGGAAAAATCAAAATTATTGTGATTATGAAGCTTGTGGATTCAATGCTTTGTCACTGTCAAGCAGTAATTAATGCTAAGGGCTTCCCGACAAAGTAGTAAAGCAATACTTTAAAAAAAAGCATTTTCAATTTAAAAAATGTTATAAAAAAAATCTTATTCAAGTTTGTTTTTTTTTGTACTTTTGCACGCGCATATTTTAATTAAATGAACTTTTTAAATTGATTACTGATTGAACTGATTAAATTGCTTACTATTGAACTGATTAAATTGCTTAGATTTAGTAAAAATTCATTTGTTTTTAGATTTGTAATCAATTTTTTGACATTTCAGTGAAAATTTGAAAGAAGTTGGACTTTTCATTCAAAAGTTATCTCAACTTATGCTCTTGTCCGGTTACTTTAGCACGCTACTGTATGTCTTGTCATGTCTTTTTTTTTTTCATTTTTAAATATAACTAAACAAAAATTTTTTTATTAATACATATAAAGAGTTAAATTTGTAACTTAATAGGTGTGATTGCAAGTTTATTAAATTATTCCTTCATATCTTTATAGTTAAGAAAACTTTTTTCCAGATTTTAGTTATCACGTGTTAAACAAGTTCATAAAACCTATATTAACTCTATATTAAAAAATACTAACTCTATATTAAAATAATTTATAAATTTTTTATAAAGAAAAAAAATTTTCTTTTTAATATTTTAAGATTTCAACATCTGAAAAAAAAGAAAACAAGAAAAATTGATTACATCTGTACAAATATTACAACTCTGTACAGCTTGTAAAGAATAAATCATAAAAGATAGAAATTCATTATTAACAAATTATTTGATGTGGTGGGTTGTAATTATATGATATCTCATTGTTTTAAGCAATAGTATCTTTTTGACAGTAAAGGTTTTTATGCAGCCCTATTTGCTTGAAAGTAAAGATAATGCTTACTTTAGCTGTATATCTGAGAGAAAATTTAATAAACTTGAAAGTTATGAATGAATATACTAAATAAACAAAAATAATGCTGGCAATCAAATTTTAAAGTATAACATAACTATTATTTCGATAATCTTATTCAAAATTAAGATTTTTTTTTTTAAAGTTAAGCAAAATACTGTTTTTTAGCCATTTTTAGCAATTTTTTTAACATATTCTTAAAAAGTATTTGTTCAAAGTAAACATAAAAAAAAAGAGCTCTGATGAAAATGACGCAATTTCCTGAAAAACCTAGTCCAAAAATTGTAAAAAAAAAGTTTATAATTTCTTACAAGATATCTTTAATAATGCATTGGCTACTATAAAATATTATGTTGGTCTGAAGGTAACGGCAGCCATACCTAATACAGCATGGTAGATAAAGGAGATATATCCAAAAATAACAATAGATTATTAATTGATTGAAAACAGTTTGAAAAGGGAAGAAATTGCAAATAATAAGTATGTGGAAATATTGAAAATAAATTTTTTCAATATGTGGAAATATTTAAAGTAGCTTTTTGAATGTAGACTGACTCAAATTTTTTCAATATATATGATGATATGATCTTTTAAATGAAAGGACTTAGCATAAAGTGACACAACCATTCAGATTAAAAATTGGTAAATTTCTAATTGCTTGCATATTACACAAAGGGGTAGCAATGGGAGAAAAATCTGGATTCATTTCAAAATATAACTTAAACAAAGAAGTGCACCTAGCCTGCATCAATAATAATGACAACAACATTGTTTTAGGTGCTAAAGAAAGTGACAAAACTAAATCAAAATCATACAACTAGTTATCATTAAAACAATCAAAATGAAATCAAAATAAACTTTATAGATTCAAATGAACTATATAAATCAATCAAAAATTTGCACAGATCTAGCATAACACACACAGAAATGGTCTTCTCATGACAAAGCTACAATATGCATGAGAAGAATTTGGAATTAAGCCCAGAACTTTACGTTCCTTGCACAACATAATAGAATTCTGAGTACACATGTGTCGATTCTGAGAACATGTGTGTTGATTCTGAGTACACGTGTGTCGATTCTGAGTACATGTGTGTTAGGTCAGTTCTTCAAGCTAAAGATCCAATAATATTACAAAAATAAATGGCAAAAATAAATTATATCATTCAGATGATTAATGGAAGACATTAATCATCTGAACAATACAATACTCAACTTAATTCCAACAAAATACTTAAATTGAATAAGATGTTCACTAGAAGGTTTGTTGTGCTAAAGTGCTCAAACTACAAAATAGTGGGCCAGCCTTATGCAAACAGCAAAATTACAACATTAAAACATTTGTTTTTATAAAGAAAACACAAAAATAAAAATTGAACATTAGTTGTGTTTTTGAAATATATCAAAGATGTATTTAAATAAATGATCTGTTAAAATTTTTGAACATACTACACAATTGTCTTCAAATTGCTTGTGTTCTTCACAAAGTTCTTTTGCATATTCTGTATTATCTCCAATTTCTGTATAGTTACTCATAAACTCTGTTCTGTTTTCATTTATCCAAGAAAGCATCTAAAATATTCAACAAAAACTTTTTCATAGCTGTTTAAACATAAATTAAAAAAAAAAAATTTATCACACAAATTTTACATTAAAAAAAGCTACAAAATATAGGAAAGTAAAAAATTTAAAAAGTATATTCAAAAATAAATAAAAAAAACCTTTTCAGCATCTTGTTTAAAAAGGTTGAATTGAAACCTTTGTTCGAGTTGAGTTCTGCGATTGATCCAAAGATCTTTAAGCAAAACTATTTTATCTTTTAGTTCTCCTAACACTGTATGCACCTAAAAAAGGAATATTTCACTTAGAAATTTAAAAAGAAAACTTTATAAAACTAATGCAGTATATAATCAGTAACCTTAATTACAGCATCTCTGTACTCATCTTTCATCTCGCTTTCATTTTGACATTTGCATGAATTCTTTATAACTTGAATAACATTGTTTCCTTCTTCAGCTAGTAAGCCAACAGGAGCTTTTTCAATCCATTTTCGCACATATTGATGATGTTGTATCTGATCACGAACACCGTCTACTGTTAAGGCATAGTCATCCTGGAGAAGACTGCGCTTTATATCATCAAGTTTCGATGAAAGTGCATATGTTTCAAAAAGAAATTTTTCAAAAGCCTGAATAAAAAAAACCCCTTAAATTATTTTTATTAGGAGAATAATAGCAGTATTAAAAAATGACAATATCATTTTTATTTTCAAATGAAGTATTTTAATATACTACATATAGTATAATACTATACTAAGATATTATAATACTCTACATACAGTATTATATTGTTCTGGGAAATAAAAGCACAAAATAAGATTTAACTAAAAATATGAGAGGAAACTTTAAAAGAATTTAAAACTTCGGTTTAGGAGAAAAACATTTCTTTAAAAAGCTTCAACAAAAACACATACTGTTGTTGTTACTTTTATTAGATATTCAGTCCATTCATATTACATTCATATAACTAATATAATTACATGAATTTAATAACAAATTCAAACAAACAAAGCATAGACATCATTGAAAAATATAAAGTTAATAACAAATCAATTATATGAATCTAATAACACTCTGCATTATTAGATTCATATAATTGATTTGTTATTATCTTTATATTTTTCAATGATGTCCATGCTTTGTTGAACTGAATTTCTAATAAAAGTAACAACAACAGTATGTGTTTTTGCTTAAGCAAATCAAACAAGTCAAATAAGTTTAATGGTTGTGGGAAGTTTATTATATAAATAAATAAAAAGATTTGAGTAGGTAGGAATAACAGTTCTGTAAAAAATAATAAACTTATATGAAAAATACATGAAAAATTATATCATATACATTATATGAAATTATATAAAAAATAAATATTGCTTAAATCTTACAAATTATATTTAAACTAGAAACTAAAACAGCAATATCACAATATACTTCATAATGAATTGATTTCCACAAATTGTTTGATGAGGAAATTATCAAATTATATATGGCCATACCTTACCTCCTCATTGAGGATGTGTCAATTTATTGATGATAAAATAATAGTAATAGTATATTTATGTAATTAAAAAAATAAATATAATTTGAAAAAGTAAGCAATAACTTCTGTAAGTTTATAAATCCAGAGTAGCTAACATTTTGACTTAGGGTAGAGTGGGGCTATTTGAATTTAGGAGCGAATTGGGCAAGTAAAGTATTATAAAAACTATCCATCACATGACAAAGTATTTTATTTTAAATCTTAAATTTTACTTTAACCTAAAATTTTAAGAATTACCAATCTCATAGAAAGCCAATCATTATGCTGATATATATATGTACCACCTAAATCTTCAGTTAACTCTTCAGGTGCAATAAAAGTAAAGACATTCTCTTTAGAAACAACATTTATCTAAATAAAAAAATATTCTTTTTATCATATTTATATTCAAGTGAAAATAATTATTCAAAATTTACATTCTTTTATAGCTTTACAGTTCTTTTGTATACATTTATATATTAAAAAATCAATACTATAAACATTCAGGAAGATAAAAATTAATCTTCAGAAGGATAAAGATAAACCTTCAGGAGGATAACAATAAATCATAAGGGGGATAAAAAGAACCTTCAGGAGAATGTACCCTCATCCTCCTGAAGGTTTATTGATTTTTTTTATAATGTTAATTAACCTCCCCATTGCTGAAAAGGTCACTACAGTCGAGGAAGTTACTATAATTATGGTTACAACCCTATCTCAACTCTATAATGCCAAAACACTAACCTTAACGAACAAGGCCGCTGCGCAGAGAAGCAAGTTAAGCGCAGTATTACCAGGGATGCGGTGGGAATTAAACTCAGAACTTCTTGCTTACGAGGCAAGCGCTCTACCACTACACTACTACCACATATTAAATGATTTATTACTTAACTTTAGGCAAAATTAAAATCTTTTATAACTTATTATTAGTATTTTAAGTACTAGTAACTTTTGCAAAAAAAAAAATTTGAAAAATTAATCACAAAATATTATGTATAAAATATAGTACGGTACAATTAAACAATATATAATTCATCAAAACATTTTTAAATTGTGATATGCAAAACATCTTTAATAATTTGTAATATGCAAATCATGTTTCACATTATCACTTATGTTTATTTTTATTATCTCCAAGGAACAAAGCTTAATGATTTGTTTATTGCCATAATAAATATTTAAAAATTATACCCAGACAAAAACAAAAAAAAAAAATTAAAAAATGTTAAATATATTTTCTCTCCAGCTATTCTGCTTATTCTTTTCTATGCTCAGCTATTTTATATTTATGATTAAGTCATATGCCAATTAACTTTATTTTTTTTAAGTTTTTCTATTCAGCTATTTTATATTTATGATTAAGTCATATGCCAATTAACTTTATTTTTTTTAAGTTTTTCTATTCAGCTATTTTATATTTATGATTAAGTCATATGCCAATTAACTTTATTTTTTTTAAGTTTTTCTATTCAGCTCCATTATATTTATGATTAAGTCATATGCCAATTAACTTTATTTTTTTTAAGTTTTTCTATTCAGCTATTTTATATTTATGATTAAGTCATATGCCAATTAACTTTATTTTTTTTAAGTTTTTCTATTCAGCTAATTTATATTTATGATTAAGTCATGTCAATTAACTTCATTTTTTTTAAGTTTTTCTATTCAGCTATTTTATATTTATGATTAAGTCATATGCCAATTAACTTTATTTTTTTTAAGTTTTTCTATTAAGTTTATTTTTTAGTTTTTTTTATCAACAAGTACTGAATTACAAGATATTTTAAAACTTAGTAAAAATCAACCAAATTTATAAATAAAGTGTTAAAAACATTTAACGATGACAATCCCACATTAAATAGTGTTTAATAAGTTAAACTGTCTATTCTTGATTTGGATCAGCTAATAATAAAAAAAATAGTTCTCAAAATCTAGTTCTAACATAATAGTTCTAACAAACTTTTTGATTAAAAATTTCAAAACAACTGTATGCATTTCTGTTCAAAAATTATATAAATTATATAACAAAAACAATGGTTAGTGATAATCCTTTGATATTTACATAACAGATCTAGTGATATGACAGCAGTGCCTAATATAAGAATAAATCAAAAAATAATATAAATAGGAATAAATTTTATTTATAAATTATAGGAGTAATAAATCACAAGATTAAAGATAAGAAATTAGAGCAATAGCTGATGTTAATTTTGCATGAGTTTAATATAAGTATATAAAAGAGGTCAATAGTATAAGATAGAAAAAAAACATTAAGTAGAAGACAAGTATTTTTTCATTTATATTAAAATTATTACAAAAAACAATCAACCAAACTTTATTTGATTTAAAATTCATTTGCAATTGCAAGCTCCAACATTCACAGAGATCACTTTAAATCATTTAAAGCTACAAAGATTTTTTAAATTATAAAAATTCATGTGATTTGATATATGGAATATTCTTGTTTACATTCTAAAAAGTTGGAGTTAATATTATAAGTGAAGTTTATTTAAAATAAACATTTGAGAATCAGGACTAATTAGTGGACAAAATAAAGCAAATTATTTAAAAATAAAACTTTCAATGTTAATCTAAATAAGACAAACCTCAAATCTGTACTTTGAACTTGCCATGGAACTCGATAATATTTTTTCTCTGTACTTTTCAGGTTTAATTATGTACACAGCAAATATTTTAAACGGAAAACCATCCTAAAATAAAACAATATTATTTTTAAAAGTGTAAATAAGAAAATTAAAAATAGTAAAACTATTGCTATGAATAAATTTATTGCTATAAATTTCTTCAACATTTTATAGTTTTTAAAATAAACTAAACCTGTTAAAGCTGAATTAAATAAAGCATCAATGTGAATATAAAAATGTAAATAATTTTTATTAAATCTTTTTTCTTTTTCAATGAACATTTTTTTGAGATTGATTTTTAGTAAATATTTTTAAAATATGAAAACTATGATAAGCTGAAATGATATGAAAAACATGATCACATTAACAACAATAAGCTTTTATAAATATAAATTATATATATTATGTGTGTGTGTGTGTGTGTGTGTATATATATATATATATATATATATATATATATATATATATATATATATATATATATATATATATATATACACATTTATATACACACACACACACATACACACATAATATATGTGTGTTGTGTGTGTGTATATATATATATATATATATATATATATATATATATATATATATATATATATATATATATATATATATATATATATACAGTACTGTGAATAAGTTTTAGACCACTTGTATAATTAGACATATTTACAATTTTTTTCCTATGTAATTTTTTTAAAGCGTACTTAAGTTTAATAATAATAAAGAAAAGTTGAAAGAATATATTATTTTGAATAAATAAACAAATCTTCTTTTATTCGACGGCACCTACTTAAATTAGGATTAAGAGGATGTGTTGCAATTCGAAAACCATTATTACAGTGTGGCAATAAAGAAAAACAACTTAAATATGCAAAACAACACAAGATTGGGCCCAGGAAATGTTTATTCCGGTTCTGTACACCGATGAGTCCAAATTTAAAATTTTTTGAACGAAAGGACGCGAATATGTTTGAAGAAGAATTGAAGAAGCGTATCAGCCCAAGTGTTTAAACCCTACTATTAAACACAGAAGAGGCTCTTTACAAGTTTGGGGCAGTTTATCTTCATCTGGAGTAGGTGATTTGATCAAAAAAAAGGGGGGGGACTCACCAGGGAACGTTATGTGGATATACTAAGGCACCATGCTGTATCATCCGGAATGAGACTAAAAGGTCATAATTTTATTCTGCAGCATGACAATAACCCAAAATATTGTTTCCGAGTGGCAAAAATTTATTTAAATGAAATGGCAGAGGAAGGAGTACTGGAATTGATGACCTGGCCGCCCCAGAGTCCAACTTTGAATATAATTGAGCATATTTGGGATTACCTGGACAGAAAGAAGGTCGAACATGCTCCCCGAAATGCTGAAGAATGTTTTGAAGTACTTCAAAGAGAATGGCACAACATACCCCAGGATTTTATAATTAATTTGTATGAATCTATTCCCCGGCGAATATTGGCTGGGATTGAGCCAAGAGGAGGACATAGTAAATATTAGGAGCTTTTATGAAGTTTGACATTAAAAAGTTTTTAAATTAAATGTTTTATATTTTGTAAAAATAATACAAAACATTAAATTTAAAAATGTATTCATTTAACAATTGCTCAATTAACACATTCATAATTATTATTCCTAATTTTTTTTGAATTGAATGTTTTATATTATTTTCACAAAATATAAAACATTTAACTCAAGCATTTTAGTGATAATTTAAAGAGACAACAATTTAGTATTACTTAGTATTTTAAAACATATATAGTCAAAGATCAAGGGTGGGACAAGTGTGGTCTACACCACTTCCCTTGACATTTTTGAGTGAAAAAAAGTGTAAGTTTGAAAAAATTTTAGAAAAAATTTATTTGTGTAAGAACAATATAATCATAATAACAATAAAATCTCTCCCCCCCCCCCCCACCCCCGTTCCTATTAGAAATACTAAAAATTTTCTGAAAAAATGGGTTACTTCATAAACAGGATAATTTTTTTTTACATTTCTTTTTACTTCCTACATTTATTATGCACCAAACACAGTTAATAACTTGATTACAATGCATATTTATATAATTAATATATATTTTATATATATACACACATATAGACACACTTTAAGATACGCATAAAAACCCTTATTATTTACCAGGATATCAGTCAGATGCACCATTTAAGTACAAAAATATATATGATTAGATGTCAGCATGTAAAGGCGTTTTGAGAAGAAAAAAGAAAAAGCAGTACTGGAAAGATGATGACATGGAGCATAAGCAAAAAAAGAAAAAAAGTCAAAACATTTTTGAAATAATATTAATTTGAAAAATTGTTAAACCATTGCAAGTGCAGAAATGAACAAATACAGGTTTGCAATTCAATATCATATTTAAATGATGATAAAATCAGTATCATTTTTAAAATTTCTAATTCAAAAAATGAAAAATACTAACTTGATTCATTCTTGTGATAACTTAAAAAACTGATAAAAAGAAAATAAAAGAAATCTTAAAACTGTGTCTTACAGATACAAAATTTAGAAATAAAAAATAATTAAACTCTAGGAATTCTCATTTATACTCGCACCATTTCAGTCTCAAGTATGAGTCATCAAACATTCAAAGCTTGGATTAGGGTTTGAATAACAGACTACACTGTTTTTATCTAAATGAATAATAAACTCTGTTTCAGTCTAAAATTGGTTTGGTAGTGCATTAGAACACCTCTGAATTGAACTATTTTTTGTAAATGTAATAAATATATTTTTATGTACTTTTTTATTTTAATTCTATGTGAGATACATAATTGTTGAGAAAAAATTTGTAGACTGATTAGAAGTATCAACAGCTCTATGAGAGATAAAGCTTTATATTAAAGCTCAGCTTCGAACTAATATATTCAGAAAATAAACTTATACCTAATAAACTTAGAAGATTCCACTTAGCATTCATTGGTGAAAATAGGAAGCTAAATCAAATACTATTATGTTTCTATATTTAGTTTTACCACAAAAAAATGACTTGAATATGCTGCTATCTGGAAACATATCTGAAAATAATGGTGCAAGATCTAATTTTCATAATTTTAAAAAAAATTACAGCTTATAGTTAAATAATAAATTGAATTTATTAACTAATTATTTTGAACTTTTTAAAAACATTTAAATATTCAGTGAGGTAGTTAACATTTCTAATAAACTAAGACTTTTTTAGGAGATCTTAAAGGATTTAACCTAGAAAACTAATGGAGTTTGCAAGTTGTCATGAAAACTAATGGAGTTTTAGAGAGAGTAACAAATCTGGTTAAAATGACAATTCTCATAGATATAAACACCTTCATTATATCAAAAATTTCTTAAAATTCACAAAATACATTTTTTCCAGTCATTGTTGCTTAGCAAAACTTAAATAGAAAAATAAAATAAAATTAATGAATAAAAAAATAATAAAATTAATCTTGAAAAATTAACGAGAATAAATTTCCAATTCATATTTATTACATAATAAAATTATACAATATAAATTCCATTCAACATACATAAAGATTTAAAAACTATAAATATAAACAATTTTGTATTTTTTTATAATAAAAAGACTTGATTATTCAAAAAGTTCACCTCAGAAAGGCTTAAAAAACTTAGCCTAAGCACTTAGCAAAACCTTAGGCTTAAAAAACTTAAAAAAAAATGTTCAACTTTTTATTTTCAAGCCTGAGATTTTTGATTGACTTAAGTAAGTTTATGACATGCATAAGCCATATGATTGATAAGAAGTTTTGCTTAATTGTATAATTTGCAGATAGATTGGTCATAACCTTATTTAATTTAAAAAAATAAATTGAAGTAGCAACAAATAACTTGTGAATTTTAAACTTTCATAAAATAATTACGACAATTAAATTTCAATTTTTTATTAATTTTAACTAAAGCACATTGCTCCTTAACAGTAGAATGACAAGATGCCACAATTTAGTATTGTTTTTTAACCATTGATATTCATAAAAACAAATAATCATATGTTTATGAATGGTTGAAATCTTTGCAAATTATCTTGGTATTTTGTTAACTTTTTCTTGAAATATAAAAATAATTTTCTTAAATTTTTCAAACATAAAAAGTACCTGTAATAATTTAGTTATTGGTTTAACGTTTCCAAACGGTTGTGTAGGTTTAAGACACACTAAAAAACTAAATCCCTTTTGCTTTTCTTCAGAGCTATAATTTAAAAAAATAAAAAAAATGAGTTTCAAAATATAAGCCATAAGATAAATCTTGTATAAATTAGGAAATTTGACCAGGGCCAGGTTTGGAAAAAATATAGCTGGGACCGGATTTGTGACCAGGGCTGCATAAAAATTTATACATCCTAAAGTATATTTTTTTAATTCAAAATTCATGTTATATTTTGTATATATATGCATATATAAACATCATTATGATCAACATGATTACCAAAATCATCATCATCATCATCATCATCATCATCATCATCATCATCATCATCATCATCATCATCATCATCATCATCATCATCATCATCATCATCATCATCATCATCGTCATCATCATTATCAGACTTAAGTCTTCCTTATTTATGTTTTTCTTTAATATAAACAATCTAGAGCATTTTCTTTGCTTAACTTTTACCTTTTAGTTTATTAACTAAAAAAAAAGTGAAAAAATTTTTATTAATTATTTTTAAATATTTTTTTAATAATTATCAATATAATTATGATTTTGAAATATTTATATAATTTCACTTCATTAGAGACCCAACATGACACACTTAATTTTTAAAACCAGTGCTTTTTTATCGTATAGAACACATTAAAGAGTGCTTATATTTTCCGAAAATCTTGTTTATATATTTATACATTATATCAGTATATATATATATATATATATATATATATATATATATATATATATATATATATATATATATATATATATATATATATATACATATATATATATAACAAGCCTTCCTAGCAAGCGTTGCACGCCTTGTTTGTCCACGCTTAAAGAAATTTTTTTAGACAACATGACCACATTTTTATATATAAAACTATATATAAACTTTTCTGCAAAATAAAGCTATATAAGAAACTAGAGAAAATAAAACAGCAATACTCAAAAAAAAGAACCAAATAAACTATACGATATATTTATTCTTTTTAAATACTATACGATATAGAAAATCTAAATAAAATAAGCTAAAAAAATTGAATATTAAAAAAAGAAAATTGTTGTCAAAAATATAATATACCTTAATATTATACTGTTTTTGTTTTATTATTTTTAGGGCATTTGTTATTGTCCACTACCATTGAGGAAAAAAGTAGATAAAAATATAACAAAAATAGAAATATTTTTTGATATACAATTTTTTCGCAACTTTTTTCAGTCAGTTTTAAGGAAATACTTTATAATTTGCACTAGAAACATGGAAAAATTTTAAATTTTTTTTTCAAATGTTTTTGCTAAACTTTACTGATTTTATCAATGCACAAGAAAGCAAGAAAACTAATTGCTATTTATTTGTAAAAAAAATTAAGTATTTTTTAAACAAGTTTTTAATGTAAAAAAAAAAGTCATTAAAACTAAATATTTAAACATAAAATATTTGGTTGTTTTCAATACCCCCATTGACATAGTCTGCACTCGTAGGATTATCCAAATTGCGCATTTAAACCTGATAGTTTATTTTCTGATGAACTATTGTTATTGACAATGCCCCAAAAGCTTGTGGGCTTTATTTACTGAACTTTTTTAACGAAATGCTTAGGAGCCTATTTAAAATTTTTTTTAAGTTTTAAAATACATTTTTTTAAACATAGCAATTTTTATGCTCAATATCTCAAGTAATTCGTATTAACATAGAAAATTAGGTAATATAAAAGAAACAATTTCAGACATGCATCAAATGTGGTAAATACATTTGTTAAAGAAACCTTGTTATTCTTTTATTTAATATATTCTGTCATTACAAAATTTATTAACCAAATAAAATATTTTACAAATAAATAACAATTTTTTTTTCCTATTATATAAATATTGAGAAAAAAACGCCACATTTAGCAAAAAAGACATACAAAACAAATCAACATAAGAAAAAAAATTAACAAAATTTCTCATAGTTCTAGCGTACTTAGCAAAGTAGTTTCTTAATTATATGGACTGACAAAAATTGTGAATAAATTGCATATCAAAACTTTCAATTGTTGTTAAAATTGTTATAAAAAATAATGTTTTTTTAACAATGACTCTAAAAAAAGAATACAAAAGTAATAGAAAAATTTTATAAAAAATTTTTTTTTAATATATTTACTTTTTTTTAACTATCAAATTTTCTAGTTTATTTAATTAAACTTGATATTTCGTTAGAAGATAAGTTTAGCTTTTTGCCACGAATTATTGAAATGCTTTATAAGTTAAATGATGCGAACTGCCATGGTCAGTTTGTCTAAAAAATTACTTTAAACGTGGATGAATAAGGCATGGTTTGCAAAAAGTCTCATTTTTAGCTGGGGCCCTAGTCACTTACTACTGTGTGTGTGTGTGTGTGTGTGTGTGTGTGTGTGTGTGTGTGTGTGTGTATATATATATATATATATATATATATATATATATATACGTATATATATATATATATATATACGTATATATATATATATATATATATATATATACGTATATATATATATATATATATACGTATATATATATATATATATATATATATACGTATATATATATATATATATATACGTATATATATATATATATATATATATATATATATATTTATATATATATATATATATTTATATATATATATATATATATTTATATATCAGTGGCGTACACTGGATTTTTAGATGTTTGAGTTTTGACACTTACAGGCATTATTGAAACTCAAAACTTTTGTATGTTTATGTATATATCAAAAAAAAATGTTTTGCAAAGAATTGGGGGATTGGAGATTAGAAAAAAAAAACCTAATTTTTGGGCCCACCCAGCCCTTAACGTGGGAGCAACGAGTTTATAAAATATTTTCTTTACTATTTTTATCTAAATTTATATTATTCAACAAATTTCAAATTTCATGCAATAATCTCTTATTTTTTAAAAACTATGACCATATAAAGTTTTAACCCCCTCAATTTGAGGGGGCTGTAAACATTGCAGGGTCATAAAAACTGAACACTAAGAGATTATTACATAAAACTTGAAATTTGTTGATGAATATGAATTTAGATACTAGTTTACTAATAATCACAAAAAAATTTTTTTTTTCTTTACAATTTTAATATATAACTCTATAAAAAGAATAACCTTCTAGTTGAAGCAAGATACAAAATAACTTTCTTAACATCTTCTATTTTAGCTTCTTCCTGACAAGCATTTTTTAATATGGTCAGAAATAGAAAACCTTTTCTATCATAACCGCCTAAAAAAGGAGAACCATCAAAAAATTGTAATGCAATTTAAAAAATATAAATCAAATATCTATTAATGCAATTAAAATTTAGAAACCCTTTTAAAATTAAAAAATATTTAAAAAAACTATCAAGAAATAAATCTCATCAGAATGTAAATATGTTTATTTTAAATTTACTTGTACTTTTAAATTAACAAGTAAAATCTGATATAAACCTAATTTTAACCATTGTTATACCAAAAAAATGATATACACTCTAAAAAAAAAGGAAGAAATTACTACCTTAGGGTAGGATATGTGATATACACTTAGTAAGGTACAACTTTCTACCTTTAAATGTAAAACTATATAAAAAATAATGATTTGTCATACAATTTTCTAACTTAAAGGTATAATTTTCTATCTTATATGGTAGAAAATTATAACTTATTAAGGGTATATCACATATCCTACTTTAAGGTAGAAATATCTACCTTTTTTTTTAGAGTGTACGTTCAAATAAAAAAATTCAAAAAACGTCTAGTACCAGTAATTTGAGCTAGGTTACCAAGTAAATCTTGAACATCATTTGCACGATAAACCAATGGATGCTCACCTTAACAAAAAATACTTTTATCACTAAAACATACAATATTGTAATGCTACAGTATTATATATTTAACTGTAAGTATAATTTCAAAGCAAACAAAAAAAGTATATATATATATATATATATATATATATATATATACATATATGTTTTTGAAAGAGCATATATGCTTATACATTTTAAAGAACAGAGCAATAATATATATATATATATATATATATATATATATATATATATATATATATATATATATATATATATATATATACACATACATACATGCATTCATACATACATTCATACATACATACATACATACATACATACATACATACATACATACATACATACATACATACATACATACATACATACATACATACATACATACATACATACATATATATATATATATATATATATATATATCACATTATAATGTAGTAAAATTGTAATACTAGTTAACTGGTATTACAACTCTTGATACTTTTGAGTTTTTCAGATTTTGGCTTGTTTAAGGATTTATTTATGGATTCAGGAATAGCTTATATATCCTACTTATTGCAAATGCATGTTAAAGCTTGTGTCATTTATTAATGCATCAAGAAAAAATCATTTTTAATAATAACACAACATTCTCATATAATGAAACTTATTATTGTAAATCATAAAGTATATCAGTGTAAACCACAAAAATTTTCGTTAGATAATACACCACTAAACTATATAATAAATTAAATGATATTAAAAATATTATTTTAATACTTTAATTGATAGATACAAAAAAAGTTTCTTTTTTTTTTTTAATTGTGAAATATTAACATATTAACTTAAATATTAACAAAGACAAGAAGTCCTGATAAAGGAGTCAGAGGGTCAGATATCTTTTATTTTTACTTGGATCCAGTATTTTTACTCAGGAGTTTAATTGTTTAGGAGCTTCCAAACTTGATAAGACAAATAAACAGATCTTTGAAAGTTCTTTTAAAAATATGGAGTATTTGACTCTTTTTAAACTTTTGATTGTAATTTTTTTTTTAGGACTTGTTTTTGTCATTAAACATATTACCAATATTTATTACCAACATTTATTTTATATCCAATAGCATAAAAGACTTTATATAGACTTTTATAGTCATTAAAAATCAGGACCAATGTTTCTGACAATTTCCAAGAAAAGCCTTTTAAGGCATTATTATACACACTATAGAACAAATATGAAAAATTTGGAAATTCTTTAATTTTTTCTAAGCAGAATTTTAGCTATTTACACAACAATTGAGAAGATTTTAAATTTAAAAACCAATTCATATGCCATACCATTTTAGAATAAAATTTGATTTCCATCCATAATTTTGATTTAATTTTAAAAAAATAATAACTCCTTTCACATGGACTGTCAATTCATCTACTAATAAAAATATCAAATAATCTGTTAATTTTTTAATATTTTTTTAAAACATCCTTACCAGCATCAACATATAAAAGTTAAAAAAGTTCCATGCTTTGAAATAATCTTGAACACCATAATTTAAGTTTGAAAGTTTGTATTATGTAAACAAAAATTAATTGTTAGATAAAAGATTAAGCCCGTACATGCAAACAAAAAAAACTATAATGAAAAATCTACTCTAGTGTTGTAAGCTTTTAAACAAGTTTCTGGGCAAAACACTGGTTCAGGTGGACAAAATTGACTAACAACTCTTTAAACTGCTGCATCTGATGTATTTACTTTAAGTGATATAAATTGTCTGCAGGTAAGACTAGACACTGTTTCGTCAAGTATTAGGTTGGGTGCTGTAGCTGGATTGAATATTACTAAAGTTGAAGTTATATGTTTTACATAATGTGCAGAAACTATGTAACTGTTGGTCAACCTCTTATTTGTGACTATTATATAAGAGTACTACTGATAGTTTGTATATTGTAGAATTACTATTTGTATTGGTTTTATCAGTGTCAATCATTTTAACTAAATAGCAAGTTGAAAATATATACACAACTCTCTGTTTATTTTTGAACTTAATTTTGACTGCACAATAATTACAAGCAATAATACATGAACCATTATAGAATTTATTAAAAAGAAGCTGGATTCTATTACTCCACATTATGTGGAGCAATAGAAACCAGCTTCTTTTTCAAATGTAAACACAGCAATTTCTTTACTCTCGAGTCTTTAAAAAAGAGGGGGGGGGGGGGACATCAATTAATTTTTGGAATATTTTTCCACCCACCCCCAAGCTTATTGAGACCCCCCCTCCTTTATCAATTTTTACCTGTTATCAACAACAACAACAAAAAATCAATGAAAATTGGAAAATGTTTCATTGATTTTTTGTTTTTTTGAACTTTCAAGTTAAAAAATAATAATTTTTTAACTTGAAAGTTAAAAAATTATTATTTCAGTTACTAATAAAAACAAAAACTATCAGTGTAAACAGGCTTTAAAAATCGCCAACCAAGTAAACCTTGATTTGTCGAAAACGAGCTTTTGGTTTATTTCTTACTGAAGTATAAAACTTATATCAGCGTATATCCTATTTAATTATTATAAAACAGCTGTTAGAAAATGGGCATTTGACTGCAAGCCATGCTAGAATTAAATAGTTTTATGTGTGTTTTGTAAAAAATATTAGTTTGGATTTATGAACTGAAATTTTTTATAAAATATACTTAGATTGTAACATAAAAAGTTTCACCACCCCCACCCGACCCCCCACCTCCATTTATTAGATATAATGCAATGTAATGGTTTTCATCATTTACTCACTTAAAAATTATTTGTAAAAAGACATTCAAAAATCATGACAGATGTCATAATTTTTGGGAATATTGAAGTGGTAAAACAACCTTTTCATTTGTAAAACAATAATATATATATAGTTCAACTAAATCTAGAGAAGATTTTCATGCACTATCCTTACTCTGAGTGCCTCTACTTCAAATAATAGTAAATGTGAAACAAAATTATCCAATTTAACATGTTTTGAAGTTGATTGCAACTTCTCTGTTGACCTGATTGACCATTACATTCAATGTGGCTTTCTTTTACCACCTCTAGTATAAATACTTTTTCTTTTTGTCTACTTAGTTTAGTAGATCCAAAAGTTTAACTTTTACCATTAGTTTTGTAAGATACCACTGCAAATGTGTACCTCTCTCTGCTATATTATGCCCTCAGGTGGAATCAATCAATTGATCAGAGGTCTCGTAGTTTGTTTCCTCACTACTACGTTCTTCTTCCTTACTTTTGCCTTTATCGATATCCATTGTAAAAGCCAGAGATACTTAAAGAAATAAAAGTCTGGTGAAATAAAGTGTCTGTTGTAAAAACTATCAGATGTAGCTAATTAAGAATATGCAACAATTTGTATATCTTTCTCTTCATATTCCAAGTCTGTATTAAGTTCACTTTTATCAACTGATAACTCACCAAGGTCCATATAACCATTGCTATCACTAATTACTTTTTTTTTTTTTTAGAATCAATTCTTTTGTAAAAAGCTATTTTTGAAAACGCTATATCTTTTATAGAAAAATCATTTCTAAATAGAAAAATCATTGATAGTATTCAAATTTTATCAGAAAATTTCTTGACATTCTAAAGCAATGACTTTGTCAAATTTACAAATTTAAAACACCTTTAGTTTAGAAAGAACTGTTTAAATCCTTAAATTTTGGCTGGGACAAAATTAAAACTTGCTTACTCAACTTGTTTTTCCACAACAACATTGCTTGTCATGGTTCACATTTTGGTCAATAGAATAGAAAAGGTTGTAATAAAGTTAAAAAAAAAGATCTCTCCTCAATTGCACCAGCCTAATTTATAATTACTGATATCAGTAAAAAAAATCTTTGATACTCTATAGAAAAAAAAATTCTTTTTAAAAAAGTACAATTTCATATACAATTTTAAACTTCAGGTTTTATGCATATAATTGATCAATCAATAAACATATTTCTGAAGTATTTGGTTTTACATTTCAAAGTTGTTTACAAATAGTATAAACTATTAAGTAAACACCTAAACAACATCTAAAAGTAAACACCTAATGACAATGATTAAAATAGTAACATTAATAATAATAAAAATAATATTTATATCATTATCAATAATAACAATAAATAATAATAATAGTAATAATAACATGTTATTTTAACAATAGTAATAATAATATAGTAACTTTAATAATTTAAATAAATCGGTATAACTTTCCATACAACAATCGTTTATACACACAAAGTTAGTTACAAACAGTAATAAACTGACGAAACATCAGTAATAAACTGACAAAAAATTATGAAGATTTAGTAAATATATTAATTGTAGTTAAATAAAAAATAGTTAATAAAACTAAAAAAAAAAATCATTACTACAACACCGCATAACAGGATAACTAAAAAATAAATTGTAAATAAAGAATCTTAAGAAATATATGAAAGAAAACTATAGAAATATATGAAAAAATCTTGGTTTGCTGACCTTTTTTCAATGTTTAAATTTTTTTCTTTCTTTTACATTCTTTTTATTCATTTTATTCATTAACTTTTGTTTTTAATGTCTATTTTCAATACTTTTTTAATTATTTTTTCAGATATTTCTTTTTCTTTTCTTCTTTTAAAACATTTATTTATTCTTCTATTTAGCTGATTTTATTTTTTATTTAATTTTTAAATGTTTTCATTATTTTTTAACATCATATTTTTACCATAATTTTAAATTTTTGTTTGTTGCTTAATTAACTTAATTAGCAGAATTTAATATTAAACTATCAAATTGATTAAAATATTCTAACAAGATCTATTTGTTTTTCTCTAGAAAATGGTACTTGATTAAATTCATTTACTTTTAAACAAGTTTTGTGTTAATCCTGAACCCTTATCTTTAATTATAACCATTTAAACATTTAAAAATTGTAAAATTATTTTCCTTTTTAATAATTCTTAGCAATAATACACATAAAAAGTTTTTTGACATACAACAAAATTGGCAAAATTAAAAAAAAAAAAAAATTATATCGAAGTGCTGGTATTAGAAGAGATTCTTGTTTTCTTTATTCAACATTAGGGAATAACAACTTTATGGTCTTTTTGATTTGTTTTGCTTTGCAATGTTAGAACTCCTACTAATGTAGCTTTGATTTTTTAAATGATTTTTACAGTTTGAATTGTATTCAATAGCTGATAATTGCTGGAGAAACAATAAAACATTTTTAAAAAATTTTAAAAGTTTTTTTTTCATTTTATATGTATGTATATATTTAAAAGTTTAAACTAATTTGGATAAAGTTGTCATAAAATTGGTTAGTTTTATTTAACATTATTAAATTTTAAATAAAAATAACAAGAAAAATAAGGTGCAAGTTTTAGTATATATTATGACTAAGGCTTTGAATTTAGATATACAGTACATAAGCTTGTAAGACAAAAATAACAACAATAAAAATTTTCTTCAGTATTCTTTTTTTTTATTTTTCAAAAATTTAAGCAGTCATAATTAATCTAAAATAACTGTTCTAACCTGCTTTTTATGGAAGTGTGTGTGTGTGTGTGTGTGTGTGTGTGTGTGTGTGTGTGTGTGTGTGTGTGTGTGTGTGTGTGTGTGTGTGTGTGTGTGTGTGTGTGTGTGTTTATATATATATATATATATATATATATATATATATATATATATATATATATATATATATATATATATATATATATATATATATATATATCTTTCTGATTCTCTTCCTGATGACTCTTCCTGATGATCCAGCAATGGTGAAACTTCAAGTCGAAGATAAAAGTTAGATAAGTGTTTTTTACTAATTAATTATTGCTCTGTTCTTTAAGAACATTGAGCACTCTATTTGTAAAATACACTAACATAATTTACATATATATATATATATATATATATATATATATATATATATATATATATATATATATATATATATATATATATATATATATATATATATATATATATATATATATATATATATATATATATATATATATATATATATATATTGTATAATTATTTTATTATTTAGTATTTTATTAATAATTTAAAGAGCAAATTTAATGAGCAGTTGTAGATTTTAGATAAGTTTAGAAAAGTATTAGGTTCAGTTAAAAACAATTTTTAGGCCTATATAAGATTTGTTGCAATAATTCAAAAAATATCTCTTGTTAATAAGGATATGTGGTTTAGTGTTCAAAAGTTAAAAATAATATAGAGCTGTCAAACCATACCATGGGAAGTAGATGAAGATCCCGAAACAAACGAGGCATCGCTATCGCTAGATGCCTTCGACCATCTCTCGGAAGAATTACTAGAGGAATTTTTTAACATATTTGTTTTATAAAGTGAAAGCTCATCTTTAAATGTTATAAATCTTTAAAACGTAATTCAAGCAAAAACTTTTAAAATTTTTAACCGCCATTATTGTTCATTAATAAGTTTATATTTTGTTAACTCGAAGTTTTTAGAAGCGTGTATTTGACTTGAAGTATTTGAATGAATTATTAATGATAATAAAAAACGTAATTCTCTATATGAGTTTCCGTAATAAAATGCTCTTAAACGTTTCTTTTAGTCGATGTTTTATTTTTGTTTGTATTTGCTTGCTCAAGCGGGAGCGCGGTAAGAGACAAGCTGCCTCTCTCCACGTCTATTACTAAATTAAGTCAACTACCTATGCGACATTATATTTGGAGAGACCAAAAAAAAAAGTGCTGTTCTAAATTCTAATTTATTGTAGCTAATTTTTACAATTAATAACGATATATATTAATTATGATTCTTTAACTTTTCGAGTAATGAGTTACTTATAGTTTCATCAAAAAAATGACCACTAATCACAACGAACTATCTTGACATTGCGAAGCAGTTAAGCGTTAGATAATGAATATTAATTTCGATTATCATCTGGTACTGATAAGGTACCTTACAGTATTGACGTCGAGATCAAGAAATACTGGTATCAAGATATTGGTTATATCGATATTCTTTCGGTACCAACCGTGTTATTTGATATCGCGGCTTGGTTCTTCTATATATAACTTCTATATAATTTACTTTACAGTATTGTTGAAATTCTCAAAATCCGCGTAGTATCGTAAAATCAATAATCGCGTTGTACCGTAAGATATCATAATTATCATTTAATGTTACCGCAATTTTAGTTTAATTATGTGAAAACGACTCTCTTAATTCATTCCTAAATTGGTGTTGCGGTTTTAGTTTAATTTTTTTTGTGGCATCGTTTGTCTGGACTCTTTTTTATTACTAAATCTTTGGTGGCAACGTAATTGTAATTCTCGTCTGGTATTGTTTTGTTAAGAACATTTATTAAACCTTTAAAAAGCTTACTTGTATTTTGTTCATAATAGATTTATGAATTCACATTTTCATTTTTTTTTATCGACATAAAACCAGGTTATGCAATCATTTGATACCATTTGAAACTTTTTATAATTGGTAATCATGTTGATGCTGATAGTATTGACACTTGTATATACTACACCATCCGAAAACAGACCATTTGTCTTGGTAGCGACTTATACATTACCGATTATCTAAAGCTTAAAAGCAATAGCTTTGGTTGTTTTGTTAGTTTGTGTTAAAGATTCAGATTGCCTACTTATTGCTTTGCAAGCGCTATCATACGTTTGATCTGGTTAATTAACTAGGATAAAGAAAATCTAATTATAATATCTTTGATTGTCTAAACAAAAACAGTTTTTCTCCTGTAAGTCTCAAACTTTACGTCAACGTTTAAATAATTGTTAACTATTTTCCAAACATAGAAAGAATTGTCGGATTTTGTTATTTACCATCTGCCATATCGCGATGACTAAACCTATGGTTTAATTTTTGGTAATTAATTAGGTTATAAGTAGTTGTCATTGTTATCATTTTCATGCAAAATCAATATTTGTCTGCCAAGATAGTTAAGATATACTAAAATACTTAAAAAAAACTTATATTGTATTTATATACGTTAATAGCTGGCCATCCATTCATTCCCCGATGTCACTACAATCTGATATACTTTTATTCCGACTGGTTATATAGGTTTCCTTGCATCTTGGTTTTTCTTGAACAATAAAAACACAAAATAACAGCATTTTGATTAAACGATAAGCAGTTATTTAAGAGACCAAACTTTAACATAAAAAATTCACACAAATCTTTAAAAATGAACCAACATTATATCTAAATTTAAAGTTACTAAATCGCTTAAAATCCCACTATGAAAGAAACTTGATCCTATGCGTTCTTATGTTGAGTTGTATTTTCAGATTCTCATTTTGACCAGTATGGCAGGATATCCGATTTACTCTGAATGGCTGCAGTATTTAGTAACATTCTTTATTCTGCGATTTTCGATTCTGCTAATAATGTAACATAGAAAGATGCACTTACTTCAAAGTTTTATACAAAATTTGTTTTTTATTTATCTAGTGAACATTCTCGTAGAAAACTTAATTGTTACTTCTAAAGTTAAGCTACTTTGATCATAAAATAAAAAAAATACACTAAATTATAATTCCTAAATAAAAGAGGGATTCTGGACACCTTCGCCCTTTTTACCTTGGCTCCTAAATTGAAACATTTATTTGAAAAGATGAGATTAAAAAAGATACTTAATAAAAAATTTTATTAGTTTTTATTTTATTAATTTTATTAAATGTTATTTTATATTAATAAATCAATATTAAAGTTATATATGCATATGCATATATATATACATATATATATATATATATATATATATATATATATATATATATATATATATATATATATATATATATATATATATATATATATGTATATATATATATATATATATATATATATATATATATATATATATATATATATATATATATTTAAACAACTTTAAAAAGTATTCTACACAATAGAGAGCTCAATGTTCTTAAAAGAACAGAGCAATTATATATTAGTAGAAAATCACATTTTTTGTTAAGTGATTTTCTACTAATATATATATATATATATATATATATATATATATATATATATATATATATATATATATATATATATATATATATATATATATATATATATATATATATATATAATATATATATAAATATATATATATATATATATATATATATAATATATATATATATATATATATATATATATATATATATATATATATATAATATATGGGGCGGATCCAGCTTTTTTGAGTGTTTGAGATAGCTAACATTCTGATATGGAGCAAACGCCAAACATTTTTACTTTTATACTTTTATCAAATAAGGATGCTTTGCAAAAAACTGCGACGATTGGAGCCTGGGAACAAAAAAGCCCTAAAATTTTGGCCGCAACTGCACCAAACGTGAGAACAATAAGTTGACATAATATTTTTTATATTATTCTTAACATAAGTTATATTCATCAATAAGTTTTATGTTTTACACAATAATCTTTTAACATTCAAAAGTTATGACCTTATAAAATTTGTAACCCCCTCAAATTGAGGGGGATTAAATTTTATATGGTTTATAATTTTTGAACGGTAAGAGATGATATTATAAAATTTAAACTTTATCGATGAATATAGCTTTAGAATAAATGTGATCAGAAGCGTAATTTTCTATGACCCTTCTGATCGTTAAAAGTTGTGTTATCTCATTCATTAACTATTTCTCACGTCAGCTCACTTTTTCCTTTTTTTGTGCTATTTGTCGGTTTTTTAACAGTTATTGTTCTTCTTTTTATTTTTTTTATTTTTTTTTGTTACTACCTATATTATTACTTTTTGTTATTTGTTTGTTTTTTGCTTTATTTGCAGATGTCACTCCATTGACTAGTTCTTAACTATTCGAGTGACACCGAACCTAATTTTTTAAAGTTATAAATAAATCAATTTTTCAACTTTATGGTTAATATATATATATATATATATATATATATATATATATATATATATATATATATATATATATATATATATATATATATATATATATGTATATATATATATAGGGCTCAATGGGGGTTTTAAAATACTTCGAGTTATCGGAAGTTTATGTATATATATACATAAACTTCCGATAAATTGAAGTATTTTTCACAAGAAATCACTCTATAACCCAATTTTTCATAAGAAATCACTCGATAATTCTAACTTGAGCTATTTTTTCCGTCCCTTGGAGGTTCGAGGTAATGGAAGTTCACAATAATATAAAAACTATATATATATAAAAGTAAAATAGATTTTTGACTAAAGCTTTTACTGTATTAATTATATAATAATAAAAATAACATCTTTTTAAATATAATAAAGATAAAATTACAAATGCAGCTATTAGTATTTAGAAACTTTATAAAAAAACTATTTAGAAATAAAAGCTTGAACGTCTTATTTTAATTGCATTTGCCTTTGATTCTTTATCAACTGGATATACAAAAAGTATTAAAGAGAAGTTTAAAATCTTTTTAATAACCATATAGGAACAGTAATACGTTTTTTTATCTTTAATCAAACTATAGCTTTGACCTAATTGGTCTATTTTACAAATATTTTTTTTAACTTTTATCTTCTGTTTTAGGCAATAAATACAAAGCACACAAGTTTAATTAATTTAATTAAAAGAGTTAAATTTTGCATTATACTTTTATAATTAAATATAATAAAAATAAAAAAATTCTGAATTAAGATATGGAAACCACTAAATAATGGAGGGTAAAATGTTAATTCACCTATATTTAATAAATCTCCTCAATGTTTAATAAATCTCCTCCTTAATATTTGATAAAACTGCTTAATGGAATATTGCGTCATAATTTGGTGTAGTTTTATTTTTCTAGTAGAAAGGGAAGTGTGAATGACATTCTAATAGATATTTGACCCGGAAATTGCTTTTTAGTTCTAAATTTGCTATACTATTTTAGAATTTGCGTGGGTGTTGCTTAACTCGCTTACCTCTAACTGTATTATTCTTTTTTTGTTCTCGATTTAATTCAAGAGCATCAATGTCGCATTCTTTATTTTCTGTTAATTTTTCTTTTTCATTAAATTTGTTGTTATCTATATTTTCATCATCTTCAAAACTTGTACTACTTTTGAGTTTTTTGAGTATAGCTTTTATATTTCGATTTCGCTTTAATGACATTTTGTTCACTCTACAAGAAGAAAACGAACATTATCACCACAATACTATTTTATGTAATATTAAAAACTTATAACAAAAAAGAAAACGTTTATAACGTTTTTAAGTAATTTACCAAAGTAATTTTTCTATCCGTTACCATACATCAGCTTCCTTGAAACTGGAAAGTAATCTAATAGATATGCAAATAGGCCTATTTAATTGTAATTTTACTACATTTAATTGTAAGCCGTTTGATTGTTTACTGAACTTAAGAATTAGATCAATCTATAGATTTAACTATATTTTTCATGTAAATTTGTAATGGTTTTGTAATTTTTTTTTTACTGTCTAAATATTTTCAAAAACTATTTATCTGTTTTTAGAACAATCAAAATGAAATGCTCAAGCTTTAAAACTTGAGCAACAACATTCATGCAAAAACAGTTTTTAATCCATTAAAAAACATTTTAAACATTTTTATGAATAAATTATGCATACTTTTGGATTTTATTTTGATTTTAAGTACAAATAATGCTTATAATAAGAATAAATTAGATATTTTGATAAGAAAGTTTAAGTTGATTGTCTCTACAAAAAGATTTTAAAACGAAATATTCCATATTAGATTTTTTTATTTTATTTTTAAAATTGTACTTTTTTTTTGTTATTTATATGCAGTACCATGAAATTTATAAAACACAGAATGCATATGGTATGCAAAAAGTTTTATATTTTGTATATGTGTGGATAAATAGCTGTCTTCAAAGATCTTTTCTCTTTTAAACCAATCAGTAAATATATTTTGAGAAACAATAATTTTTTAAATAAACCTTTTTATCAAACAAACTTTAATTAATTTTGTAATACCTATCGAGCGCTACACCTTTGGAAAAAAATTGTTTTGCTGAATTTTAATTTTGAAGTACCTATTACCTTTTACCTTTTTAAAAAAAAACTGAAAAACCTCATTTTATTAGATAATATCTTGAGTTATTATTAGTAGTAAAAATTAAAAATATATTTTGGTCTACTTTTTTTTATTGTTTCTATACACGTTTACGTTTATAGAAGTTTATTCCTACTTATTTTATTGTTCTTATATTTTTTAGTTTTTAATTTATATGTTGGTTTACTCTTGTATAAAATTCTGATGAGAAGATCCTCTTGATCTTTCTTCAGATTATCTTGCAATTTTCTAAAAGTTTAATGCTTTTTTTTTTATCTTATTTTTGTTAAATGCTTATTTAAGGTTCTGACGACAAGATCTTTGCAATCTTCTTTCAGATACCTTGTTTTTACTCGTTATATTTTCTATCATTGTAAGTTTGTATTATTATTTAAAACTGTACAACGATTAACAAATGTAAACCAAAAAAAAAAAAAAAAAAAAAACACAGTTTGTCTAATCACCAAGTTCCTAATTTAATTTTTCAAAAATATTTCAAAGTAGTACAAAAAGTTACTATTTGCATCCTGGGTTTACACATTTTTACACATAATTGAAGAAGCAACTCTGCTTCTTGTTTATATTTATATTAAATGAGAATGCAAAAAACTATAGTGGTTGAATTCTGGTAGATAAAAAGGAAAAACTTGAACAGTTTGAACCCCTCTTATCCCAAATACGAGTTGCTAAAATTTGTCATATTATTATTAGTCTATAACTAAATATATATTTATCAAAAGAATTTAAATTTCATTTAATAATAGTTTAGGGTTTTATTAATGTAGGTAAAGTTTACATCTTCTCATTTTGACCTGTTAAAGTTTATAGGCTCCTCCTTTTTTATTTGGTAAAGTTTTTAACCTCCACATTTTGGATGTGTAAAAGTATTATAGTGTCATTACTTTCAGCCACTAAATATTGTTAGATGAAAGTTAAAATTTGAACTACATTAACTGCATTAAATTTGTTCCAAGTTAGAGTGTTTTAACTTTTTTGTTTATTGTTATTTTGTCTATTTTTTGACAATTGTTAAAAGTTCAAAATAAATAATAATAATTCAAATGTTTAAGTAAATAATAGCTATAAATTTTCAAAACTTCCCTTACAATACAATAAAAAAAAACTATTAATACTTTAAGTAATTTTAAATAATAAAAAAGCATAAACTTTCTTGAGGGTTAATTCTGAGAAATCGCTCAGAGGTTTAATTCTTAGAAATTGCTTAATCTTATATGCTGTTAAAGCAATTTTTGAAAATCAATTTTAATGCTATTTATGTCTATTCTAAACTTAATTTACCTCAAAATTACTTCTAAAATGTTTACGGATGTTTCCCTTTTAGTAAAATCTTTTAGTGTATTTGAATGTTTTGGTAATTCAAAGGAAACAATATGCAGTAGTGTAAATTTGGTTTTATGCGGAGAAATAAAATTTATTAGGAGAAAGTTGCAGAGAAAATTCATAAACTATTAACTTGACTTGATTGGTTTGACTCAATTTTTCGTTAATTATATCACTTTTTTTCTTTTGTTCATACTATTTCTATTATTAGGACAACTTTTTATTATGATACCTGATTTAAATAAGAAGACAAATGTTAAATAAAGAAGTAAAATAAAGAAGTAAATTAAATAAATTAGACAAAACTTTTGCAGCTAAATTTAAGGCAACATTAACAAAAACGCTGTTTTTACTTTTTTTGCTAAATCTGATTAACTATAAACAAGTTTTCTTTTCATTAAAATTGTTTATGGAAGTTTCTCCTATAGTTTTTTTGTTATTATTATTATTTTCGTAATACACTAGTTTGATTGTTTAAATTGTTCTCTAATTTTCAATAGTGTAGCGATAATTGATAGTGCGCGAGCAAATGTCCCGGAACAAATTTAGCAAAAAGCGAAAGTATTTTATATTTCGATTGCGGGTTAGTGATAAGATATTTCCATTTCTATGGATTAGAGCTACTGTCAATTACTGGGCGCTACTGCAGTTTCTCCCCCCCCCCCCCTTTTTTTTTTAAAATTTTTATTGCTGATTATGATAGAGAATTTTATGTTGATTAAGTATAAAATATAGGTCTAAAAATCAACAAAAAGTGCTCTAATTCGACGTTGAAATTTAAAAAATTACACTAAAAAACGCTAATATTCGCCATTTTTAAAAAAGGTTTTTCACCGTAGTTTACATTTTGAAATCGATCGTTTAGAAAATCTTTTTATAATTACGCGACCCGGTTTTTATTGTCACCAAAACTAAGTTTTATTTAAGTTAAATTAAGTGTTTTTATGAATATTTTTATATATTCTTAATTAATCTTCAAAAATTAATTTAGGACATTCCTTTTTAGATGTACATAAATCGACTGACATATTGGGATTGGCGCGATTAAATGTACATGCATCGACTGACAAATACGGATTGGCGCGATTAAACGTACATGATTTGGGACAGGGTTAGGGTTTGGGCCAGAGATCAATGAGAAAATGACGCGCTATCCATATTTAAACAGTTTTGCTAAAAATTATCGATGGAAACCAGGCTTTTCCAAAGTTATCTTTGAAAAGGATTTTAATAATAACCGAGTATGAAAAAAATGGCGAGTATTAGTGTTTTTTAGTGTAATTTTTTAAACTTCAACATCGATTTTCAGACCTATGTTTTTATACGATTCTTAATCAGCATAAAATTCTCTATCATAATCAGCAATAAATTTTTTAAAATAAAGGGGAGGGGGGCGCAACTGCAGTAGCGTCAATTACTATAGTAACAGTTCTCTACTATAGGCCTGTAGTGCTGTAGTAATAGTTCTCTACTATATGGCATGATACATGATACATACTGACACACACAATATTTATTTAAAATAAATATTGTGTGTATGTTTGTCACACCAACTATCAAAGTGAAAAAAACAAAACATCTAGTAATGTTAATAAAATATCAGTGTATCAGTTTCCAAGTAACGATACCAATATAGGTTTCCAAGTAATTAAAATGATTCCAGTATCAAAATTATGATCTGATTTTTTGTTTGAACAGATTAATTGGACCAATCATATCATTGATTCAGTCAGTGCAAATGTAAAAGCTATTATATGTGATGGGAGTCGCGTCAATCAGGCTTTTTTTTTTTTAAATAAACACATTCGTTCCGGAAAACCATGGTTAACAGTAGATGGAAAGTATTTAATTTATGATTTTGTACACCTCATAAAAATATTCGTAATTTTTGGTTAACTAAAAAATCTCAGGAATTAATATTTGATGATAACGGAGTAAACAGGATTGCAAAATGGACTCATTTAGACAGCTTTATAATGCAGAATCCAGAAGCTTTCTAAAGTTAATTAGACCTAAATGATGCTTCTGTTTCCCCGAAACCTGTTAAATGACAGTGGGTCTTGACAGTTTTAAGAGTATTTTATGTAAAAAACTTACGCTGCTCTTTTGCAACATCCTGACATGATTCGTAGTGATGTTAACGACACTACTGTATTTATAAATAAAGTTATTACTTGGTGGAAAACTTTAAATGTCAAAGCCATTGGTGCTGATGCAAAATTATGATCCTTTGCAGGCTGTTATCAATAATCCTCATGACAACCGTTTAAATTTAATACTACAATTTGGTGATATGGCACTTAAAATGGTAGGTCCCCAAGTTAAATGTATTAAACAGCTTTCTTAAGATAATGCAACTTATATGCATTAAACTTGTTTTAGACTAGTAAACTTATGTAAATATCTACTTAACACTTCACAAAACTATGTTCTTCTTGGTCGACTTAGATTAGATCACCTGCAAAAAAAATGTAGTATTTTTTCTTCAAGGTTCTGAGGTACACGTTTTCTATTGCTGATGTCAAAATGTCACCTACTCACATTGCTGGTTATTTTACACGAAATGATAAAAAAAACTGATTATAAATTTTTAAATCAAACAACTTTCGATTATCAGAGGTATGGTGACTCTTCTAAATTTTTGGATTGTGGTGGATTAAAAATTCCTACTGATAATTTGTGCCAATGGACATTTATTTGTTTTGTAATTTTTTAAGTAATTAAAGATCATGTTTGTAGAAAATCTTTAAGTAGTATTTTTAATATATCAGAAAATTATTTATTGGATATGGTAGAACATCATTGTGTAATATTGAGCAACATTTTTTTTTAATTTATGTACCATTGTCACTCCAAGATCTGGCAAACGAAGCGGCACTAAAAGGATAAAAAATCTCATAGTCTACTTAATTGTCTACTATTTATCTAAAAGTCTACTTAATTGTCTAGTATTTATCATATATATAGTATATATATTATAAATAGTAATTTATAAACTATTTTTACTATTTTATAAAAGATTTATAAAAGCTTCATTTAGTAGAGCTTTTTTTTTAGATTTTGTTAACAATTTTAAACAAAATTTATCTAATATTCTTTGTTTGGCTTAATAACATTTTCTACTCAAATAAAAAATTATCAATTTTGTACTTTTGATAGTAAAGCCAAAACAAAAGGTGAAATTATACAATTATGTAAATGTGTGAAATTTTGAATTAAAAAAATTTTCTTTAAGTGTTATTTACATTGTTTATTGCTTAAAGATTATTTTTTCTCTTCTTTTTTTTTTTTAGGTGCTCGCAGAAGTCCTTACGGTCTTATCTCGGAGCACCGCGGGAGATAAGTGCGTAATGCATGCCTCCGCGCATGCCTCCTTCCTTATCAATGTCGCTTATTGGGCTAGAGCCGGCGTCGAACCTGGGACCTCTGGGTTCTGAGCCAGACCTCTAACCACTGCGCGACGGCTGCTCACTTAATGCAGCATTTAGGCTATACAGAGAAGCTTTACATTTTTTTAAACTATTTTTGCCTATGTTCTTTATTCAATATGATTTTTTGCAAACGTAAAAAATCCAAAAATCTTTAAATAAAAAATTTGAAGTTTTACAAATAATTTTTTAAATATTGTGGGTATACTGGCAAAAGACTAAAACATTATCTGTTCTCTGATTTTAAAAATACATTTAACGTTAAGTCGTAAAACGGGTATTTTATTCAGGCTAAAAAAACTTGAATGATTGATTTCTCTAAACAGAGATTTTTGAGTTAACTTTTTTTGCCAGTATACCCCCCAGCGTGCACAGACGTCAAAGAGACGTCCTATGGACGTCTTAATTAGGTCGCGACGTCTCCGACCAAATTATGACGTCTCAATGACGTCCTCACAGGACGTCTTTGTTAAGACGTCCTAGTTACGTCTTTGAGACGTCTTTAAAAATGTGTAAATTTATACGTAACGTTACGTATAAATTTACACATTTTTTACACTTACGTATAAATTTACTATTTTTTACTTAAATTTACACATACTTTACTCATTTTTACTCACATTTATTTCTCAGTTAATTAAAAATGTCCGCTCGAGCTGGTCGTTATATAATTTTCGTTTTTTTGGGGGTTATTTATCGTTTTAAGTCATTTTCTAATTTTTTACATTTTTCGGAGTATTTTAAAACTTGATTAACCTAGTTATTATTATTTAACTTAATTCAGTTAAATAAGTCTTATATAAGTTTAATGTTTATTTTAATAATGATCTATTTAGATAATAAAAATTTATATCTGAAATGTCTAACGCAAACTATTTAAGACTCTGGCGAAGAAACTATGAAACGCAGTTGGAAGTTCTTAATTATTGTCATGACTCTTGTGAAGAGACCATTTTATTGGATTCACCATCCGATAAAGAAGAAGTTGAAATAGTTGAAGAAGAAGTTGAAATAGTTAAAGGAAGACTGGATTTAAATGGCGAGGTTTCACCCTCATCTTCCATTTTTAGCGATGTAAATAGCATTTATATTTCAGAAAACGATGATGTTGACAATAAAAATAACTTGGTCTCTGAACTTTCATCTTGGGCATGTGAACATCACCTTACAATGGCAGCAACAAATCATATCTTGCTAATATTAAGAAATCATGGTCACAAAGAATTGCCTAAAGATTCAAGAACCTTATTAAGCGCACCAAGAAAAGTTCCTCTAAAACAAAAATGTGGTGGTGAATATTTTTACATAGGTTTGAAAAGTTCAATAAAAAGTAAGTTAGAAGAGTTTTCATCTTATGATATTAATTCTTTGAAGACAATTAATCTATTGATTAACGTAGATGGTATACCATTGTTCAAATCATCAAACACTCAACTTTGGCCTATTCTTGTATCTTTTCAACTTGCCAGTCCATTTGTTGTAGCTCTTTACTGTGGTAGTTCCAAACCTGACAGTTGTGAGGAATTTTTATAAGATTTTTTAGACGAGTATCGTAATTTGGAGGTTTTTGGTTTACACTATAATGGCAAAAAATTTAATGTAAATATTAAAGGATTTATTTGTGATGCTCCAGCATGTCAGTTTTTAAAGGAAATTAAGGGTCATACTGGTTATGATGCATGTGAAAGATGTAAAGTTCATGGAGTAAATATAGAAAATCGAATAGTTTTTCATGATCTTGATTGCGAACCAAGGATAGACCAGGATTTTAAACAGATAGCTTATACAGAACATCAGATACTTGTTAGTCCTTTAATCCACTCTAGTGTTCAATGCATCAAAGATTTTTTTTTGGACTATATGCATTTAGTTTGCTTAGGAGTTGTTAAAAGATTGCTTCTATACTTAAAAGAAGGCCCTCATTGTTGTCGCATATCATCTAATCAGTTAAATGTAGTCTCTGACACTATTTTATTGCATTATGGAAAAATGCCTTCAGAATTTGCACGCCAGCCACGTGGGCTAAGCGATCTACAAAGATGGAAGGCAACTGAGTTCAGACAGTTCTTGACATATACTGGAATAATAGCCCTTAAAGGAACTGTTAGTTTTTAGTTACCAATTTATATTAATTTTTTATCTTTATCTGTTGCAATAAGAATTATGCTTGAGGAAAATCAAGATTACAGAAATGACCATTTGGAATATGCTTATAAATTACTGGTCTATTTTGTTGCAAGTAGTAGGGAGTTGTATAGCGATTCTTTTTGTTCATATAATGTACACTGTCTTATTCACTTGCATAACGATGTTTCAAACTTTGGATGTAATTTAGATCAAATTTCTTGTTTTCCTTTTGAAAATTATTTAAATTCGTTAAAAAGGTTTATTCGTCAAGCAAATAATCCTATATCTCAAGTTGTGAAACGTATTCATGAGTTTGAAACAAATAATTCAATAAACTTTTTAAAGGATATCAAGACCAAAATTTCTACAAATGAAAAAGACAATTGTTTTCTTCTCCATTCCAGAAAAATTGTTTTTATTACAAGTATTTTAGATATGACTACTTTTGTTTGTAAAATGTTCCACAATAGTCTGTTAAGAAATTAATTTCCTGATCCATTTGATTCAAAGATGTTTGGAATTTATTTTTTATGTAAGTCTAACATTGGCAAAAGAAAAACTGTAAATAAGGCAGATATTAAAAGAAAGGTTGCATGTCTACCAGTCAATGATGGGGTTGTTCTATGTACTTTACTTAATGATGTGATGTGGTAAGCCAACTATGTATATGATTTTAAAGAATCTTTCTCAAAAAGTTAACTTTACTTTCTTGTATAAAATAAAAAATGTGCACATTTATTAAATAAACTATTGCGTTAAAAATTAGTTATTTTTATGATAAATATATATTTTTTTAATTTTTATTATTTTTATTATCATTATGTTTTATTATAACTTTTATAATAGTTATATATAATATTTCTATAATTTTTAACAACATAGTTTAAAAAATAATTTCATTGCAATTTATTTTTTTTTGTTATATAATATTATGTTGTATAAATAAATAATAGTTGATAGTAAGTGCAAGATGATTTTCAAATTACTTTAATGCTGTTTTTATGAAAATATGTTAATTGCTAATTTTTTTAAATTCATTTTTTTTTTAGAATCTTAAATTTTTTTAATGATTAATTATGAGCTTTTAATGAATAATGGAGAGCTTTTCAATAAATACTAATTTGTTTAATTTAACTTTTAATTAAGTCTTCAAGCATCATTTTCTGTATAAATTTTATATAATTTTTCTTTTAAGTATAACAATCATTTCCTGTTATATCTAACATCTATTTTTTAATTACAATAATAAAGTAATTGACAAATAGTTAAAATTTATCTGTCGAACTTTTTACTGGTATAAAAATGCATTTTTAAATAATCTTTTCACTTAGTTTTGAAGATATTTGTTCTTTTAGGAAAAGTAAGCTTCATTTTAATTTATTAATAAATTCAAAAAGTCATTTATCTTTTCATTTTAATCAATTGTAATTCTTAATTTTATATAAATAAATTATTGCTTTTTGAGTTATCTTATTTTTATTTAATAATTTATCATATTGAAATATGATTGTCTTTAGATTTTAGATTTCTAATCAAAATGTCTTATTCTTTGGTTTCTCTTGTGGAGAAAAACAAAAAAGTGGTAGATGCTGTTGTACCTAGTCATTGGATAAAAGATGACAGAGTATTTTGACCTGAAGGTGCGTACGTAGAACGAAGTGCTAAGAACTTGGATGAGTTAGATGAAACCTGGCCTTCATATAAGTTAGTCAAAGTTAAATTCACTGCAGGTAGGATAGTTTACTAGTAAATAAGACTTCCAAACTATTTTGAATAATTAAAGCCATTGCTTTGTAGATATTTCACAGTTTAACATAAATGTAGCTAATTTCAAAAATAGTAAATCAATTGTAATTTTATCATTATCATTACATGACTATGAATGGTGCAAAGATGAAGAAATGTCTACTACTGAACACGACAGTGATGCTGAGCCTGTAATAAGTCAAGCAACAGGTAACATAAAGCTTAAAACAGTTTAAAGCTTATGTCACAGTTTTCATTTAACAGCAAAACTATTTTTATATATTTATTATTGAAATAAAAGATATATATTCTTTATCCTATTTTTCACTGATTTTGTTTTATTTTATCTAGCAGACAAGATAAAACAAAAAATTGACCTACCTAGACCTTTTACAAAGTCAATGGAAAACAAAACAGAGTCAAAAACTAAAAGAAGCAAATCTGGTGAGAATTATTCATTTGAGATTTATTAAAGTACATTAGGATTCATGAAAATATTCTTGCACTCAAGTGCAAGAATATTTTCATGACACTTTAATTAAAGTGCAACAATATATATATATATATATATATATATATATATATATATATATATATATATATATATATATATATATATATACATATATATGTGTATGTATGTATGTGTGTATATACGTATATATACATACATATTTATGTATATATATACATACACACACACATTTTTTTTTAGTAGTAAAAAGATAAAAATTCATATATAGGGGAAAGGCGCCTATGATGGCATACCGGTCATATTTCCATTAAAATTGGTTTTGGTAAAAAAATGATTAGACCTACATGACTATACTGACTTTACATTAGTTTTAGTGAAAAAACGTCCCTTGTGCACAAATATTGTTTTTATAATCAACAAAAATCGATTTTGGGATGTGCTGTTGTAGTTTTATTTCCTTCATATATTTAAGATTGTGATTTTACTATTAACTGTGCAGAAATAAAATTTTCATGCATTTTATATTCAAGTTTTGTGCATTTAGTGGAATAGTTACTTTAATTTTAACTTTTGAACAAAGCAGACACGGCTTGTTTTAATGAAAATGATGACTTTTACCCATGATGGCATACTGACGAGTTGAGGGTGTTGAAATATTGACGAGTTGGGAAAACCTTTTTTTTTTATAAGAAAAACTTATTTTTAAGTAAAGTTAAAAGAAAGCGATGCTCCAACATTTTTTTTTGGTCCAAAAAATACGTAAAACGCAATATATCCTATGCGCATGCGCAAAATTTTACAATGCTGGTGTGTAGCATGAAATGGTAAATTAGGATGGTTTCGAGTAATTTCTGGCTTTTCTGAGGGAAGACTCTAAGGTTAAATGAAATCATTAAGTTACCTCGATCCTAACTAGCCCCATCCTCCCCTATGCCATCATAGGAACAGTGGTTGCCTATGATGGCATACTTGTGCTTTTTTTTACCATAAGAATTACTTATAAAAAAAATAAAACTGATGAAAACTCCCAGGGTAATTATTGTTCTAGATGTAACAAGGAATGTATCCATATCAAAACTTTTATTATTGGTCTTCAGGATACTGAATTATGAAGCTTCAAAGTTAAGTATACCATCATAGGCGCCTTTCCCCTATATATATTTAGTGCATGAAATAGTCGATCTACCAATTCCTTCGATAAACTCATTAAAAAGAAAACTAAGTCATACTGCTGGTTAGTACTAAATGCTTTTTTGTACTATCAAGGAAAGTGTAGCTTTTGGGGACCTGATGTCCCTAGTTTTTTTTTAAGTTTACTTTTTATATTGTTTTTTTAAAGAATTAAATATCATACCGAATGTTATGGGTTCCTCTTCTTCAAGCAGACCATTGTAGCCCGAAACTGCAAAAGATTTAGCAGGTAGTTGCAAAAGGATGTATCCTTTACCAGATGCAGGTAAAGTTGCTTGTTTCCATTTCATGTTTTCTTTTGTTGGTTTGTAATATCAGTAAAACTTTATTTAAATTATTGTTTTTTTACTTTTTAGAGTTTCAGAGAAAAGTTATGTTTCAACTTGCTGAAATAAAGAACTTGTTGATAGATAGAACTGCACATTTCTCTAATGATGCAGAAGAAATTTTTAAACAGTGTAAAAGTTCAGACGAACTTTTTATTTTAGAAAAAACAATTGCTGACGGGGATATTCAATACAGTACTTTTGTATGCTTGAATATAATCATTTACTCGTTTATATTATTGTCTTAGTTTTTTTTTTAATTGTCATAAATTGTTTATCATATTATCTATTTGTTTTAGGTAAAACATTTATCATCAGTTGTCGGTAAAAATCCAGCTAATGCAATAAAAAATATTCTACTCACGTAAGTTACCAGCATAAGTTTTTTTTGACGCTAATTCTAATCCATATTTTTCAGAAGAAAGATCTTCGTTTTCTTTTGTTTTTATATAAAAAAAATTTTATATAAGAAAAGTTCAAAATAGGATAAATATTTTGAATTTTTCTATTTTGAATTTTTCTAATAAATATCTAAGATATAAAATTTCTAAGCACTGCTAGTGAAATATATTTTTGCATATTTAGACTAACAACAGACAATGTTTTGTCAGAATACAGCATGAATGGTTTAAAGAAAAAGAAAATATTTAAAGAGCTTGTAAATCTATGTAATGCAATCACCGGTATCGATCTTAGCTTTTCATTGTATTCAATTAACTTGTTTAAAAATATATATATTTTTTTCTGATGCACTGATTTTGTTGATGAATTTTTTTTTATTCTATTTAATAGATGCTGTTTTAAAGTCTTATAAAAACGTGACAAAAGCAGAAGCAATGCAACTTATTGGGACAGTAATAAAACATTCTTCCGAACGATTGAAGAGAAAATCCTCCAATATTAATTGACAATGATTATATTCTAATATAATTAAATGTTGTATTTTTTAAATTTATAATCCTTTATAAATTTGTAATTCTTTATGTCTCTCTATGACTAGATAGAATCATATCAAATTCGATTGCTATATGCAATTTGTTAAGTAAAGGGCTTGGAAAAATATCAAAGACTTTCTAAAGACTTTTTCTTGAGAAAGTCTTTACGTCTGTACATCTTTACATAGATTCTTAGAATCTATGTAAAGGTGATAAGTAATCTTAGAGTCTGTACATCTATTAATAGATGTACAGACTCTACTAGTAGATGTACTTCTAATTAGATGTACAGACGTAAAAAGACGTTTATAGAACGTCTTTTTCAGACGTCTTAAGGACGTCTAAAAAAGACGTCCTTAAGACTTTCACCTGAGACCGAATAAGGACGTCTTACAGACAAGAAATCAGACGTCTTATAGACGTCCTTAGGACGTCATTGTGCACGCTGGGCCACGATATTATGTTACTAAAAATAATTGTTGCAAATAAAGTACTACAAATAGTATTTTAAATACTGTTACAAAAAATATACTGCATTCCTATCAATATAAATGTATACTTTAGAATATTTTTACAATCTCATTGAACTGTATTCATCAACAACAGATCTCAGTTTCTCACCATGGTGGTATTTTACTTTGACATTACAAATCTTTTCAGTATTTATGTTTTTATGTAGCTCTTTGAATGCTTTTTCTGATGTAATACCAAGTGAGATTGTCTCTTTTTGAAGGTACTCCTTGAGATGGAATCTGATTATGTACTCCCAACTCATTATGCTAGTGATTAAAATATCCTTGAATCTCCTTTCTCATTCATCAGCCTGTCATAATAGCTACATGAGTATTTTTCCATGATCCTCATGTACTCTACCCCTACCCTAGATTTTAGAACAACAATTTTTAGGTATTACTTATTTGAAGTTTACATTGCATCTCAATTTATTGGTTTGAAGGGCTTAAAAAAGTTTTTTTAGGTTATGATAATTCTTCTGTTTTTTTGAGCTATGTCTATCTATGAAATATTTTTGTTTTTATCGAAACAAGAGAAACAACCACAGTACTTATTTTCTAAATGAAGTATTTTCTTTAAACTCAGAACTTTTAAATTTATTATTTTCTATATAGATTACATTAACTTAATAAATTAATATTATGACAAATTGCCTCCATTTAAACAGTTTATGCAATAAAAAAGGTAATTTATTGAGACTTGTCTGAATTTTAACAAATTTGTATATATTTATTGGGGGCGACTGAATAAGTGCGAATTTCATAACTGCGAATCTGCATAAGTGCGACTGGCATAAGTGCGAACTGGCATAAGTGTGAACTGGCACAAGCGCGAACTGGCATAAGTGCGAATCACTTGCAAAAACTGGCATAAGTGCGAACTAGCACAAGCGCGAACTGGCATAAGTGCGCCAAAAGAATTTGCAAACATTGGCATAAGTGCGAACTGGCATAAGTGCGAACTGGCACAAGCGCGAACTGGCATAAGTGCGCCGAAATAATTTGCAAACATTGGCATAAGTGCGAACTGGCATAAGTGCGAATCAATTGCAAAAATTGGCATAAGTGCGAACTGGCACAAGCGCGAATTAGCATAAGTGCGCCGAAATAATTTGCAAACATTGCACAGTGGGCCAGCAGGTGGACAAAATGGGAAAAATTTTAGTTGTCTAATCTTGAAAACCTTTTTAATTTTAGTATCTACATATATTAGGAGAAATCTATTGATAATTTATTTATATTAAATCCCTTAGTTACCAGGACTCTAAGCATTTGAATATTGAGATAAAATAAAAAAAAATAAAAAGTATAAATAAGTAATTAACGGTGACATCAACGTTGTGTTATATTTCAATTACATCTACGTTTTTGAAGCAAAAAATTAGTACATGTTATTCTAGAGTATTTAGAGATAAGAAAAACCAATGTGTGAAATAAATTTGTCATAGCATGTTATCTCAGTTATACTTTGAAAATCACAGATTAAAAAAAAAAAATTTCTCAAGAAACTTATTTTTTGCCGCACAATAACTAATAATTACCACAATTTGCCATGTGTTGTCTTATATTTATTTGAGCTATATGATGCTTCAATCGAGTTTTAATTGATTGCTCGTCCCCTTAAATCCCCGTTCAGATTTTATGTATGTTTTAACTTGGTTGCTATGGTACTAAATTTTGCATAGCAAAAACTCATTTTTACATTAACGTTGTTTTAACAGTATTTTACTTGCGCTAAATACACAATATTGGGGGTATGTATTAAAATGAGATTCAGAATTCTTATGAGGTTAACTTTTTTTGGTTACTATGGATACCTTACGTTGCATAACATAGCAACAACATATTTTCGGTAGTTGTTAGTAATTTAATTACTAACAGTGACAGTAATTTAATTACTTTTAATTTTAATTACTAACACTTGTAGTAACTTAATTACTAACAAGTATTAGTAGTCCAGGCGGCATATATATTGTAACATTTTACTTTTAAATACAAAATACTTGTTACAATAATTATTTAGATATGGTTTTGTTAAACTTAGACATTCATAATTTTCTCCAAAAAAACAATCTTAGTATTTCAAAACAAAATATTACTGAAGATATATTAAAATTTATTCAGCCAAAATTTGCTGATTTTAAAGACGTTGATTTTAGACATGCTGTTCAACGATTTGTTTACTTGTATAAAAAAAAGTGGAAATCAGCAAACTATACTGTGAAAAATTTTGAAAAGAAGTTTGTGAACTGGCTTAATGAATATTTAATTGTCAGAAAAAAAGACAATGAACCAACTGCAAGTAGACGTGGTCGAAAACCAGTTGCATTTGATAATAGTTCTAATAAAACTAAAAAACGGCGTGTATCTTGTTTAATTGAATCTCATTCATCCAATGAATTATTTTTTGCTGCTAATAAAAAATTTAGAGATGAATCTGTTGTTATTGCTGCCAAGAATGTTTTAAATATATCAAATACAGATAAAGCAACTAAATATTCAGCAGACGAAGCACTGGCTTTAATAATTGATGCAAGTCTGACAAAAGCTTCCTATCAATTGATTAGAAGCGGAGCCTTGGAGAAAGAATATAACATCTACCCCGCTTACAATGATGTCAGAGATGCAAAATTGAAATGTTATCCTGCAAACATAACAGTGGAGGACTATTCAGCTTCAGTTCCTTTAAAAGATTTAATGACTCATACTTTGCAAAGAATCTGTGCAGTTCAGGAACCTGTGCTAAGGCACTTGATATTGAACAACAAAGCAATAAAAACAATGACACTAACGTGTAAGGCTGGTTTTGATGGTGCTACTGGCCAAAGCATTTATAAACAAGTTTTATCAGAACCCGACATTAACAGAGATTTAAAGCGTGAAGAATCATTATTTATTACTTGTCTTGTCCCATTGGATTTGACTGGATTTAACAACAGCAACGAAAAGGTGCCTATTTGGAGAAATCAAAAGTCGTCCTCCACAGCCTATTGTAGACCCATAAGATTTGCATACAAAATGGAACCCAAGGAATCTGTGATTGAAGAAGATCAGTACATTAAAAGTGAGATAGAAAGCTTGGGTATGATTTTATTAGAGGTTTGCGGATCTTCTATTGAAGTGAATTGTATTATTGAACTTACAATGATTGATGGGAAGGTTCAAACAATATTATCTGAAAAAAATAACTCATACCAATGCTGTTCAGTGTGTGGTGTCTCTCCAAAAAATATGAATAGTCTTGATATCCTTAATATAGATTATACTAACAGAGAGTTCAAATATGGTCTTTCCAGTCTTCATGCATGGATTCGATTTTTTGAGATGTTATTGCACATTGCATATAAAAAAGAAACAAGAAAGTGGCAAGCAAGATCTAAAGAACACAAAGAAAAGGCATCTGTAGCTAAACAAAAGATTCAGACTGATTTTATGAACAAAATGGGACTTGTTGTTGATTTCCCTAAAAGTGGTGGTTCTGGAACAAGTAATGATGGCAATACCTCAAGGCGTGCTTTTGCAGCATATGAACAAACAGCTGAAATTCTGGGTATTGACCAAAACCTTATATTCAGATTTTACATTATCTTGGTAACGCTCTCTTCAGGATATGAAATAGACTGCTTAAAGTTCAAGGATTATTGTTTTGACACTTTTAGACTATATGTGTCCCTTTATCCATGGTATTACATGGCTCAATCAGTTCATAAAGTATTGATACATGGACATGACATAATTAAAAGCCTTACATTACCCATTGGACTTATGTCAGAGGAAGCTCAAGAGGCTAGAAATAAAGACTTTAAATCTTATCGCAAAAATTTCAGCCGAAAAACATCCAGAAAAGCAACAAATACTGATCTTATCAATAGACTCCTAGTTTCCAGTAATCCTGTTATTTCATCATTGGGTAAATCAACATCACACCAAACAAATCATAAAGCATTTCCTTCAGATGTTTTACAATTACTTAAACAACCTTCAAACGATATTATTGTTTTATAATTTTTTGATGTAATTTAAAATTGATAACGTTTTCTTGCACTATTTTTTGCTTTTATTATTCCTAAAACATTATTTACTTAAATACTCAATTTTTATTCAATATAGGTGGGTCAAAAATCCGATAAGATATTCAAATATCAATTTACCACTTTGTAACTAAGGAAAGTATCCGGTATCTAAGCAATATAAGTATCCATAACAACTAAATTTAAAAAATTATCACTTTTGTAAGAAGTGTGATCTCATATTGGTACTCATGCCAAATTTAGTGAATATAGCACTTATAAAATATCTGCAGATAACAAAAGTAGGTTGTTGCTAAGCAAAATAAAGGTATCCATAGCAACGAAATAAAAAAATATTACCTTCATAAAAAGCGCAGACATCATATTAGTACTCATACTAATTTTAGTGAATATAGCTCTAATATTAAATTAGTTATGAATTTTGTCCAGTAAAAGTGCATTCTGGCCCACTGTGCATTGGCATAAGTGGCAAATTGGCAAGTTCGCACTTATGCCAATTCGCACTTATGCCAGTTCGCACTTATGCCAATTCGTACTTATGCCAATGTTTGCAAATTCTTTCGGCGGACTTATGCCAGTTCGCGCTTGTGCCAGTTCGCACTTATGCCAGTTTTTGCAATTGATTCGCACATATGCCAGTTCGCAGTTATGAAATTCGCACTTATTCAGCCTCCTCATTTATTGCAATTAGCCTCTAAATAAATAAAATTCAGGCCAACGCAACGTGATTTGAAAGCTTAAATAAATAAACAATTAAAAAATGCCCCTAATAATTGCTAAGTTGAAGAAAATTTTTTTTGAAAAAAGAAATTTTTTACCTTTAATAGTATTATAATAGTTATAATTAAATTTCAAACTTAAAACGCCGTCATTTTTTTAACGCCGTCATTTTTTGAACGCCGTTATTTTTTTAACGCCGTCATTTTTTGAATGTTTAACAGCTTTAAAAATATAAAGTTTTTAATTTTTCAACAGTTTCTCTTTCATGTCTACCTACTGTGTGATTGAAAAAAAACTTGAAGTGAAAATAACTTTAACTTAAAGACGTTGAAAAAAACAGTAAAACGCGAAGAAAAAGAAAAAGATTGAATGGAAACTTGAATTGAACTGCCTATAGAGTAAGCTAATATATACTTTTTGATAGATTATCAGGTGTATTGAATCCCAATCTAATATTAGATATAGATTTTGATAAACAGATGAAAGATTTAAAACTTTGTTAAATATTACTTATAATTAACTTTATCCAATGACTACTTTACCATGTAACTGAAAATAATATTTTTACAAAATTTTCAAGTGTTTGTTTTAATGTTTTATCACCTACATTATCAGACCACGCGCATTCAATGAGCTGTTTAATCACCCTCATTATCAGACCACGCGAATTCATTGGCCAATACTATTCATCAACTATTAAGTGATTAAAAAAATAAATGGTTTTATGCAACAACATTTCATACAAAACATTAAAAAAACACCAGACCGTCTTTCAATCTTGGATGGAATTTATTTTAAAATAACCAAATATTTTGATTAAAATGCATACATTTGCAATGCAGGTGAATACAAATCTAAATGAAAGAAATGTCCAGGAATGTTAGAAAATAAAGTTTGGATAAAGTGGTCTGCCCAGAAAAAATGTTTTTGCAACAACATTTTGTAATGGAATTGGTGGCTAACTAAAATTAAGTTCAACTACTAGTAAACAACAAATAAAAGTAAGGGCTGATTTTCTTACGCAAGCAAATCTAATCAATTTAATCATCAACTACATTATAAGTAAATATCAACAACTGAAAACAATTTTTTACTTAGACAAAGTTATGTCTTGTTTACTTAGACAAAGTTATGTCTTAATTACTTAGACAAAGTTATGTCTTGTTTACTTAGACAAAGTTATGTCTTGTTTACTTAGACAAAGTTATGTCTTGATTACTTAGACAAAGTTATGTCTTGTTTACTTAGACAAAGTTATGTCTTGTTTACTTAGACAAAGTTATGTTTTGTTTACTTAGACAAAGTTATGTCTTGTTTAGTTTTACTTAGACAAAGTTATGTCTTGTTTAGTTTTACTTACTCACAGTTACGTCTTGATATTGGGTCCGTTCGATTCCTAAAAATAAGTTTGACGATAAACTTGAAAGTATTCTTAATACAATTGAAAATAACATAATTATGTGATTTTTAATTGTAAGGAGGGGTCAGTTTCTAATCTTAAGGAGGTTAGTTTTCATATGTACAAGAGCAGAATTACGGAGCTGTTTGAATAGGAGCTGGGATTTCTTCTGCAAAACGGTTCGACAAATTTAAGTAACATTTTACGGAGTTGACGGGAAATATGTCTTAATGGAAAAGTAATTTTAAACCATTGTTTTGACGCCAATATAGAGGAAGTGATGCATTTTCGGAATACATCAGGCAATTTGGAAAACTCAAGTATCTCAATTAATATAAACGCCATCTGAGCTGTTTTTTCGGAAACATAAAGTCAAATAGCACATGAAGTAAATGGTTAATAAAAACAGTGCGCCACCTTGATATTTTTTCTGACAGCCACACGTTAACGAAACCTCTATTTTGAAAACTTTTTCGGTAAGAATGTAATCCTTTATAAATATTTATTAATATATTCAAAATCCTCCTTTTAATGGATTAAATTATTAGGAAACCTCATTGATCCATGATTTGATTTTAGTTTACTTATGAATGTCACTGAAAAAAAAATGATTTTCCATGATTTAATGTTTTCTTTAATAGATCTAGTCTATTAAGCCCTTTAGCCCTTTCCTACTTCCCAAAAAACAAACTGGTATTCCAAATATGCTGCACTTTCTCTACAACTTTTAACTTTGTAATACACGTACTATATTTAAAAAAGATATATTTAACATATTTTCAATAAGGAGTCACTATTTTTATTTAAGATAAAGACCTCGTGTATATAAGTTAGAAGGCTTTTGTCTAAAACATTTTTCAATGATTGGTTTTCGTTTTATTTATATCACGTTACTTTATAAAAAAAAGCAATATAGCTATATATATATATATATATATATATATATATATATATATATATATATATATATATATATATATATATATATATATATATATATATGTTCAATTTTGTTAGACTTGACCTTTTTGCTTTATTTTAAATAATAACGTAATATATAAAATAAATATAATAATACGAAAACTAATCAATTGAAAATTATTGAAGAAAACAATTTGCTAAAGAAAATTAAATAAGAGTTTTTACTAATTTATTATTGTTGTGTTTTTTAAGAACATTGAGCACTCTATTTGCAGAATACACCAACATAATTTATATATATATATATATATATATATATATATATATATATATATATATATATATATATATATATATATATATATATATATATATATATATATATATATATATATATATATATATATATACATAAGAGTAGAATTTTAGTTTTTCCGGATGGGACTTAAACTATTTGGTAGATGTTGAAAATCTATAATAAGAAATAACAAGTCTTTTCAATGAGCATAAATATGTATTTTTTTTTTCTCAAGTAAAATGTGTTCATACGTACGGAGGCACGCATTATAAACTCATTGATTAAATGATCAAGATATAGAGTCTAGGCAATATCGCGATAGCAATTTAAAAGAGCGAGATGATTCAATCGCTCTTGAGACATTGCAGAACGCAAATAATCTTTAACCTAGAAAGACAAGAAAAAGAGCGCTTATAAGTACAGGAGGTCACAGGCATACATAGTAAATTTTTCACCATCTTCACAAACTCAGGAATCAGTGGAATTAATTGAGAAAGGACACCATCATGACCTATAAGCTCGCTCAAAACTCGTTCAAAATCATTTAGTGGAATATTCTTGAATTTGGCATGACCCACAAATATATCGCAATCCAGTTTTGACCTTTAATAATCTTCCAAGTCATCTTCGTAAAAAGCCTCAACGAATCCTACATCCAAGCACTGACAATGATAAATTTTTCTACCTTTTCTAAATGCTCAATGGTCTTATTTGGCTCGAAATGGGTCGCAAACTATAGAGTTATGATTCCCTTATACTTTCACATAGCTTACAAAGCGTTCCATGAGCAAAGTCTTGTAGGATTTCGTTTTTAATTTCAGGCGTGAGTCACTTTTGCTTTTCAGCACGATTAAATTATTTTTTAGCTCCAGGCAAGGCCTAGCGTTCCCTAATATATTAAGAAGAAACATTTATTTATCCGGTAAATAAATTTATAAAATCCGTTTAAAATAAAAGCTTCATACGAATGTTTTTCTCTTTAATTACCAGGTAAAGGCATTTTAATTTGGGTAGCTTTGATGCAGATGGAACAAAAAACATTTTCTTTCTCGCAGTCATGTAAAGGAGGTATTCATAAAGTACGTACGTAGCAAGATCACTGATTTAGGACCTCCTCCCCCTTGTACAAATCTGTACGCTTTTAAAGACCCCCTCCTCTCCGTTAACGAACGCGTTATTTCCTTTCAAAATAAACCCAGTGGCATTGTGACGACTCATACCGAAGTTGTTGCTAAAGATTTATGATATTGTGACAAAGGGGAAGGGGTTAAAAACGGTCAAAAATTGCGTGACGTAGTTTGTTGACGCCCCCCAACCATTTACGTTTTTAAGAAGCTCTTTTGTTCTGTGCAATTTTTGTACGAATGTCAATCTCATAAAAGCAAAAGTACTTAATAAGAAACGTATGCATTAACATTGTCAAATGTATGCATTAACATTGTCAATCATATGAGTAACAAAATGAGGAAAAAAATAATCGCACAAGTCATAAAATTAAGGAGTAAGTTAAGTTTTGTTAATGGTCTACCTACTGATAGTAGGCGATTCTATTAGCGAGATTTCAATTATTAATAGATTCAAATCATTTCTTGATAAACTTTACGTTGTGTATTATGCTTTCCCCAAAAATAGCAGAGATTTATATTCATGAGCATAATTAGATAATTTTAAGCTGTTAAAAATTAATCAAATTTTAAATGCACGATAGGTGTCATCTAGTTTGTAATCAGTTTTTGCGGTAAGGGAAAGTTATGAAGCGCTGATGAATCATTTTGAAAAAGCGATGGTGCAAAAAGGCACAAAAATAAAAAATCCACTTATGAAGGTTTATAAAAAAAAATTACATCTACTGAGTTTTAAATGGATCTAGAACTGATGCTTGATGATCTCCAAGAACTTAGTATGGACCTTCAAGACCGCGACATTGATCTGTACAAATCAAATCAAAAAATTAAAGCACTAGTACAAGTATTCGAACAAGGGAGATAAAATCTTAGTCTCTATTACAAATTTGATTCAGTTTCTACACAGAATCCCCATTTTTATGGATTTTTCTCCACAATAGAAATTCCAAAAATGATTCCACTATTGATCCGAACGCCTTTTACATAAAACTAAAAGAGTCAATTGAGAAAAAGTTTCTTGCTGACAAAGATGTTGTTTAGAAAAATTAGCAGAATGGATTTGCATCTCAGACAAAAAAAAATGCCCAGAAAAATTACCACTCTGGTGAAATTTGGAGAAACTGAAATAAGAAATCTGTCAATAAGACATCAATTAACTGAAAGAAAAATGATTCATGGATTCCTTGAATAACTTGTAGAAAACACATAACCTAAAAATTTAGTTTGTTTGGTACACGCTCTTCATAATATCCCTATTTCCTTAAGTGAATGCGAAAGAGGATTTTCACAGAAAGTTATGAATCTAATCATCACACCAATCAAGACATCATTAATGACCTCAACAGTTTCAAAGTTTCAACTTTATTCATTAAATTAGTCGGACAATTGTTTTCGCTACTATTTAACTTGATAGTTTATAGTTATAAATATGAAAATACAAAAAAAAATACATAAAAACTAATATTTATTTGTAAATTTAGGATTTTATTGCGGTGAAACATTTCTCAAAAAATACAACTTTTTGAACAGTTTCCAAGCTCCTTTTTGGTCATACTCTTAGTCAAGTTTTTCCTAGACTTTTCAACTACAAAAAGTACATTTTGAAGGTGATCGTCATATATAGTAGCTGAAATAAAATCTTTAATGAGCTTAATGTTTTTTTCTGCACCATCATTTACAAAAGATATGTTTTTGATCCTTACAATTAAATCTTGCAACTGAGGATGGTTAAAAATATCTATAGTATAAGACTATTATTGAGCCACTCTTTTATACTTGCTCTTGATAGTTTAAGTTTGAAGTTTTTTGTTTGAAGAGAAGGTAGCTTTGCTCGCAAATCAGCTCAGGTAGCTCTGTGGTCTCTCCAATTTGTACATTTGATGGTTTACAACGCTAAAATTCATTTGGCTCTTCAAACTCAATCAGAACTAATAGCATTTTTAGCTTTGTTTCAGAAGGAACTTCTTTATCCCCGAAGAACTAGACACAGAGTTGCGGAGTTAAGTACCACGTATGGCGTCCCATGCTGAGAAGCAAAGCATTACCAACCTTCTTACTGAATTTTCTCAATGCATAGGCTGTCTGGATAGCTTTCAAACCATTGTAGGGAGCCAGAAAGACTAAAAAGCTTTTCAAAAACCATGGAACATAGTAAATTGCAATGAACAAACTTGCATTCTTCAACTGCAGCACTTCTTTTTCTGTCAAGGTAGTACTGATATCTTCGGTCATATAAAGAGTCAGGATGTAGATTGCATTTGGTAAAACCTTGCCTCATGGTAGGCGTCAGGTTGATGGAACTTAAAATCTTGTACTTCCGCTTGAAGGAAGAAGGAGTCAAGCTTACAAACTATACCATAATCATTCCTTGAAAACATCATATCAGTAGTTGTATTAGTCAAAAATGTCTTAGCTTACTCTGCAACAGTGCGAAGAACAAAGCCAATCTTCAGATCCTCTCTTTGCCATTCCAATTTACATAAAATTTTCACTTCATTAACTTTCTCGCAAATTTCAGACAACTTGTTCTTTAGCTTGACATAAAAAGCTCTTCTTGAATCTTTAGTTTTCTTACTAGTAAAAGAAGCCATTTAATGAGATCTACTTCATATATGTGTTTCCTACACATAATGGTAATTTCAAAATATTTTTAAGAATTTGGACAGCTCCATTGACTCCGCTTGTATCACAACATATACCAATGATCTGCTCTTTGCATCCAAAATATTCTTAAAAATTTTGCACTTGTTCTGCTTGGTCAACTCCCTTTGAAGAGGAGCATTAAACAACACCTAAAAGATGGTCTTCCATGGCATCGTTATCTGGGGAGCTCATAGAGACTGCAAGTCTCTCAATTTTTTGGAATAATATTACGTCCAGCGGTAATTTGCTTTAACAGTTTGGTATTAATGTGAAGAATAAGCCGTTGACCTTTAAAATGATTCGTTTTTGAAATCTACTCCAAGTCTCCTTCAAGTTCTACATATTTGAACTTTTTTCTATGAAGTGTGCTTATTATACCTACAGCTTTAAATATTTCACTTAAAATTGCCAGATGAGGTCATACATCAACATTGAACCTTGTTGCTGGAATAACAGTACATTCAATGAGCTTTTCAACATTCACTGCTAGATTTATTCTATCTCCAGAATTGAACCTATCTATCATTTTATAATATTTTTCTACGTATTTATAATTTTATACTTTTTAATATAACAGCTTTAGTTTGTGAAAATTACAACTGTGTTATTAAAGTAATACTATACCTGCGTTTCCAATCGTTATTCAGGAAATCTTCTTCCTCACTGATTTCAGAGTCCTCGTTTGACTTTTCTTCCTCACTGCTAAATTGAATCTCTTCTTTCATAGAGTCATGTCACAACCAAACATCATTGATATCTTTTAAGTTTTTCTGTCTCTCTAATTCTTTATCTCTCAACTTATCTAGCTTGTTCTTTCTCCTATTTGCATCCAGTACTCTCCTACTGTCGTCTCCATCGACTTTTGTTCCCATATATCTTTTCCTATCCAACTTCTGGTCTTCATAAAAACTAATAAATATTTAAATCTGTTTAGATATTTATAAATAAATTAATAACTGTTCTAGTTTTTCTTGGAAGATATCCAAACCATGGAAAGAGTTAAACGTAAATATTTGAAAAAAAACTTTAAATCGGAAAGTTACGCTAAATCGGAAAGAAAATCTCACTACTCAAAAAAGTATTATTTAATGAACTTACTTTATATCTTGGAATCATCTGTTCTCAATCTATCTGCAAGAATATATTTTTTAAAATTCTTATTCAAGATGTCAAAAAGCTGATAGGGTTCTGTGAGAAAATCTTTCTCTAACTTTGATTGCTTATCAAGATTGCTGTCCCTGTTTAGAGAAGACAATTTAATCAATTTCTTGTATTTTAAATTAAGTTGAATGATTTTGGTCTTTAAATTGAACCCAGAAATCACAAATTTCTCGCCAAACCCAGCATTATCGCAAATTTTTTTAATCCTAGTTACCAAGCAAGAATAATCAGGATCTATGCAAACATTATTTTCACAAACAAGATCCTTGGATTTTGATTTCAATTTGCAACTAACATTAGTAGAAGTGGGTTTGTATTTAACCTGTGACTCGAGAAGGATAAATTGATAGTATCTTAGAATATCACCATTAGATGGAAGCTGTTTCTGAGGTAAATCCCTCAGCGGGTACTTCAATAGGTAAATATACCTCAACCTTTCTGTATTTTTCCGTTTTTTCTTATTCTGTCCCATTATCATCCTTTTTTTAGTTGTTCTACCCATCTTTTATATGAGTTTCAAGATAATCAGTTTTTTAACTCGATTTATACTATATTTTAAACTTGGATCAAAAATCTATGAAATCATTATTCCCTCTCGTATCATATTTGATCTAAGTTCACCGTTACGGCTTTTTTAACCGTTTACAAGAGAATTCCTTCGTACACAAATTAGAATTCCTTCGTGCACAAATTAGAATTCCTTCGTGCACAAATAATTCCATTTAGGAATTTTTTCTCCAAAAAATTTCTAAATGGAATTATTTGTGAATCAATGCACGATGAATTAATAATATTGTCCAGAGAAAGTTATATCAATCGCTGACAATGTTCATAGGAAATAATCCCAATCTTTAAAAATGTCCTATGGGAATTATTTGTGTATCAATTATTACATCATGTTAAAACATATTGAAATACTAAATAGCGCTGTTTTTATGTATATACACATATGTGCACAAAACCGTAAAACTTCCAGTCTTTAAAAAAAGATTTTAATAGATATTTAGGACCTATAGAATGGGAATCAGTTAAGAGCACATTGAAATTTTAAAAAAGGTGTTTTTATATATATATATATATATATATATATATATATATATATATATATATATATATATATATATATATATATATACATATATATATTTAAACAACTTTAAAATGTATTCAACACAATAGAGTGCTCAATGTTCTTAAAAGAACAGAGCAATTATATATTAGTAGAAAATCACTTTTTATATTGGTAGAAAATCATAGTGTAAAATAAAATTTTTTTTCATTTTACACTGAGTTTCATCAACAAAGATCCATCAGAAATGAATGATCAAACTAGTAAAACTTCAATTTATACAAAAGTTAAATTACAGGAAGTCGAAAATGTCTTAACTACTGTAAATTTTCACACATTTGCTGACACTATTATAAAAAGAATTCTTTAGAAATGATTACTTATGCTTTTTTTAAAAAGGGTATTTGATATAAATATTATTTGAACTCATTTATTTTTATAGTTTTTTAGGAGAAACTTATTTTCGTGCCTACATTTAGAAATTAATTCCGATTTTTTGTTTAATAAGCATTCTTGATTTGCATGTGTAATTATTTCAAATTTTTCTTGTAGGCATAGTATGCATTTTTTGAAAATATTGTTATATGCAGGCGCTGTTTTAAGGACGGACCAATTCAGTATAAAATCATCAATATTTTTTTCTTTTAATTCCCATATATATTTTGACAGCATGGTATCTTTTGAATACTTTTTATTTTTGAAAGTTTGCTTATGGTTGGCAAAACGTTTTTTCCATTCACCCTCTGTTATGCCAATATATTGTTTATCAGGTACATTCTTAGAGGAAGCAACACATTTATATACCATATTTTTTGATAAACAACTTCCCCTCATTGAGCAATTGTTAAAAATTTTATGTAACTTATTAGAGGGCTGGAAATGCCTATCGACCAATTTTAAAAACACTTTTCCTGTTAGTGGAAACATTTTTGCCATATGGGGGCTGAACCAAATTACATTTATAGTTCTATTTCGCTTTTTTATATATTTTTTTTTTCAGTGTCAAATTTTAGTTCAAAATTTTCAAAACCACTTTTTTTAAGAGCATCTTTAAATATTCGTCTAGAGGAATTGAATACATTTTCATTAGAGGAATTTTGGTTTAGTCTGTTATTAATTGAAATCGGGATTTGTTTTAGAATTTTTCATTTAGTTAATAATAATATTAACTCAAATCATCCACCTCAAATTCTAAAACAAATCCCGATTTGTTTTAGAATTTGAGGTGGATGATTTGAGATCAATTAATGACAGATTAAACCAAAACTCCTCTAATGAAAATGTATTCAAATTCCTCTAAACGAATATTTGAAGATGCCCTAAAAAGAAGTGGTTTTAAAAATTTTGAACTAAAATTTGACGCTGAAAAAAAGATTACAAAAAAACAAAATAGAACTAGAAATCTAATTTGGTTGAACCCCTATATAGCAAAAATGTTTCCACTAGTATAGGAAAAGTGTTTTTAAAATTGGTCGATAAGCATTTCCCGCCCTCTAATAAATTACATAAAATTTTTAATCGAAATACAATTAAAGTCAGCTACAGTTGCACAAAAAATATGGAAAGAATTATAAAAGGTCACAATAATGCTTTGTTTAAACAAAAAAGAAATCCTAAATAAAAAAACTACAGAAAATTGTAATTGTAAACAAAAAAACAATTATCCAATGAGTCGAAGTTGCTTATCAAAAAATATGGTATGTAAATGTGTTGTTTCCTCTAAGAATATACCTGATAAACAATATATTGGCATAACAGAGGGTGAATGGTAAAAACGTTTTGCCAATCTTAAGCAATCTTTCAAAAATAAAAAGTATTCAAAAGATACTATGCTGTCAAAATATATATGGGAATTAAAAGAAAAAAATATTGATGATTTTATACTGAATTGGTCCGTCCTTAAAACAGCGCCTGCATATAACAATATTTTCAAAAAATGCATACTATGCCTACAAGAAAAATTTGAAATAATTAAACATGCAAATCAAGAATGCTTATTAAACAAAAAATCGGAATTAATTTCTAAATGTAGGCACGAAAATAAGTTTCTCCTAAAAAACTATAAAAATAAATGAGTTCAAATAATATTTATATTAAATACCCTTTTTAAAAAAAGCATAAGTAATCATTTCTAAAGAATTCTTTTTATAATAGTGTCAGCAAATGTGTGAAAATTTACAGTAGTTAAAACATTTTCGACTTCCTGTAATTTAATTTTTGTATAAATTGAAGTTTTACTAATTTGGTCATTCATTTCTGATAAATCTTTGTTGATGAAACCCAGTGTAAATGAAAAAAAAATTTGGTTAAGTGATTTTATACAAATATATATATATATATATATATATATATATATATATATATATATATATATATATATATATATATATATATATACATATATATATATATATATATACATATATATATATATATATATATATATATATATATATATATATATATATATACATACATATATATATATACATTTATATATATACATATATATATATATTTATATATATATAATACTTTTACTCTTGTATTTGAGTTTTATATTATAAGCTTAATAAAATCTTAGAGCATAATTATTTGATAATAAAAAAAACAAAAAAATGTGTAATAATCTGATATATATGATTTTAGCATAACGTGTTATTTATTAATTTATTAAATTATTGTTAACATGACATGATATGGCGTAAAAAGAAAATTAAATTTGGCGTAAACGCGTGAAAAGAAAATTAAAAACAATCTTACTTGTTTTCTAATAGTTGAACGAATAATTCTTTAAAACTTTATTTGAAGCTCTACCAAAAGTAGACCTAGATACAGTTTTCTAATAAAATAAATAACTTTACTTCACCTAAAACATTTATTATATATTTATATTTATTAATCACCCACTGTATATAATACAAGATAAATTATTATAAAGTTACATTTTTGAAAAGAAATAAGTTTATCTTGAAATATTTTCTTCAAAAATATCTTTGAAGATTTTCCTTTGTTCCAATGAGTTCCAGAACTCATTGGAGCTTATTTTTTACAAATAACGAGTATGAACTTTAAATAATGATAGTCAATACATAAAACTTAATAGGGAATAAACTTTAATATTTAGTAATGCTTTTGTTTTTATTGATGTGATTTTTAAATACTTTTTAAGATGAAATCCTCTTTTTTTTTAAAAAAAACACACTAATCTCCTTTTTTTTCTTTTCTGAATTGGCACTATCTGCTAGACTAACAAAGTTACAATAAAATATACGCTGTTGCTCGCGCAACGGTACTGTCGCTTTAATTTTTTTTCTTAAAGTCACGGTAGTGATTTCTGATTGGTTGATTTTTTTTCTTTTATTTAAAGAATGCATGCCCAAACCAAAACCTTTGATCGACGTATGTGCGCTAAACTACGCCTATCCCTTAATCTATTAATGTATGTATGCTCCACTTCGCCTATCCCTAAATCAGTGGACGTATGTATACTCACTGCCCCTATCCCAATATCAGTCGATGTAATTAAATAATAAAAATCAATGTAACTTTCAATTTACAACAATAATAATAACTTTCAATAAAAAATAACTAAAATACTTTTAAAAATATTTTTCTTAGTAAAGTAAAATTTTTCTAGTGACTCGATCCCAGATCACCGTGGTAGGTGAACCTATGAGATACCACAATGCTCGAGGTACAATGTATAGTTGAAATTCTTTTTAAATTTGTACAGATAAAACTTTTAAAACCAACCATAAATATTCGCAGCCGTGACTTAAAATAAACCAATTAAACTTTACTACCGTGACTTTAAGATAAAAAATTAAAGCAACGGTACCGTTGCGCTAGCCACAACGTAAAAAATAAATATACACCGGCGCACAGTGGGCTCCACATTCTGCCCCAATGTGCGGCGCTACTCGTTTTTTTTTAAGTTCGAATAATAGGAATATGATTGATACTTATTCTTAAATGTTCACAACTTTTATTTTTTTTCTTTAAAAAAATTTAATTTAAAAAAAGTGCATTCTAAAAAACATAGTAATAATAATATTAACAATAGTAATAATGTAATAATAATATTAATAACAATAATAACAATAATAATAATAATAATAATAATAATAATAATAATAATAATAATAATAATATATATTTATATATATATATATATATATATATATATAATCAAGAATTATTATTACTTGTTTAACTATTTTTACAAATATTAGTATTATTATTAAATATTATTATACATAAGTTACTACAATATACTATATATAATAGTTATTATCACTTTTATCTTAAATAAACGTTTTTATATTTCAAAAACTTTAAACAAAATTGATGCAGAATGAAAAATACGTAAGTATTGCACTTTAGATACGATATGTATATTGTGGATTGGGCTTTTGAGAACTACCAACGGTAAATTATTTTACTCAAACCCAATACGTAATCACAGAAATCTAAATAACTTCACTAAAGAAGCAATACCATTTTAAAAATAAGTATAATAGAAATGGTTTAGAAAACATTTTTCATAAATTAAAGGTTTTCATCAAAACCAGTAAATTTTTTTGTATTTTAGAATATTTTGTTAATATAAAGAACTTTTGAAATCGGAAAACAAAAGACGAGGCGTTAAAAAATTTCAATTAAGTCTGAGAAAAAAAAGGGTGGCCGGTTCTAGACAAGAATTCAGGAAAGCCTTTCTAGGAAAGAAACATGAAAATTCTTGCTATGATAGAAAAAAACATGATTACTTTTTAGGATAGAAAAATTGAAGGATAGAAAAGAAGAAAGAAATACATATATCCTTTCTGGCAAAGAAAAATGTAAAAACTTGCTAGCAAAGACTTTTTTAGGATAGAAATCGCACAAGTAAAAGTCATTTTCTTTCTAGCAAAGAAAAGTGAAAAAACGTACTAGCAAAGAAATTTTAGAAAAGAAATTTTAAAAACGTGCTAGCAAAGAAATTTTAAGAAAGAATTTGTGCGCAATTTGGTAATTACAGTTATGATTTTTAATTGAATAAATGTTAAATAAGCATAATCTAATTTTAACAAAATCTTTGTGAAATAATAAAGATTATCTGAAATTTCTGAATCATTCATCAGTGATTCATTTTTATTATAAATGGTAATTCTGTCCTAGCAAGTTTTTTTGGATTAATGAAATAAAATTCTGTCGTAGCAAGTTTTTTAGATTTATTAAATAAAATTCTTTCGTAGCAAGTTTTTCGCATTTATTAAAAAAAATTCTTTCCAAGCAAGTTGTTTACGTTTATTAAAAAATATTCTTTCTTAGAAAGTATTTCAAGTTTCTTTTCAAAATTTATGCCAAAAAATATTCTTTTGTAAAAATTCTTTTCTAGTAAGGTTTCTTTATTTCTATCATAAAACATTCTATTCTGAAATTATTCTTTCCTAGTTTTCTATCCTCATTTTATTGTCTAGCATGGCACACCAAAAAAAGTACAAGTGAGTTTGCTGATTAAATGGTTTTTCATCCTTGTCATTAAAAAGTTTAAAATGGAAAACGAGGAAACAAAAAATACCAAAAACACGTGGGTAATATATATCAACTTGTGACAAAGATTAAAATAAATAAATAAGTAAACGAGAATACACGTGAAAAAATCAAATTTGGCTTAAGCATAAGAAGATGTCGGCCTTCATGCGTCAAGGCGTCTGTCTAGAAAAAAGTAATGAAATAAACAAACAAAAAACATCTGAAAATAAAATGTGAGAAACGAGTTTTTATAAAATTAAAAGAAAGTATTTTAAATATTTAGCAGAATTTTCTTTAAAAAATAAAAACTAAATAAAATAAAAACTGTTTAGCAATCGATAACAATAAATTTGGCAAATAATTTTGATAATGATATTTTTAATAATAAAAAATTCAAATAAATTCAGAATAGACTGAAAAAAGGGTAAAACGAGGAAATCGAAAAAGGGTGAGGAGCGGTTAGAAAGTGATGTATGCACACAGCTCTCTATATTTATAAAAACAATGTATATAAGTAAATAATGACTATCAAGTGTATATATATATATACATATTTACATTTTTTCTATATTCTTACGGATGTGATTTTTTTTTTTGCTTGTTTGCATAGTTTCAAATAATTTAAAAGGAAACTGAAGAACAAGATAAAATAATTTAAAGACGTAATATTTTTAAATTTCGTATAAATGTATAAATTTAAAATTAATCGGAATTTTGAAACTTGGTTCAAAGCAATTTTTCCACTTATACTAACAAAAAACTGTAAATACTGTTCATCCTTCTATGAGAGAGAGTGAATATTGCTTTCGGTATAATACTATTTAACACCTATGTTTGACACTTACTGGTAAATATATTGTTATTGTTGTTTTATAAATACATGTTAAAACTTTCTTGATGTTGATATGCGTTGTTCATTGTAACAATATTTTAGGTTTGGGTTTGCATTGTTAGTTACGACCATATGACTGAAAGTTTCCCTTATTTTTTGTCAAATAAACGGAAAAAAAAAATTAGTATTATTATATTAAAAAAAAAAAAAAAAAAAAAAAAAAAACTTTTGATAATTTGCGTTTTTTACTACTATAATTCATATAGAAAAGAAAAAAAAATTAAATTTACAAGTATATATTAAAAAAAAAAAGCGTATTAATAAAATTTTTTTATAATCAAAACCATTTTTTGCTCACATATAAACATGTGACATATAAACATATGGCTTATTAACATATGACCAGAGTTTACGAGCCGAGTACTACGCAAAAAAAGAGTACATAAATGAAGTAAAGTGAAGAAGGCATCCTTATGTTGCTTACTAACATTTTAGGATTGTTTTAATAAAAGTTGTTTGCCCAACAATTGGTATTTTTATTTTACGTTTTTGTATATTTCACATTTCAGATTGCGGAATAAGCAAAAATATAGGCGGATTTTTCGCCGCCATAAGAAACATAAAAATTTTACAACGATTGTTTTTAAATTAACAAACTGAAGATTTTTTAAATTTTGTTCTAGTGGTTTTCTTTTAAAACTAACAAACAAGATTCATATTAAAAAGATAAAAGTTGAAAACTCTAAATTTTACCAGTGTTGATAAACGGCGCAAATTTTCTCGCCTCCGCTTTTCTTCCGCAGCAGAAGACTGCTGCCTCCCGATCAATTTTTAGCGCAAAATCTTTGTTCTTCCGCCTCCAGTGGCTTCCGCCTTTCTATTGGCGGCCGCAGCCAGAGTTCTTTTGTAGAGGCAAAATTTTTTGGAGGCCGACGCCAATAGAGAGGCGGAAGCCAATGGTGGCCGCCTCCAATGGCTTCTGCCTCCTAAATGGCTGCGGCCGTCAAATTGGAGGTGGAAATATTTATCTTTCGCCGGCGGATGTAGTGAAAAATAATTGCTCCTTTGCTTTAAAGCAATTAAATATTAACTAGAAACAAATGTTAAATACTTGACATCAAGTTCCATTTTATATGATTGTTTGCAAAAGTTTTGAGTATTTAAAAAAATTCTAATTTTTTTTAAACTAATAAATCAAGTGGAATAAATTAGTATTTTAATTATACAAAACAAAAGTTAAAAGTTGGAAATTTTAATTCTATGCAATAGGCGAATAAATCTTTTTGACAAAATAAAAAAACTATAATAAGTAATTAATTGACTGGTTTGGTAAAAGTTTTATAGAACAAGTCGACGTGCTAAATTTTTAGTCTATTTTATCATTTACCATAACGTTAAATACTTATTTTTAATTATTGGATATTGTAAAAATTATTAAAATAATGTATGCGAATGTTTATTAAAAATTTGCGACCACGCTAATAGTTTTGCCAAATTACAACAACAACAATAAAAAATAATTTATAAACTGACTCTAATAAAATCATAAATTGACTCAAAACTTTAAAAGTATTTAAATATATAAGTAAAATATTTAAAAGTATTTAAATATATAAATAAAAATATTTAAATTTTTAAACATTATAAAAGTTTTAAAATGTTAAAAAATTTAAAACGTTTAAAAATTTTAAACGTTTAAAAATGTTTAAAAAGGTAGAATTGAAAATTGAGTTTATCAAGTTTTAAAATATTTACTTTATATGTTTCTTGTTGTAAGTTTAAAACATTAAAATGCCTGCAAGCATTATTTGCATATTTGCGCGTTCGAATAATTTTTTCTTATTTGTATGCGCTTATTTGTACATAAATTATAACCATTAATTTAGGTTATTTCATCAAAAAATCCACTGTAATTTAACTGAGTAACTTTTAAAATAAATTAGATTAATTTATTAACCACAAACTAAATTCTATTTAAATAACACGCTGGTAATTATCTTATGTAATTTCTCCCACTTGCGGATTTATTTGAAAAAAGAACCGGTTGTCGATAATCTAGCAATTAAATTTAGCTAAACATTTCGATGGCTCCGCGCAAAATCGGTCTATCTACAATCTCCGCGATAAACATTTTTGGTCTATCTGCAATCTCCGCAAAAAACATTTTTGATCTATCTTCGGGCATTCTCCGGGCGAACAAATTTTAAATCTAATGATTTATAGCGCCCTGAAAAAATGCAGTTTCTTTTCAATTCAAACAACAAAACTGAACTTGTATATTAATTTGTATATCTGTTAATTTTATGTAAATTATCAATATGTTATAGATATCTGTATCAACAGTTTTTTTAAATAAACTTTTACGTGATTCGTTTAATTTTTGTTGAGCAGAAAGTTTAAATATACACTGTACATTATACTTTAAACAGTTATATGTTATGTAACTGTTAGCTAATAAATAATGCTTTTAGAACTTCATTATACTACTATCAAGCAAGAACTGTCTGCAACTACTTTAATCTCAAAACAAATTTAAACCAAGTTAGTATGCATGAAATAAGCATCATTAATACAATGTGTAGCTAAGTTAATACAATGTGTAGCAATGTGTATCACATAAGCAATTGGATGGTAAATTAGAATACTACTAGAATATCAAAAAGTGGATTAGCTTACGTTATATCATTTTCCAACGCTTACTCGAAGAAGCAAATGTGTCGGAACATTGCTTGTTGTCTTGGAAGTTAGTTCTTTATTAACAGAATAAAACTAGTACTGTTACTGTGATAGTAGTTAGTCATGACATATACTAAAAATGATATTGTTTTGGTTGAATAACTGATAAGTTGGGTTATTATTCTTTAAAATTCAATTAATTTTAGTTTAACCTTGCTACGAATAAACAAAAATACACTCATAAAAATGTATCATAATAATATAGTAATAATGTTGCAGTCGAATATATATATATATATATATATATATATATATATATATATATATATATATATATATATATATATATATATGTATATTTATTATTTTAAATAACTATAATTGTAACAGTTAAATATTCCCTAAATGTATATTTAAAATATGTATTTAATATTGTCTATCAAATGTGAGTTTGATTCATTATATTGCATATACTTTAAAATTGTTAACAATCTGGTATTCAGATCCATGCTCAAGTAAAGCGTATGTTTATTTAAAAAAAGTTTTTTTATTTTTGTTATATTTGACTGCTCTCTTTTTGAAAATAAAAATTTGTTATTTATAATATTTTGTTGAAAATCCTTTATTTTATATCGTTACATCCCCAAGGTTTTGCAATTTTCAATTTAGTTGAAGAGAGATAAAGTTTCAAACTATGGTCGATGGTCAGAGGCTTTTAGTTATTTATCAATAAACTAAACCAAATCTGAAAAAAATTTAAAAACCAGTTAATTACTTGGGCATGGGTTTATACCATATGTATATGCTCAGCAAAGTATTAAGTAACTATATGAAATCAGTATTGTAAACTTTTGAAAAGTTTAGAAAATTGACAACTGGTGTTAGCTCTAGAACAAAAATGATTATTATTTATTGAAAACTTGTTGAAGTTATTATTTGTTGTTATTTTAAATAAAATTTTGAACAAAGTTGTTTATTCTCGTTAATGTTATATATATAACATTAACAACAATAATTAATTTTGTTCAAAGTATATATATATATGTGTGTGTGTGTGTGTGTGTGTGTGTGTGTGTGTGTGTGTGTGTGTGTGTGTGTATATACATATATTAAGAAATATATAAATTTATATATATATATTTATTTATATGTATATATATATATATATATATATATATATATATATATATATATATATATATATATATATATATATATATATATATATATATATATTAATCATTTTGTGGGGCTTTCATAGTAGTAAAACAAAAACCTGCCACTAGGGCCCCAAAATCTTTAAAAATTATTATTAGTTTTTTTGGTTTAAAAAAATCTAATTTTGAAATAAAGGCAATTGCAATATGACCTCTAAATTTTATCCCCATATACGGAGGCCCAAAGCGTGGAGGAGCCTAGTCATGGCCCTGCCTTAGAGAATATATTGGTTTAACTCCTAAAAGCTATAATAATAAAAGCTTTGCATGGTTTTTTTGAGAAGTGATAACTTTGTAAGTTGATAACTTAGTATAATTAGACAATATGGTTATTATGATTTTTGATTAGTAATGCAGAAAATTAACTCAAATTTCTAAAGAAATCAATTATATTTGTACAGAAAATAAAAAAATTCTCAAAAGTTCGAAATTGGAGCCTATTAAATTAAAATATCATTTGCCTCAATGATAATCCATTACTGTTTATATATATATATATATATATATATATATATATATATATATATATATATATATATATATATATATATATATATATATATATATATATGTACATATATATATTAACTGTATCCATTAACTGTTAAACAATTTTACTAGTTTAACACTTAGTAAATTTTTGTTCATTTTTCTTCACCAAATTCTGAGTATATTATATAATTTACTTAATTTATAATTTTACTATATTAAATTACTTATTTTACTATATTAAAGTTTATTTTAAAACTTTAATTTTATAGAAACGTTTTATCATATCAAATTTAATTGGTTATATTAATACATTTTTTATTTGTATAGGTTATTTTATTATTAAGTTCGGTCTTGCTAAAGTATGTCCATTTTTTATCCCTTATATCGAAGTGTTGTTGGACCCTTGATTATTATTCTCTTTTCCTTTTTTTTTTCTTTTAATGAATGCACTTGAAAATTATAAAATGAAAATTCGTTTGAGAGTAAAAGTTGTTAATTTTTTTTTACATAAAATTAAAAATTATTTAATTTCTCCTAGTTGTAAACTGGCAATTTGAAAAATACGTTTTTCAAATGTGTAGGACTTGTTTTGGTAAACAATATGTTCTTAAAATATCTTACCCAAAGGTCAACAGTCCAAAAGAAGAAATGATTCAAAAAAATCGAATCATTTTTTTGAATTGAAGCGACACTCGGTTCTACCATATATATATCGAAATTTGTTTAACGCCCCCTGACCATCTTCGAGACCTGTCCAAAGGGGGCAACTAACCAATGATAATTTTTTATGAAAAAATGAATAAATATATATATATATATATATATATATATATATATATATATATATATATATATATATATATATATATATATATATATATATATATATACATACATACAGGGTCTCTTCCAAGTCAGGCATTTCAAGGAATTCAGATTTCTGTAAAAAATCAGGGTTTTCTCATGAGATTTTATTGATGTTTTGAACATAGTATTCATATTTATATACTCGCAATTAAAAGGCTTTTTTTTATGTTGGGCTCCCGTAGCTTTAAACTAAGTCAGGGAATACAGGTAAAAAGTCATAAAAATCTATTCTAGAATATTTGCAGACACCCTGTATAGAACGAACCACCAAGTTTTAATGCGGTGCGGTTATAATATTTATAATGTTACCTAACTTTTTTTGATTGCAATATGGCTGAAATAGTAAAATTTTCAGAAATAAAAAAAGATTTTTTATTAGTTGAACCTCCAAATAACCTTAAACTGCCCAGCAAGGAAAAGATTACACCAGAACTAAGCTAATTGATGGCGTTTCAAAAAAAGTGCCAAAAAACTTGGTCCAAGATGCAATAATGTAACGTGTATGCAAAAAAAAAATGCGGTGTAGTGGTATTGATGACCAAACTAGACAACACATTTTACCGAATTTTATCAACTCGACAAAAATCTGAAAATTGAAACGGTTAAGCTTTTAGTTTGTATTAGCAACACTAAAAGAAGGACAGTCTTTAATCCATACGATAAATACTGTAGAAATAATGAGTTTGCATACCATCTTAAAGTAAAAAATGTTATACAACCCGTATGCCAGCAATTTTTTTTAAACACTCTGGCATTGTCTAAAAGCACAGTACGTCGTTTTTGTCAAACAGAATACGCAAAAACAAATCCTTATACGACGTGTTCTAAACCTGGTTTTTTTGCTAGTCTCAATGGTTTTCATCCAAAGCAATTTGCAAATGAGTTTATTGATTCTTTAGAAAAATCGGAGTCTCATTATTGTAGAAAAGATACTGAAAGACTCTACTTAGTCAATGACTAAACATCTAAGGCTGAAACATTCAGGTATAATATACCAAGATTAAGTATTTATAGCTGTGAGGTCAATTTATTTATTTTTATATAAAAAACACCTAAGGTTTATGAACTTGCTGCACTAAGTTCAGCTAATTGAATTAAAAGAATTTGTTCAAAAAAAAAAAATTGAATTAAAAAAATTTGAACTTAACTACCTAAACTAACAAAACTTTGTTGTTACAGTATCACGCTAACTCTCTCCTACAAATAACTACGGAAAACGATTCAACGTGATGTAAAACATATTCCTGCTTTCAAAAGAACTATAAAAATACTTCGAGATAAAATAGTTTGAATTAACTGGTGTTAGAGTTATCGAAATTTAACTGTACTTAATACAATGCAGTCCTTCTCAAACTGGGTAAATTGAATCGATGTATACAAAAACGTTCTAAGTCATAAAAACTATTTTTAAGTCAGACAACTTTAACTATGTATAACACATATATATATCACAAATTTTGATATATATTTTAACAAATCTAATATTTAAAGATGTCAAAAAGCACCCAGATTTTTTTTTTTGAATTCATTAAAGTAATAATTTTGGATTTAATAAGTTTTTTCTCATTCCCCGAAAAAATAGATTTTATGACTTAGAACGTTTTTGTATACATCGATTCAATTATGCCCACGAAAGTAATGTAAATAATTTTATAGCGTGGTATTTAATGTGGATATTATTTTATATTGGATTCACATATAATAAAATGTAAGATAATAAATAATTGATAAATGCTAGATTTTGTACACATAAATATATGATTAGGCATAAATAAAATTATTTTTGATTTATATATTTTTATATTAATATTTGTTATTGAAGTTTTTTGGGATTTTCGTTTCAACGTTAATTTTGGCTCTAGTTTCAGTATTAGTTTAGTGTAAGTTCATATAATTGTTTATATTTAAAACGAATTTTTTTAGTAAGATTTTCAAAAAATTTAGGTTATCTAATTTTGTAATTATGGCATTTCTGGATATCAGTTTATTATAGAGATAGGGACCGCGATATGAAACTGTGAAACGCGATAGTTTTGTTTTTCTAAACGGTACATTAAAGTTTCCTACTTCTCGAGTGTCATATCTATTTCTATTGCTTTTAAAGAAATCATTTGAGAAATGTGATGGGACAAGCCCGAGTTTATATTTCAGCATAAACAATAAGTTTTGATAAATGTTTATTCTATAGACGTTTAGTGCATTAAGGAGTTTTAACAAAGGTTCAGCATGAGTGAATTTGTCTTTTTTATAGACAATTCTAACGGCATATTTTTGACGTCGATTAAGTGATTTCAAATTGGATTTATTGGTACTTGCCCATGCTATATTTCCATATGTATAATAGGTCTGTATAAATGAGAAATAAAGATGTTTTAGATTTTCTTGGGATAACATTGGTCTAGCTTTGTATAGCACGCCAATGTTTTTGGTTATTTTAGTATTTAAATAGTCAATGTGTGCTTTCCATGAAATATTTTCGTCAATTAGTAAACCTAGAAATTTTGTTATTGAGGTTCTTTCAATATTTTTGTTTTCTATTTTTAGCAATGGTAATATATTAGGTATTTTTTTTCTTTTTTTGGTTGGGATGGAATAAAATGTAATTGGTTTTTTCTGTGTTTAAAGATAATTTATTAGATTTTAGCCAGGTATTAAGTTTTTCAAGTTCGACATTCGTTGTTTCAAAAAGTTCTTTAATAGACTGAGATGAATAAAATAAATTAGTATCATCTGCAAACATTATTACATCAAGTTTGTTTAAGACTTTCGGAAGATCGTTAATGTATATTAAGAACAATAAGGGAGCTAGAATGGAACCTTGGGGAACGCCACATTTAATCTTAAGCAATTTTGAACAGATATTTTCATCAGTATTAACACATTGCTGTCTGTTAAGCAAAAAAAATTTAAACCAGAGTAATGCAACATTTTTTACGCCATATTTTTCCAATTTTTTGAGCAGCATAGCATGATCAACAGTATCGAATGCTTTCGATAAATCTATAAAGATTCCTAAAACAAATTCTTTATTAACAAATGAATAGTTGATGCTATTTACAAGATCTACGATTGCATGTTCGGTTGCATGTTGCTTTTGAAAGCCGAATTGTTTTGTATTTAAGATGTTGTTGTTTGTTATGTATTGGTATAATTTATTATAAATTATTCGTTCGAGGAGTTTTGAGAATACAGGAAGAATTGAGATTGGTCTATAATTGTTTAGTAAGCATGGTTCTCCAGTTTTATATATTGGTACAATTTTTGCAATTTTCAATTTCTCTGGAACGGTTCCTGTTGTAATTGAAGATTTAAGTATTTCGAAGAGGGGTTTCTTTATTACCGGAAAGATACTCATTACAATATTGTTACAAATTTCATCAATTCCTGGTGCTTTGTTGATTTTTAAAGAGTTTTTTGCATTTTCGAGTTCTTCATAGCTTAATCCGTTGAAAGTTAGTTCGCTATTTAGATCAGTAAAATAATTTTCTAAGGAGTTATTTGTGGTTTGAATTTTAGACGCCATGTTAGGGCCAATATTTGCGAAAAAATTGTTGAATTGTTCGGCAATAGAGTTCTTATCGTTGTGTTCTATTTCATTTATAATAATTCTATCTGGTAAGTAGTTTGTTTTTATATACTTTTTTCCGATTGTTTCTTTCATGATGTTCCATGTTTTTTTGGTATCTCCATTTGTTTTTTGAATTAATTTAGAATAATAAACTTTTTTAGAATGTTTTTTGATTTTTTCGAAAAGATTTTTATATTGTTTATAAGTAGATAGGTTTTCTTCATTTCTGTTTTTCAAATATTTAACATATAGTCTTTGCTTAGTTTTTGAAGATTTTTTGATTCCGCTGGTGATCCATGGACAGCTCAAATCAGTGATATTTTCATTAACGTGAAGTAAAATTTAAAGTAAAAATAATTGATTTCGTTAATGTGAATAAAAACTTAAAATTAGGATATATCTGAAGAACGAAAACTTAAATAGAATTGAATATAAGCATCAAAAAACGAAAATAGGAATAGAATTAAGAATTATTAACGAACGAAAATTATTGAATATTAAAAAAGTTTTGATACAATAATTAGTTTTTTTTTTGACAATTAGTTTACAAATTTTACATACTTGGTTTGAAATTGGCGCACATGTTTTACCATAACGATGATATTTGAAATGATTATAGAATGTATTAATGGACCACAAAACTGGTCACGTGCTTGTCATTACGTTAAGTATAAATTCAATGCGTCCAATCTTTTGTTGTGAAATAAAATAAAAATCTATAGATTCTTAAGAGTTGCAAATCAATCAATAACAGAATAATGAGTTTATCAAGGATGTTGGCTGGTAGGAAGCGTGACAGTCCTGTATGGAAATTCTTCGTTTACGATCAAAAAACTGACAAATTCAAGTGTCTAGTACAGGACATAAATAATGAGGGCGCGTGTGGCGCATTTCTTGCCGGAAAAAATTCCAGTAACTTAGTAGCGCACATTTAGAGAATACATAAAGAGACACACAAATGTTACACGGATGAAAAGAAAAAACGAAATGCAGAAAAAATGTTTTTGAAACGTAAAATTGATGAAATCAATTCTACATCTTCCCAAAATAGTGGAAAGACAAAAACCCAGACAATAAGAGAGAGCTTTGAACACCGAATCACCGCGTGGCCAACGGAATCAAGTGAATATCAAGTGCGTCAGGATAGCGTAATTGAAATGATTGTTAATACCAGCTATCCAATGGTATTGCTAGATCAGCCGTCGTTTCGAAAGATGATAAAAACGCTTGACCCAAAATTTAAATTGCCAGGTAATAATTAACGCAACTAAATTTTTAAATTATTGTTTTAGATTCATTCAATGCTAAACAATTTTTAAATGTTTACCTGTAATTATCGTATCATTAGTGTAACACTATAGTAACTAACTACACAAACTGATGTGCATTAAATTTTAACTAATTTAAATTTTATATTGCAGGGTCTGCAACACTGAACAAGCGGATAAACGAGCGTTTTCTTCGACAATCTGCACAACTGAAAGACTTGATAAATCATACACGTAAAGTAACAATTTGTCTTGATGGTTGGACGAAGAAGGGTCTCACAGCATCGTTCCTTGGAGTATCTGCTTGTTTCTATGACACCACCATTGATAAAACACGACATGCTTTCCTAAATTTGATGGAACTCCAACATCCCCACACGGGTGAGATGCTTGCCGAATGTTTAAAGAAATGTCTTGACCAGTGGGGTATTAGAGAAAATCAAGTTATGTTGATTGTTTCAGACAACGGGTCTAATATGGTTAAAGCCATCAGGCTCTTACAGGAAGTGCATGCAGCTAAGAAATCTGACGAATCTGAATCTTATGAGTTTGAATCTGACGAATCTGAATCTTATGAGTTTGAATCTGACGAGTCTGAACATGAAACTGATGAGGAAGAGATCCAGTCTCAGTCAGAACAAACTGATTTATTCCTACCAGATCATATTCCATATCGTCGAATGCCCTGTATGGCTCACACACTCCAGCTTCTCATAAAACCAGTTTATGAACATTATAGTGCAACCATCTTAGAAACGAGACAAGTTGTATCAAGAATTAGGAAATCGAGTGTGGCAATTGAGAAACTTATTGACAAGTGTGGGAAGTCTGTGATAACTGACTGCACCTCAAGATGGAACAGTACATATCAGATGATTGACCGGCTGTTGAAAATAAAGACATCGGTGAATGAAGTTCTTACAGAAACTGGTACATATTATTTTATTATTTTTGTTATTAGTGTATATAAATTGTTTTCGGAATTTTATTAAATCTACAAAATTGTGTCTTACCTTATTTAAACTAAAATAACGAAAATGTTAATAAATTGTAAGTTCATTAGTCATTATCATTAAAAAACAAGACAGGGCATATAGTCTTTAAATTAGGTTTACTAATAACACGGAAAGACTTTACCCTGCCTTTTAAATCACATTACAACAGCATGGAAAAAAGAGACGTATATCAATGACAATTATTAGTTATTACAATTGTTATTAGTAAACTTTAATTACAGATAGTTTACTTAAATTTAGGAATCGACACATTCAAAGCAAGTGAATGGGTTCGTCTTCAAAACATTTCTTCACTTTTGGAACCATTTGCAGTACAAACAGATATACTTCAGACCGATGCCCAGTCTCTTTCACAGGTTCTACCACCTATACTCAATTTGGAATGCCATTTACAAGAATATCCTACCAACAAGTCTTTGACAGCGAATCTTCTTGAAGATCTACGTCAACGGTTTCAATCAATTCTGCAGCCGGACTCAGATACGTTTAATCCTCTTCCGTCTGCTGCATGTTTGTTAGATCCAACCGTTGCTGTCTTTATACTCACACCGGAAATGGACATCTTGCTCCATGCAGCAAATATGTATATAATAAAAGTTTGTGGAGTAGAATAAGAATTACAAGCTGCTGCTGAGTCAAATTGATCTGAATGTGAATTTGCTGCCATAAAGCGCTTTAAGTTCTTGTCAAATATAATCTTTACAAAAGAAGGAAAGATTTATAACCAAGACAATATCACTGTTGCAAGTCAGCTGTCAAGGTATTTGGTTGACATAAGCGATGATGAAGCGCTGCCAAGTAACGGCCTGCTCTTTTGGAAACAAAACAAAAGCAAGTATAGCAAGATTGCAATTTTGGCTGAAGATTTACTGTCCGCCCCAGCATCACAGGCGTTTGTAGAAAGGATTTTTTCACTTTGTGGAATTTTAACTGTTGGTCGCCGCAATCGAATGAAAAAATCATTAGAGATGAGAGTTTTATGAAACTGAACAAAAACTTGTAATTATAATTCAACCAGATATTTTCTTTCAATTTCAAAAAAAAAATCTTATTATAACTCAATTGAAACATTGAATATTTTATGACTATTTGTATGCTTATTTAGATGTTTATTACTAAGTTAAAAAATTTTTTAAATTTCTTTCTTGAAACTCATGTATTACATTATTTCTTGAAATAATGATAGGGGAGACCGGGGCTAGTTGTCTGCAGGGGTAAGTAGACGAATTGCGTTTATGTGCATAGTCTTTTATCAAAAAGTATCAGAAATCTTAGGGAACTTTCCTAATTGATCATTTCATCTTGGGTCCTATGAATAAAACTACTATAAATATTCCAGTCACAACTGATTTACTATTATCAGTCAGGTTTTTTTAGTAGTTGTCGTTTTTCAGGATCTTTAGGCAGTTTATTGAAAAGCTTTTGGGGTTTATTGGCAAAATTTTCACAGGGGAAGCTGAAAAACAAAATATCTTTATAAAATCAATTTTTTTTTACAATTATTATTTGTAACAATATTGAAAAAAATTATTTTTACAAAAAAAAAATTTTTTAATTTATTTTTTACAAAAAAAATTTTTATGGGATTTTGTTACCAGGAACAAAGGTGGGGTGTTGTTTTGGCTTCATATTCAAACTACTAACTGCTTCTAGCTCATAGAAATATTAAAAAATTTTTGTAAATTTTTACTCACTAATACGTTTGTAATCTTTATTATAGTTTGCGCCAACTTACCCCGGGGTGGGGTAATTTTTTTTTCTTTTTAAGGCCCCGGAAGGAGCCATAAGATTTTTTTTTTTAATGAATGCAACAAGTACAAGTTACCCAAATTCATAAACTTCAAGATTGCACTTTAATTTTTTCAAAAAAATGTGTCGTTAGGACTACTAATTGCTGTGAAATTTGATAGAAGTAAAATATGAACTGATTTAGAAACTGAAATAAGAATTAAAATGATTGAAATCATAAGAACTGAACTGAAATTAATTTAATCAGAACTGATTCAAAAGAAGTAAAATTAAAATTAGAAATTATATCAATGCTTCAAGAACTAAGTAAAATTGGAAATTGAAATTATATTTAGAACTTAAATATCAATGGCGCAAATGTTTTACTTTTATTTCTTTTTTTTTTGATTGGAAAATGATTATTATAGTGTTTTAGAAAAATATCTGTGAAAGTATTATATGCAGAGTTTGTGTTCCCAAGGTTACATTCTTGATACACTTTAACCCAATCTACTGCCGATAGTGCGTCTTTAAAACATTTAATAGAATTTTTATTTATTTTTCTTTTATAAATTTTTTTTTTCGAGTTATTATTTATTTTTGTATCATGTTTTATTCTAAAGTAAATTGGAAAATGATCTGTTATATCAATTTTTATTATTCCTGCTTTTAAGGAGGTATCTAGAAATGAGTTTGTTAGTATGTTATCTATAGCAGAAATAGTATTCGAGGTTACCAGTGTGGGTTTATTAATAATTGGTAAAATACAATGTTGAAACATGTTATCAAAAAATAATTTAGTGATCGCACAATCTTTGTATTTTAAACAATCTATGTTTAAGTCCCCGATACAGAACAACTTTTTTTGCTCTTTATTGATTTTAAGAAAAATTTCTTCTAGATAATTAGAACATTTTTTATTATTACCTTCAGGTGGCCTTCAACAGGTAGAGACTATAATATTTTTTAAATTTGGAGTTGATGATCTCTATTGTAAAGACCTCACTATCGGGGTTAGAAATGGAATGATCTTTTCTCACTTTTATCACTTGATTATTCCGAACATAAGTTGCAATCCCTCCTCCTTTTTTGTATGCTTTCCTTTCAGAAGATAAAAATTTATAATTTGGAATTTGAAAGTTAGAGTTATTTTGGATTGATTCATCAGAACACCAAGTTTCTGTTAGGCAAATCATACTGAATGAATAATTGCAATCAATTAGGAAATGTTTAAGTTTGTCAAAATTTTTATTTATGCTTCTTATACTTATGTGAATTACCGTAAAATTATTTTTATAAGCTTCAAGTTCAGTTTTGAAAGTTTCTGTTTCAAAATATCGAGATTTAAAATTATACATTAGAAAAATTTGCGTATCAGCGTCATTGAGTATATTATTCGCGGTTTCAAAGACATTAAAGCGCATCGTTTCAAAATCTATTGTTTTATTTTTTATTGCCATTATTTTAGAATGTAAAATTTAGAACGCGTTTACTCAGTAAAACAAAAGTGTGTTGCGCTATTTTTTAAAATCTCGTTTAATATTTTTTAAAATCTCGCGTAAATATTTTATCGTATTTCAAAATGGCGTATTTACCTTCGCTTAGGAGCCGTTGTCGCGTTAAATAAGTAGATCGTTAAATAAGTAGACAGTCAGTTCTGCGCAAGCGTAACGCCTGCGCAGATACAGCGCAAAGCTTCCGTTAGGTAGGTTAAATCTATCGTTAAATAAGTAGCCTTGTTTCCGTTAGGTATCAACTCGAAAAACAAAAATAATCATGTTTTAAAATTTTTTAAAATTATATAATTAAAATGCGAGTTTATAATTACTCTGTTGAAGATATTTAGCAGTCTCTGATGGAATAATAAATTATTATAATAAAAAAGTGTCAATTTTTGGTATGTGTATATATAACCCACTATTTAAGTTAAACTTTTATATAATTTATGATTAAGAGCTTATTATTATTGTATATTTTATATTATTTTATGTTTCTGAAGTTAATTTTCTACTATGTCCCAGCATCTCAAAACTCACAGTTGTTTTAGGACTTCCATTTTATGCATTGACTTATTTGTCGATTTTGCTCAGAACTATTAGTCAATTTTGTTATGTATTTAAGAGTTGCAATTAAGTATTACTAGAAATACTAATTGAAAACAATCTAAGACCAAATTAACTGTAAATTTATTATGGATTTGAATCTAATTTTCAGAAAGTGACCCTAGGTACAGTTTAAAAAAAGCTTATTGTACCTAGGGCCACTAATTTTAAAACCATTTTACTTGATGGAATTTTATTAGTATAAGTCAATATACTTATACTAATACAAAGTAATTAGTATAGAGATGTGATCATATCAGTTTTGCCTTCTTTAGACAAGTCTGGGGACTTAAATTTGGGCACTAAAAAAATCTGGCTATAGGTACACAAACTTCCCTTAGACCTTATTTGACCTCTTGCCTTAATAAAACTTGAAAAAAATATATTATTACAATTACTGATAATTGAAGTTAATATGTTGAAAAATTAACAATTTATGCAACTACTTTATTTTATAGATTTTTGGTACTCTTCAAAAAACTCTAAAATTTTAGGTCATTTGATAAATTCTGCTTATTTTCCTTAAACCAATCAATGAGAAAAAGGTTCAGAGTTTAAACTGGTAGTGGTAAAGGTTTGAAATAAGCTATTTGTTAATGATAGTATTGTTGTAAAAAGGGGCTGTCGAAGTTCAAAATTTTTCTAAAGTTTTCTTTAAAGTTTGTCAATACAGTCTAAAGACAAGGCCTTAGATATTTTAAGAGACTCACCTGGCTGGCTTGATGATACCTTGATTGATATAGCACAAAGTTTGTTTTATATCAGTTTTCTAAAATGTTTGGGTTTCCAAGTTTAAAATATCTGGATTTTTTGCATTTTTAGTTGTTTTAATTCATGTGGTTTTTCAGAAAGTTACAGTTGTATGCAAATGATTAATGTTAAAAAATCATATTGGGTGTTTCTAAGTAATGTGTCCTGATGTTGTTTCACATTGGAAGTGTGTTTAGTTTTATGATTCACTCTTTAATAGTTTAAGTAAAGGTGATGCGCCATTGTTAGTTTATAGAGTTGCACATGAAAATGATTGTGATTTTTTCTTGAAATTCAATGATACTGCTACTTAAAACCATTGCATTTCTTTTCAAGAAATGCAATGGTTTTAAGTAGCAGTATCAACCTAAGTTTAGTTATATAAAAAGATAATGACTTGCGGTAGCATTACCTGAAATGTATTGAGAATGGTAAATTAGAGATGTTTCCTTTTGTTACTGTGTTATACTGTCATAAACAGTGTGTCTTTAGTACTATCAATGTTGTGAATATATCCTGTTATTTCTACTGTTTTTGTTTTTATGACATATTTGAATATTTAAATTCAATCAATATACATAAATATGTTTTTTTTGTTTTTTATTGTTGATTTGTTTATGTACCTTATGTTCTAGTTAATATTTAAAAAATTCATTACTTATTTTATTTTTGTAAGTGTCTTATAGATGTCTAAAGTTATACAATTGGCTAATTTAGGTCAACTATTGTTTGTTCTTTATTTTGTTATTGGCATGATGATTTGTTTTGCTCACTTTGTAGTTGTTTTTTTCTTACTGTCATCAGTTATTCAACTAGGGTTATCGATATAAGATATAGTCAATAGGTACAGTTATTAAAGTGAGTTCTTTATTTACATACATTTTGTCGCAGTTGCAGTTGATTATAGCTACTATTACAACTACACCAAAAGTAGTATTTAAAAATATGGCTATGTAATTTTTAATTATAATGAGATGTTTGATCAATTTTTTATAGAATATTGTGAAAGTATAGACTATTCTGGCATGTTGATATATCTTTGATGAGCGGACATAAGAGTATAACTGCATTTTTGACCATTTAACGATTTATATGAGAAAATGTGTCTTGTGTATGCCGGCATCAATGGTTTTAACAGTATATTTACACCATTCGGTTCAAACAGAATAAAAGTAATAACCCATTTCTCAAAATATGACTTCTGTAGCAAAATAATTGGGTTTATAATAATGTTTTTTTGCTCTCCTGAAAAGTTACACTTTTGCAGTTATACTCTTATGTCCGCCCATCAAAGATATGGCTGTTTTAACATTTTTAACATTTATTTGATTTAAAAATTCAAATCCTTCAATTAGAGTTCATTTTGTAAATCAATTTATTGACATACATTAATCAATGCATTTATTAAGTACTCTTCTGGCACAAAAGCATTTTTATAATTATTTTATTTATTCGTTGTGATTTTATGATACTATTTATATTATACTATATTTCTATTCTATGTAGGCTTGTAATTCCATGTGGAAAAATCGAATTTCTTCCGAAAATGCCCAAGTTTCAACCAAGTTAAATTTTTTCAAAAGGACTTAAAAACCATGTTGTTTTATTTTGCTATTTATATTGTGTAAGGATATTATTTTTCTCATTGATGTGTAAGGATATTATATTGATTTTATTTTCCAAATAAAGTTTTAGTGTAGCATGAAGTGTGTCGTTTCTTTAATATCGTTTGTATTTAAAACATTCTCATAGTAAGAAATAGTAAACTAAGTTTAGGTCACATTTTATTATTATTGCGCTATGCATACATTAAAATCGCTAAAATCGTCGAATAATACCCGTCTAGGTTGTTATTCAACGGTAGTACAGTAGTGGTGTAGTGGTAGAACGCTCGCCTCATAATCAAAAAGTTCTGAGTTCGATCGCCGCCACGTCCCTGGCAGTACCGCGCTCAACTTGTTTCACCGCGTAGCGATCTTGATCGTCATGGTTTGTGTTTCGAAGTTATAGAGTTGAGAGAGGGTTGTAACAACAACTAAAGCAGCCTCCTTGACTGTAGTGTCTTTTTCGGCTTTGAGGAGGTAAATTAACGCATAAAAAAAGGCTAGACACGAATTAATAAATTCTCTTCTTTTCTTTTTTCTGGGATAACATCAGAATGCTGTCCTTACTATTTATCTGCGTAGAATCAAGTAACAATTACAAATTTTACAATCATTAAGTTTAAGGGTTAAGGATAGATAATTTAACGTAAAACATTTTGCTAAAATGCACAGTTAAATTATTTAGGAATACAATAAACTTCCTTGTGAGATGACTATTTTATTTGATATCATTAATACGAGTGAATGGCCTATCAAAAAACTTTTTCTTAAAAATATGTTTCTTGTCATACTATACTATAAAGATATAAATTGCGATTAGAATATACGTCGTGAGTTAATTATTATTAAAAGTAGTAAATTATCACTATAAAAATGCCCTTAAGTAATAACAATTCGCATGGCATAGGAAATGCTTTTAGTTCGGTTAACGTATGTTTTTTTTTAAATTTGTTCGCCTGGGTTAGCAAAATGCCTCGATTATTCAGTTTGTCTACTTATTTAACGATCTACTTATTTAACGTGACTTAATACGTTAAATAAGTATCCGTAAACTAACGCATGCGCAGAATATCATTTTGTCTACTTATTTAACGATCTACTTATTTAACGTGACACCGTTAAATACAGGAATGGCTCCCTATTTTGATTGGATGAAAAAATTTTGTTTCACAAAGTCCGAAAAACATTTTTTCTCGTTTGCCGGATATCGTGATTTGTATATGTTATATATGGAACATGTATATGAAATATTATGAATATATTCTTTAGATCGGAGCAAATATTTTGACCAATCAAATTAGGGAGCCATTCCTGTAAAAGTCTTAGATTTTAGGTTTTATTTACGTAAACTTTATTTACCGCTATTGTTTTTAATTTGTTTATAGTATTATAGTTTACTAACTTTGTTAATTTGTTTTTATGTTATTCTTAAGTAAAACATATACCGAGAGTGTTAAGTAAAACATGTACAGAGAGTAAAACATAAAATTATATTATTTTTTGTTATACATTCAATGTGTAAATAAAAATTTTATTTATTTTTATTAACTAACTTTTATTTTATTAATTTTATAAATAATTAAATAATAAAAAATTTTATAATTTTATAACTGTATTTTATTAAAATACAGTATTTTTTATTAACACATTGATTGTATAATAATATGTTTTGTTATTGTAAATGTATTATAATACATTTACAATAGTTACCCTGTGTGTTACACACAGGTTTGTGATAGGTAAATGTAATAGGTAAGTGTATTATAATACACTTACCTATTACATTTACCTGTTACATTATTGCATTTAATAATTAACCTGTATGTAACACTCAAATTAATTATTATAAATGTATTATTATACATTTGCAATAATTAACATGTATTATTATACATTTACAATAATTAACATGTATTATTATACATTTACAATAACAAAGCAACACAATTTTTTACACACTGCTACTAAGGCAATACTTTTACATTCTAAGCTATGGCAATAATTTCAATCAGAGGTTTGTTGGTTCAAAATAAAATTAAAAGTTAAATTGATATGCTTCATAAAATTATATTGTTTAACTTATGATTCTCTATTAAATTGTTTTATTAACTAATAAAGTTAAATACATGTAGGTTAAAAGTTAAAATTAAATTAAGTTTGTAAATGATGTAGTTTTCTATAATTAAATTTTATCTTACTATTAGGATGTCATTATTGAAAACTACTAGTTATTCTAACTGTAAAATACACTATGTAAGCTAGTGTATTCTAAAATTTGAGTGCTCAATGTTTTTAAGCCTTACGTTTGCAAGGAAAAATTAGTTCAACTCTATTTGCATTATTCAATGACTAGATTTGTTCAATGTTGGAGTAAGTTTCTGGCAAATTTTCTGATACCACAACAACAATATATCTCTTAACTAGTGTCTTTACCAGTCCTTTGAATGAGAGGTTGATTTTGAGGTGGTAAGCTGCTATCTACTCTTAATGCAGTACAACAATGCTTAGATAAAACTTGAGAAAGCCTTTACCACCATCAATTCCAAGCTTAACAAAATATCCATCAGAAAATTTGCAAGTGAATAACTGATACACAAAACTTGACAAATCATTGCATTGAGCAACATCCCGAACTGTACCAGAATCTCCTTTCCATTGGTAATTTTTAAGTCACTGTGGGTGACTTGAAAGATATTTTTGGTTTAAATTAGTAAAAACACTCATCTAAATATCCTCTACAGTCTGTTTTACTTTCAGCAGGATCATCAGGAAGCTTCTTGATAAACCTGCTGAAGGTGAAACAAATTGTAGAAAATATTTTGATAAGTGTTTTTAAAATTATATATATATATATATATATATATATATATATATATATATATATATATATATATATATATATATATATATATATATATATATATATATATATATGACATCTTACTAAAATGATAATTTTAGTTTATTTTCAAATTTGTTAGCTTCATAAAATATTATTGTTCAACTAATGACAACTAGTGACATTTAAGTTAAGAGTTCTATAGAGTTTTCTATAGCTCAACTCTAAGTTATTCCAATGATGTGTCTACACTATACAATTTTATACATATATTCATACATAGTCATGAGAACTTTTTTAACATCTGAATATCATTAAACCCATCACACAAGCTCTCATGGCACTTTTTCAACGTTAACAAGCAATAGGAGACTCTGAGCTCTATTAATAGCTCTGATTCTACTTCACTAAATTAAATTACCTTTGTATACAGCTTTTACTTTTTTTTGAATGAGGAAACCTACTTCAATAATATAATTGTTGTTACTTTATCAGCTTTATCTTAAACACACTTTTTTTTCTGAAAAAAACTTATAAAAAACACCAATAACACAATAGAGTGAGCTAATTGAAACTTAAAAGCTGTCATATTATTGATTGTGACATGTTAAACAATATGCTAATTAGGTCTGTTGTTATTTTTATACTAAATAAAAATTCTTTATCTATTATTCAAATTTATAAATTTATAAATACTTTTGAGTCCTTAATACAAAAGGGGCAAATTAAAGGTATAAATAAAGAGGTAATAAAAGGGTGAGTGGGAATTTTAGAGGGGGGGGGGGGTGTCTTATTAAGCTTAAGGAGGATGGGAAAATTTCCCAAAAATTAACAAACGTCCCCCCTTTTTTTATCTAGGACTCGAGAGTATTTATAACTATAGAGCAAACATCTATTTTCATTTCTTTTCTTTTTTTATAAACTTGTGTGTTTGTGTTAAGCTTGTATAAAATTTTAAAGAGGTGTTGCCAATTTTTATGTATTCTTTATATGTTTATCTTTTAGAAGGCTTCATAAGTAAAATTCAAAAGTAAATGATAATTAAATCTATATAATTCACTCCAAACAGTTATACATGAAGTCTAAGATGCAGATGGTGAAGATTTGCTGCATGTCACATCAATCAGAGTAATGTTTGTGATTACATCAAACACCTTATTAGAGTCATGATTTAGTAAATCTTGATGAAAAAAACTGTTTGGTAAAAAGACTTTTACCAAAAAAAAATCTCTGTTAAATTTAGAATTATTCAACTGTCTAAAAGATTACTTCTATAAAAAAGGTGTAGTGCATACACCTCAATGTGTTTTTTTTTATTAATTCTTTGTAAATAAAAAGTTAATTTGTCAATGCAATATATATCAAGTTTAGCCCATTTCAAAAAAGTGTGATTTTTTTAATAAAATGTAACACTAAGTAATCTAATGCTGAAAGTCCATAAAGTGCGCTTTGCCCATGCGCTTTGAAGTTTAGAGTTGCCAAAATAAGAAAATTTGTTTTGTCATATATTATACTGCAAAAAAAACACTAAAATCAAGGTAAATTGAAAATATTAATTGCTCTGGTTACCAGCGAAGTCAGAAGCGATTGCCATAAAAACAATGTCAAAAATGCATGCTGTGTGCATGCAAGTGTTTGTTACCTTAATGAATTTATTTTTTCTGCAATTTATTTTTATGTTAAAATGCTAGCGAAAATTAAATTCTTGTTGCTTTTTTAATATTCACGAATTGTAAGAAGGAAAAAATTAAAAAGCGCATTTTCAACTTCCATCAACTAGAAAAAAAGTTGATATCAAAATTTTTAACCTTGATTATAGCCAGTTATGAATTTTTCTTTTTTTTTTCAATGAAATGATTAGGGGTCGTCCACAAATTACGTCACGCTATAAGGGGCAGGGGGTTTGGTGGTTTTGTGATGACTCGTACAAAACTTGCTTCTAAAGTGTTACGATTTTTAGACAAAGGTGGTGGGGGGGGGGGGGAGGGGTAAAGAGGGTTAAAAACGGTCAAAAATTGCGTGACGTATTTTATGGACGACCCCTTATCAAAAAACTACATTAGACTTTATATTCATTAGTTAACCGAAAAATTAAATTGACATTTAGTTTTGTAATTATTTGCATTATTCCAAGAAAAGTTTATTTTTAAAGTTTTAAAAAATAAAAATCATAAATAATGTAATAAAATTATTTTTAGTGAATTTTTCAACTCAAGATATTAACTGTTCTAATTACTCAACAAAGAAAATCAGCAATCCTGATTTCAACAATGCTTTGGATTGCATAACTTCTAAAAGTTGTGTGAAAAATGATAAAAAAAGAAAATTTGTGTACAACAAATTTTATTTTTTTTATTTTTAAAAACACAGTTACAAAATAAAGTTAAAATTAGCTCATCAGTTTTTTAAATTTCCATATAAAAAACCATCTGAATGCAGAAACGAACAATGCATGCGACATCGTGATTTACATGCTCGCAAATGTTCTAGACATGCCAATTTAAAAAACTTTTTCGACCGTGCAAAGAGTACCTTGGATATGATATACTATAGGAATTTTTTTATGCTGAAGATTTGCAACCCGTTTTTTTTAGCAAAAGAATTAAAAATTTTAAAAGCAGTAAGCTTAACCGCTTCGCATCTATCTCGTGCGCAATAAAACCAATTGGTTATTACCGTTAGTAAATCAGCAGTATATGAGAAAATCAAAATCATTAAGTTATTAACTTTAATCATTAAGATATGATCTTAAACTATTATTTATTATTATTCCTTTGAGGGCCGTAAGGGTTTTTGTTTGTTTGTTATTAAGCATAGTTGCATGCTGCTTTAGCTATCCTAAAACTCGGAGAACGGTCAAATAACATTGTTTCAAAAAACAAATTAGTATTAATGTAAAATAATTGAATTTGAAAACATTTTGACCGAATAGGTAGGCAGCACGCTTAATAAAAGGGATGTGTCCTCAAAGGGTTATACGGGTTGTTATATGTTGGCAATTCCGCGAGAAAGAGGAAAAAGCGCAAAAAGTTATGACACACTAAACTCAAAAAACATATTTTTTAACTATTTAAAAATATTTTTAAGGAAAAAAGTTATTAAAAAAAAATCATTTTATCATACCATAGCATGGTTTTAAAGTTGTAAGGGTCGTATAAACATGTTTTGACGCTTACTTACAGTCCTGTTGTGTAGTGTTAAAAATCGTACCGTATATCCATAATTAAAAACTTTGATGTTTTATTGCATTTTTTTAACATATTATATATGGTTGTTAATAATTATTTATACTTTTTTTCTTATATCATAGATTGTGTCGTTATATTTGTAGTTTTTAAGCATTGGATTTTTCGTTACGACCGTCACTAATAAAAAAAACACAAAAAAGCTTGTAAAATTTCAAGTAAAAACTATGAAACTCAGCATATAATAACATCGATATGTGCTAAATACACACACCAAAGGATTTTCTTTTTACCACGCCGTTCGCTGCATCAAGTATGACAAAGTTGTTTTGTTCAGAAGTGGTAAAAAGGTCATTTTTAATAACTTAAAGATTGTAAATTGTTACGAACGTCACTCTCGCGGAATTGCCCATATGTGTGTATATATATTGCCGTTGTTTTTTTATATGCGTTGTACCTATTTATACTTTTAGCACCTTGGTGATTACGATGCTGATGGTTTTCATTGCATACTTTTTTTACTGCTGATTTTCGCCACACAGCAGCTATAATATTTTAAATTTTGCCAAATTTGGTATTTCCTCTACCATTTTACCTACGATATGCTATTAATCTGAGAATTTTCCTTCCTCTAATAATTATTTTGAAAAATAGCTGGGTTTCTCCCATAAATTAAATTAGGCTTTCAACAGCAACTTGAATAAAGCATAAACAATTTTTGTTTTTTAAATAATACCATATGCCATACTTAAAACATGCTTACTAAATATATTTTAAGTACGACATACTTAAAATTTCAAATAATAATCAGCGATTACTTGATCATTATTATTATTTTTTACATACCAAGCCTTCTAGAATCGAGGTTACTCTTTTTTATTTTTTTTTATTTTTTTTTTATTTTTTTTTTTATCTATTTATTTCGTCATTTTACACATTTTACAATGTTATCTATAAAGGAGTATGTCCAACTTACATGAAATTTTGGCCCTTTTTTTTTTGTTTGTTTAAAAATCATAATTAAGCTTAAGGATGTTAGAAAACTATTTTTTACAACGTGAAAATAATTTTGAGCCCCCTTACCCCTCTTCGCCCCTCCCCCAATTTTTTTTTTTTCCTCCTTTAAAACTTATAATTACGCTCAAGGATATTAGAAAAGTACTTTTTATAACTTAAAAATAATTTTAACCCACCCTCCCCCCTCAAAAAAAAAAAAATTTAAGGCAATTTTTTATTTACAAAAAAATTGAAAAAAAGACTTTTAACTTTTCAATACGCACTTGTGGCTAATAGAATCGATATGATATGGTTAAATTCCACATTTTAAAACGATATAAAAGGAATTAGAACAACAGTTAACTACCCCGCAACTATTTTAATTGAGCTTAAATAATAAAGTTTAAAACACTAATGGTTTTTTTATTTCATTTTTATATTTCCTTAATAAAAAGTTTTGCAATTTTTATTTTTTATTTCATGTGAATTAAATCCTTTAAAGATTTTTATTATAACTACTGAAAATTAAAAAAAATTATATAATAATATTACAAAATGGTATTAAATAATCTTAGAAATAGATATTGTTGTGTTTGTAAAAAGAGAGGTGAAAGTATTGGCTCAAAAAAAGTTTTTGAAATTAAAAATGAAAATATGATAGATAAAGTTGTATATCATTTTAAACTTGATCGAATAAATCTTATACATGATCAGATAATGTGTTACAAGCACTTAAAATCTTTGAGCAAAGCCGGGTTTTTTCTTGATAAAAATATAAATGTCATTTCTAACAATACACTTGTTGAAGATAATTCTAATGATGAGTCAAATCCTAATATTGTTCTTGAAAAATATGATCATTTCGATTCTAGGAGTACTGATAAGGGTTCTGAAGAGTTCGAGAATGTCGATGACAACGATGACAATGATTATTGCAATAAATCTATTGAAAAGAAAAAGATCAATATAGAAATCGATAGAATTTCAAATTCACATGGTTACTGTTTTATTTGTAAATCTGAATCTGGTTCGACTCCATTTAGTAAAATATCAAATGAAGGGATAATTGATGTTTTTATTAAAACAAATATATTTATACCTATTGATAGTAGGTGTTGTAAGTTTCATTTGACAGACAGTAAGTGGCTTAAAGATGAATATTTAAATAATATTTCATCTTTCAAAAACTCCGTAAACTTAAATAAAACAATGATACAAGATTTATTTAAAAGTTTTCGGTCTAGAGATTCAAAAACTGCATCTATATTTGCAAAATTTAGCGAAATAAATAACGTAACAACTGAGTTTTGTTTCCAAAATACCGGTTTTACCAAAGATGAATTTTTATATTTGGTAAGTGAATTAAAAACAATTAAAAACTCTTTCAAACGTTCGAAAGAACAAGCTCTTGCCGTTTATTTCTTTTGGTTAAAGACTGGTCTTGATCAAAATTCAATTGCGTGTTATTTTGGTTTGTCGTGTCGGTCAAAGGTTCAAAAGTATTGCCATCAGATAAGAACCTCACTTAGTGCTGATTTTGTTGAAAAGAATTTAGGAGCAAAATCACGATCACGAAAAGATTGGCTCTTAAATAACACAGACATGATCAAAGATTTGTTTGACTTAAAAGAAGAACAGCTAGCAATTATAGCCGATGGTACTTATCTATTCTGTGAAAAAAGTTCTAATAATACTTTACAACGAAAACTGTACAGTGGGCAAAAAAAAAGACATTTAGTTAAGCCTTTTGTAGTATGCACTGCAAATGGTTTTATTATTGATGTTTATGGACCTTTTGCTGCAACTATGAATGACGCAACTATATTAAGTAATATTTTAAAAACCAAAAACGATATAAGAGAACTAGTTGAGCCCAATGATTTATTCATTTTAGATAGAGGTTTTAGAGATATCGTTGATGAATAGAAAACTACATATAAAGTGTTTACGAAGATGCCAACTTGTTCTAAAAGTCAGTTAACTAGTTTACAAGCGAACCATACTAGGTTTGTTACAAAATGCAGATGGGTTATCGAGGCTGTTAATGGTACATTTAAACAATCTTTTAAATCTTTGGAAAAAACAAGGAATACAATGCTTCCTCATATAATGACTGATGTTAGAATAGCTGCCTCTTTGATTAACTGTTTTCATGTAAAATATATCCGATAAAAAAGACGGTAAAGATATTGCAATTCTAATGAAAATTAAAATTAATTTCAAAAATGATTTGGAATCATATATTTTGAACACAAAAAATAAAAGTAAAAAGCATTTTGAACCAATCGACGCGTTAGATTTAAACGATTTCCCAAAGTTTTCTATAGATGATATGCGAAAATACATCACATTTGGTAGCTATCAAATAAAGCAAAGTTACAGTTATCTAGCAGAACATTTAAATAAAAATGGAAAATATATTATTTTGATTGATAAAAATATTCAACAAATTCAAAATTATAAATTGATTTCCGCTGAAATTCAGTCAAGACATTCAAACGCGACTAAGTATAGGTTATATATTAAATACTTGCCAAATATCGATAGTCCAGAATCAGTATTGTCTTGGGCATGTGGGTGTTTTTCTGGTTTAAGAACTTGTGGTTGTTGTAGTCACATTGCTAGCATTATACTTTATTTGTGTTGTGGAAAGTATTTAGAAAAACTTCCTAATCCAGGCTCAAGGCTTATGTTTTTTTTACAAAGTGAAAATGAATCAGAATGCGAATCTGAAAAAGAAACATTAGAGATAAATGAAACTATGAAACGAGATATATCAACGAGTTTAATACAATCGAAAGCTAAATCTAACGTAGAATTGAATATAATTGATTCTGAATTAAGTATTTCACTATTGAATAAGAAATCTGCAAAAATAATTAATGAAACAAAATTTAGATCTTTTTCAAAGCATTTACCAAAATGGGGCGGCTGTATTTTGTTAAATAAAGATGATTTTAAAATGGATACAGATTATTTTTTGCTGTGTCAATTATACCAAAGTATTATCATTCAGAACACTTGCACAATTGATTATTTTTTGTTGGCTATTTGGTGCTCATCTTTATTGTCACAAAATATCATAAGTGTATTAGAAGAGAATAAAAAAGATATCAAAATATATAATCACATACTCGATATACTTTCTCTCATTGAAACTTGTGAATGGGATAGAGTAAAAACTATATGGATTCTTCTTGTTATGAGACTAAAACCAAATGATTCTTTAACTTTCAGTACTCTTGATACAGAATGCAATGCGTTTATTCGTTTTTTAATACATTTTCAGACAATTCAGTTTAATTGTTCAACCTGTAACAAAACGATTTGTCCAAACATTAATGAGTTTATCTTAATTAAAAACGCAGAGAAAGTAACATATTTAAATATCAAGTTGAATGAATTGTATAAAATCTGCTCTAATGATTCTACTGCAAAGTTTTTATTTCACCCATTTTGTTTATTTGTAGAGGTGTTCCAAGAAGATGAAGATGAACTAAATATAAATGATATCCCATTATCATTTATAATTGATAAACGTTGTTTCAATTTTATATGTTGCACAATATTTAATAATGAAACAAGCCACTATAGATCAATATTTTTATTAAATAGTGAATTTTATTTGGTAGATGATTTAAGCAATTCTATCATCAAAAAACTACCAAAAATGTATAATATAAAAACTATTTTTTATTATTTGGCTTAAATATATAAAATTACAATAATTTTTCTTGTTTTTTGATTTTTTTTTTTTTTTAATTTTTGGCCAAAAAAATATTTTTACCAGATACCAGATTTACCAGAAAACTATGACGCCAAGCTGATCGGGTTTAGATTTTTTGGCTGGTAATCCGTAAGACACTAACAATACGTTGATGTAAAAATCTAAACACGATCGGCTTGGCGTGATTATGGGCCAAAAGGCATAAAAGTAGTACAGACTCCTTTAAACAAATATATATAATTACAAGCTGACTGGGGCAAGTAGAAGTCAAAATGACTTATCATCAAGCCCCTTTGTGAAATACAAAAAAAAATACAATTAAATTTTACATTTTCCAATATTACATAAAAGAGTGAAATTAATAAGTTTAAAAAAAAAAAATTGGTTAGAAATTATAGAAGGTTAAAGAAGAACTTAACGTTAAAAAAAGAACTTTAAGTTAAGAAAAGAAGAAATTTAAGATAAAGTTAAAATATAAAATAACAAATAAAAAATTACATATCTGTACATATTCGTATACATATTAAAGACAATAAACAACAAAAAAAAAATTTAATTCGCTTCATATGCATATACATATTCATATATATTTTATATTCATATGCATATACATATTCATATATATATATATTCATATATTATACATATATATATATTTTGATTAAGTTGCAACCATTAGGCTGTGTTAGAAAAGCGTTACTCTAAAGCACATAAAATTAATGTGACCCCTCACAAAAAAAAAAGTTGATGTCTGGTACTGCGAACGTAGGTGGGGGCTGTATGAACTTGTATTTATTGTTTTAAAGCGGTCGTTATACAACGACCGCAAATTTTTTATCAACTCTAACACATTAAAAAAACCAAATCTACGAATACGAGTAGTTGTTAAACACAAACCCTGAATTCCCCCGTAGTAAGCCACCCCTTCTGGCTCTAGCATACCCTCTTCGCCACGTAAAAGACGGTAAGTCTCGCCCACCATTTCCGACCCAAAAATGAAACGCCCTTCTTGTTTTTGGCCCTGGGTGATTCTGGCGCCATACCATAAAGTCATTCCACGTCAATTCTAATAATAAAAAAAAAATAAGTATGTAATTCGACGTGGTTTCGGTCCAAGTTCATTTGACCAAAGAAATTTTACTAACATTCATGTCTACAACAAATTTATAACTACAGTTATTAGTTAAAGCTTCAAAATTTAGAGATTATAAAATATAAGTATATTACCTTTCTCCAATGCACAGTGTATCGCTTTATACAAGCTAGGTGGACAAAAGTCATATCAAGAAATCAACTAACTGATAATATTTTCACAATAACAGTTCCGCATTGGTAATAACTTGCGGTATTAATTATGAATTACATTCCAGAGCAATGAGTCATAAGCAATTAAAAAGACATTAAAATGTAGTTCCAATTTTGAAAAAATTTAGTTCAAATTTACAGCGTTTGCAATACGATTAATCAGGAATTACAGAAAGCAATCATTTTAATGCAACGATGGATTTTACTTTAGAGGGTAAATACTATTTAATTACATTAAATATTTTATTCAAAAGAGAAGCAATATGTGTTAAAACTTGATTTGAAAAACTGCGCTAAAATTGTAAAATCTTTTTATGTTTTTAATTTTGAAACCTATACAACTTTTTGTATCCACATGTATCCAAGCTAATTTTTTAACAGTGTATAGCTAAATTCCTAAGGTGTACAACGATGTAAAAATTTTCACCACATAAATCCACAATTTTTTGTTATTAAATTTCTTTTAGATCATGTGCGCTCTTTTTCAAAAATGGAGTTATTTGAAGAATGGCGAAGACATAATCAAGAAGAAAGAAATCCTCGTTTATTAGATTTTATTTTGCAAAGATTTTGTGTTACTGATGTAACTAATGTGACTAGAGATTCTGAGAGGTTTTTGCAGTTAAAAATTTCATGTATAGCTTCAAAATTCGCAATAAAATGGTCAGAAGCATATATGATGATGGACCGTTTTTTAAACAAAAATAAAATTTGGTTAGAGGGAGCACATGTAGAATTTGAAATAAGTATACATCAGCAATGCACTTTTTCACCAACTGGAGGAATTCAAGGACGGCCCAAAAAGAACTTTGAAGACTCGTCGTTTAAAACCAAAAAACGAAGGCTGAAAAACTTAGTAAAATTGCAAAGTGCAACTGAATTGACTACAGCTGCTGAAATAGCATGTCGTGCGTCGGGGCACAGAAACCAAGCTACTTTAATCAGAAAAAGTCTGGAATCATCAGAAAAAATAAATTCAAAAGACTTTGTGGTGGTAGGCAGTTGAATCGTGACGAGGCATTAGCTTATTACGTTGAGTCTAAATGTACAAGTCATTCTTATAAACAGACGAGAAAGTGGTCTTTGAAGGCAGGGCATATAGTATTTCCATCTTATTATAGTCTATGCAAGTCAAAAAAGTTATGTTATCCATTAGATGAACATATTTTTATTACAGAAACACGTGCCGAAATTAACCTACAAGCTATACTTGATAAAACTACTGAACGCTTATTTGAAGCCCAATGCGAAGTTCTTAAAAATATTATTTTTAATACGCCATTAACATTATCTAGCAAATGGGGATGTGATGGTAGCTCAGGTCACAGCACATATAAACAAAGATTTACAAACTCTGATGCTACTGATGAGTTTCTGTTTGTATTTTCATTTGTTCCGTTGAGACTGAGTGACGGCCAAAATATTATTTGGCAAAATCCACGTCCTTCATCTACACTTTATTGCCGACCAATCAAATTTATTTTTTCAAAAGAAACAAATCTTTTAACTAAAAAAGAAACTAACCAAGTTTTAAAAGAAGTATCTCAACTTGTCCTAACATCTATAAGACTCGGTGAATCTCAAATTACTGTTAAACACGACCTAATACTATCAATGATTGATGGAAAAGTTTGCTATGCTTTGACTGACGCAAGTTCCCAACAAAAATGTTACATATGTGGTGCGACTCCTTAAATGATGAACGGTGAAATAAAAGACTTAGTTGTTAAAAAAGAACATTATGGCTTCGGTCTATCTACTTTGCATGCGTGGATTCGTTTTTTTGAGTGCATGTTACACATTAGCTATCGTTTAGATTTAAAAAAGTGGCAAGCTAGAAGCGAAGAAGATAAAGCTAGTGTCCAAAAACGTTCAGAAGATATCAAACAAAAATTTAAAAAGCATATGGGACTTATTGTAGACAAACCAAAACCTGGCTTTGGGAATACAAATGATGGGAACACAGCTCGCAGGTTTTTTATGAAGCCAGAGTTAAGTGGAGAAATTACTGGTTTAGACGTCAATCTTATTAAAAATTTCAGTATTTTATTAAGAACACTTTCCTCTGGCTTTGATATTAACTATTGTGCATTTGAAAAATTTTGTTCTGAAACCAAAACTCTTTATATTAATTTATATCCGTGGTACTATATGCCTGTTACTGTGCACAAAATACTTGTACATAGCACGGAAGTTATAAAAACATGCCTTCTTCCGATCGGACAACTATCGGAAGAGTCTCAAGAAGCCCGCAATAAAGATTTTCGTCGATTCCGCGAACACCATACAAGAAAAAATTCACGTATTTGCACAAATATAGATTCGCTCAATATGCTTTTGGTAACATCAGATCCTGTAATCAACTCACATAGAGAATTAACATGTAAGAAAACTGGTAAATTACCGTTGGAAGTTTTGAATTTAATTGTCCCACCTATAATACCACCACAGCTTGTTGAAAATAGAATTATGTGTGACGATGAAGATTATTTAGGGTCCGATTCTTCGGATAGTGAAAACAACAATGATTCACCCGATGATAATTAATAGTTAATAAATAAAGTTTTTTTTTAAGTTATTAGCTTAATTTTAGCGAGTAAATTTTTATTTAGGGAAAAATTTTATTACATAATTTAGTGCTGAAATTAAGTATTTATTTTTACTACTTATTTAACTTTTTCATTACTAAAATTTTTTTAAACTTAAAAATAATCAAAATATCGCCTTTTTTACATTAAAATTAAAAAAATTACTTTTTATAGTAAAGTTGTCTTTTTGGCGCCCCTTTGAGCTTACGCGCCAGGGATAATTTCCCCTTTGCCCCCCTGGCTACCCTACTGCGTAACTAATCAGTAATACACCAAAATATTGTTAACTTTATTCTTAGGAGTCAAATTACAGAACAAAATATTTTTGTCCACCTAGCTTATATGAAGCGATACACTGTGCAATGGGAGTAATGCCGGTGGCGCTACTACTGGTGGCTCTGGTGCAGAAAGCGTTGGTTCCGGAAAGGCTGATTTCTCTAAATAATATAATAGATCGAAATTGAAAAATAACTATTTTTATAATTAATTTTGTCACGATTTAAAGTTAAAGTAAAAGTTAAAGTAAAACAAAATTATATTTACTTTCTCGAGGTTTATCTGTTTTTTATCTAACATAAAATTGAAATTAAAAGTGTTATTTAAAATAATTATAATTATCTTCTCTAAAACAGTAAACTTTATTATATTGCCTTATTTATGATTAGTTTAAACTTCATTAAAATAATTATATATAAAAAAAAAAAAATTATATATCTCATTACAACATATACTAACGGTGTAAAAATTTAGTTTAAGGGAAGGGTAGCTACTAGACTACCCCCTTTCCTCCTTCAAAACAATAATATTTTAGACTTTATAAAGCACCTCCATATAAAATAATACATAACAGCAAAGCTTGTTTTTCTAAACAAAAAAATAAAAATATATATGAAAGTTAAAATGCAACGTTTTACTTATAGCAAGAATTTGCTAATACATGTTACCTAAATCCAAGATCTTTTTGTCTAGAAATTATGTAAGCAGAATTGAAATTTTTGTGTGTAATTATGAATATTTAAATACGACATTACATTAATTCAACAGGTAATAATTTAGATAATTTGGAAGACTTAAATTAATAAATACCTAATTCCTTTTTTGCTGCCACTATTGAGAGAAATAAAATATATTTATTATGAATTTTCAATTAATGGCCCAATAAATTTTTTGCATTTGATAAATTGCATAAATTATCATAAAACAAAATAATCAATCATAAAAAACAGTAAAGAATAACATTACTTAATTTAATTCTTTCCTCCAGTTGAGCTAAAAAAAATAAATAAAATTTGTAAACAATGACTGTAAAAGATTTTTGGAAAACAAGATCATTATTGAGTTTTAAAATATTTGTTTTATACCAAGTTTCAGTTCTTTCTTTTCTAAAGAAAAATGAAAATGGATCAGAAAAAAAATCTAAAAAAATTATAAAATAATGTCATAAAGAAACTTTTCAAATAAAGTTCTTTTTTTATTACCAACTTCTTTCTTTATCATATCCAAATCTAAAGAAAAAATATCATATAAAAATGGAAAATTCCAATCTTTTTACTTAAAAACACATTTTTTTTGGAAAATATAAAATTTATATTTAAATAATGTCAAATAAAAAATTTTAAAACAAACATTTATTTCAATTACCCAATTCTCAGCTGTAAAACAAATCTTATTCGCTTGTATATATCTACTTCCATTTCAAGATGGTGTACTTTTTTATGCAATTCTTCTCTCCATGCTTTATCAACATGCCAGGTACACCAGAATTTCAGAGGCGCACATAAGTAAACATCACAAAATGCTTCATAGTATTGGGATGCCAAATCACTCATTACCCATTTTGGACAAAAACTTCCAGAATGTTCATGTAATTTTATAAAAAAAATTTTAAAAAATCTAAATGAATCACTGTTTGCTATACACCATCCAACAGGTTGCCCCTCTCCTAATTCATCTACAACTAATATTGAAGTGAGAAGAAAATCATATGCATTTGTGCCATGCGTAGAATCAATACAAACACCATTTTTTCCAAACTGTTGCAGCATTTTTTTTTGATGTTCTGTTTGCATTATAATTATAAAGTCTGATTCTTTAAATGTATAACATGTATCTAACTCACCCTGTAGTTTATAATATAAAACAAGACTATTTCCCTTCATTTGCCATTCTTTTAGCCAAATTGCAACACTGTCTTGATCATTGGCATGAAGTTGTATAGAATTAATGTTGAATGCTTTCTCTAGATTTTTGATATCTTGAAGCGGGTTAAATGTAACCTGGATTGAACACAACTTGTTTCATCTCTAATATCATCTAGGATTCTATTTTTGGTTGCACCCATTTTAAGTTTGCTAGCAATTTCTTGCCTTTGAACACTTGATAGAGAAATATGTTGAATTTCATTTTTATGTCCATAGTGTGAATAACAAGCATTAACAATAACATGTCCATCTACGGTTTGGGTAACTTTAAGTGTGGACGTGCAATTTTTAGCAATTTTTCGAGTACCTATTAAGTAGATATTTGAGATCATATAGATTAAAATAATATTCAAATATCATATATATATAATACATAAAACTCTCAATATAGTAAAGATAATCATCATATGCATAATTTTAAAAGATTTTTAAAACAAAGTGACCTATAGCACGCAAAAACTAAACATGTTTAAGAGTTTTTAGATATTTACATTAGGTGTTCTAATATTATTTGAAATAAATAATGTATTTAACAAAAATTTAATAAGAAAGTGGTCACTGAATTAAGTCTTATAACAGTAATTAGATAAACAATGCTAATAAATTAAAATTTGTGGCAAATACAAATATTTTTCTTCTTCTAAATATCGCTATTTACTTGATACATACCACTACTTTTAACTAGTCTTTTCTTCGCATGCATTTATAAAATCCACTTCTGTTGCATTGATAGTATGATACTTTCCTACCATCTTTATCAATCTTTTCACCAGAAGGTAAAACATATTGTGTTGCATTATTACTATCAACATCTGATTTCCACATTTCAAATTCTAAAAAATTATTTACAAAAATCAAATAATCACTTAATCACTACAAGACAAAAAAGGAGAAAATGAATTTGAAAACAATTATCATTGTGTAACAACTTATATAAAAAAAATTCATAACATCAACAGCAACTGGACTAAAACATAGGCAATAAATATTTTTTAGAACCTATTCATGTTAGTAATTATGTTTGAAATTATTACAAATTCAAAATCATTTTCACGACACATAATCACTAACATATTAAAAAAATAACAAAGCAAGAATACAAAAATTTGTATGCCAAAATAAATGGCACTTTTACTCTAAACTATATTTAAATAAAACATTATTTACTTTTAAAAACATTAAGCATTACCTTGATAATTAGCAAATGATAATTTTTCTTTCAGAAAGGTATAAAAATGAACTGTAGATAAATGTTTTCTTAAATCCTTAATTCGCCTACATTTAAATCCACATTGAAGACAAAAAGAATTTCCTGATTGAATATTTTCTTGTGCTTCATCAATTGATTAGTGTTTATTTATCATATGCCGCAGCATGTTTTTTTTTTGGGTGAATGAGATATTGCAAATTGCGCATTTTAAAGATAAAAAATTGGTATTTTTTACATCGGCCATATTCTTTTTATTTATGTTGGATTCGAAAACATTTGTATATATGGCATCTTCATCAGAATCAGTATCACATACTTCAAAACTGGTGGAAACTTCACGCACAATAGTGGTAGGAACAACAAAATCAAGATTTGTTTCTTTTGAGATAAACCATGACATTAAAACTAATCTTAAATATTTAGAATATTTAGTAAGGTCTTTTAGAAAAATGTAATTATTGTTCTCTATTTGACCATTATTTATCATACAGTTAAAGTAATCATATTTTAAGCAAGAGATTGGACATACTATTATGGTAATAACTCCACAAATATTTCCGCATGTCTGCATGGGATAATTTTCTTTGCAAAAAGAACTGCATTTTTTAACTCCATTCATATGTGTCTTTGGATCATGACAATAAGTGATATTAAAGCTTTTGCTTATGTGATACAATTTTCTGATTAATAATTTAACTTTAGTTAAAAAATCATCTGGAGCTGTCCATCCTAAAGAATCTCCATAGTAAAAATTACCTTCAATACTATTATAAACTGCAAGTGTCCAGTGGCAACCTGCATTTAAATCTGTGCCAGAAAATGTTTTCTCATTGTTTCCTCCAACATTTATAATAAAGATCAGCTTTTCGGGGACAACAGTTATTCTTGATACATAATGCTCAATATTTCCTAAAAAGTTAAAATAAATTACCTTTGAATGGCCTTGATTAGAGTTTAAAATGCTAGAAATTTGCAGCATATGATCTGATGAAAGCCATCTAGCACAACATAACTCAGCCAAAGTATTAGGGTTCATCCATATTCTGATATTTCTTTGTTAGCTGGCCTTCTAAAAAGCACTTCTTTGAATTTTTCTATTAAATTTTGAGAAGGAAAAATACTGATTGATTTTGGTACTAACTTGGGAGAATTAAACCATGTTAACTCTTGATCAACTGCTAGCTTCATTTCTTGAACCCTATGAAGAGCTATTAGATGCTGAACACTTTTATACATAAACTTTCCTAGATTGCATTCTATATAATTAGGTACGCGGAAATCGCGATTTACGGAACCGATTTTTATGCTAAAATTTTGGTTCTCATTTTTTTAACACTTTTTTAGGCAGCGTGGGGCAGACGTGTTTTTGTAGAATTTGTTTTTAGAAACATATATACACATAGATACTTTTTTGAAAGAAGAAGAGCTAATCTTGATTTTTCAAGACTTTTATGTATGGTTACTGAACTTTTTTATGGATTATTTTGCTCCTGAATATTTGGTTGATGTTCACACATGAAATTGCAGTAGAAGAAATGTCGATCCCCCTTTTTTTATTATTAAAATAGTTTTCTACATGCATTTATTATTCACTTGCCAAATTTCAACGAAAAAAAAATACCAGCAAATAGTTTAATTTGTTTTAGATTAAGTTTACCACTTTTTTTAGGTAGTTCTAAGCAAACGTTATTTTGTGGTGATTCTTATTAGAAACATATATGAACCTGGACTATTTTTAAAAAACGAAAGGTTAATCTTGATTTTTTTATAACTATAATGTATGGTTAGCATACTTTTTTATGGATTATTTTTTCGAAAATTTTGCATGAAAATTTGGTTGATGTTCGCACATAAAATTGCAGTCGTAAAAATGTCGATCCCCCTTTTTTTATTAATAAAATAATTTTCTACATGCATTTCCTATTCACATGCCAATTTTCAACGAAAAATAAATACCAGCAAATAGTTTAATTAGTGTAGAACTTTTGGTGCCTATTTTCGTTTTTTTGTTGTTGTTTTTTTCGGTAAGCGAAATACGGGGGCGGATAAGGGGGGGCCGACTCTACAAAAATTATTGCAATTTTGTATTATGTTGATTTTTATTATTAGATTAAAATTAAAGTGCAAAATATAAATAAAAGTGTTTTTAATTCTCTAACAGATTAAAGTTAATTTCTTTTATTTCATAATAATATTATAGTTAACTCATGTTTGAAACAAAAAATAATGATAAATGTAAAAACTTATTGTTTTCTTAGGTTACATATAAAAAGAATGTTTCAGATAAAGACTCTTGCTTTTGAATGGATTGTTAAGTGATAGTATCAGTTGACAATTTTATTAACACACCATATATAAATAAGTATACAAATCAGATTCTTCATTGGTTTATTCCTAACAAAAAATTTGTTAGTGTTTTTCAACTATAATAAAAGATATTATTGTTATTATCTTTTTTTACTTCGATTGTATACTTCTATAACTGGACTATTATTTAAATCATTATACTAGCATGCCTTATGTTTACTTATTGTTTAGACTCTACTAAATATTATGCTTATTTTTAAGATTTCATAAGTATAAATAACATCGTTTATGTATAACTACAACCAAATTAACATAATTTATATATAAACAAAGTATGCATAATAAATACCATTGTACCATTATAAACCAAAGTATATACATTCCTAATGTTAGCGTATTGTTTAATAAATATATATTTATATATTTTTACTGTTATATTTTGATTGTTTATTTTCATTTTATTAATAAGGTTGTATCTTACACAGAACTGATTTGACGATTGTTACTTTTGAAATTTTACAATTTTTTTGTTATCTTTAGTCCAATCTACACAGTCTACCACTGGTAAATTTGTATAGGATAATTTTTAGTATTGATTATAAAATTAAAAATACAATCAGCAACGAGTGGTAAGTTTAACAATTGTTACTTTTTAATATGTATGCATTTTTCGACATTTGCAAATTTGTTTTTTATTACAACTTTGTTAACCTTGAGATACATCTTCAGCTGCTACAATTGGTAAGTTCAAAAAAGCTATTATTTTCTAATCTGTTTATGCATGATGTATGCGTAAAACAATTATTTCTAATATGTGTATGCCTTTCTTATCAATAGCAAATAAAATTTATTTTATTACAACTTATTATTTCATTTAGTTTCACAACCTTCTCTATAATCAGCACAACCTTCTGCTAGTAAAATTATGATTTAATTATTTTTCTGAATGATTATTGAATTCATAATATTTCTATTTACATACACTATTTAATACATTTTTATTATGTTATCCATCAAAGTGCAGTAGAAGTAAAATCAAGAGTAGTATTTAAATTTTTACTTTGATTAACATTTTTAAAATATATAGTTGATTGTCTTTCATTTTATTTGTTCAGCCAATGACTTTCGCAAATAGTTGGTTTATATTAAATGTTACATAATACCATTCACAAAAATGAGCGACTGCTAGTCGGTCCAGGGTGCTGATACATGTATCTCTGATAGACACCATATGTAAGATCTAATGACATTGAATTGTAAATAGATTAGTACTGAATGGTATTATGTAACATTTAATATAAACCAACTATTTGTGAAAATAACTTATCTATTTACAATTCAATGTCATTAGATCTTACATATGGTGTCTATCAGAGATACATGTATCAGCACCCTAGACCGACTAGCAGTCGCTCATTTTTGTGATGGGTCCGGTTAGGAGGGAGAGACGGGGAATCATTTAGCTGGACCTATCATCCCCTAACAGGGGTGCTAGGAGCTACAGCAGAAGAAAACTGTTGTGAAGAAGTTTGCAAGCGAAGACAGCATGGTAGCAGCTTTGTGGTTAATGGTGGCATACACAATCATTAGGCACCACCATTCTTGTTTTTTTATTAAAAATTTATATGTAATATCATCAAGTTTGTTTTCCATTTTCTCTCAATTTTTTCAAACATTTGAATTATTTATTTAAAATTTTTTTACCCAAAATAATTTAAAAATGAAGCATTGACAAGTGTAATAGTTTTAATAAAATATTTTGTATGTTTTCAATGTGATTAAAAGTTGTAGTATAAAAAGTAGTCAAGTTGTACCTATAAATAGTTATAAACTTTTAGATACGATCAGGACTTTTTGAGGATTTCATAGCCCATATTAAATACAGTGTTAAATTTATGTGTAATATTTTATTGAGTTGATAAATATGAAAAGTCTTTTTTTTAGGGTGGATACTCCAAACTGCATTTTGTAATGTGATAAGGTTTGTAAAGTTATGTCTTTATTTTATTTAAAAGCAATTTAAAAACGTTTTTAAATTTCTGTTGACATTTTTTTCAAGTTTGAATATGAAAGGAATATAAAAAAGGGGGGGGGGGCGCTAGTTGTGGCACACGCCCCTTTCCTAACTAATGTAGTAAAATAAACTTGTATACTAATTTCTTATTTTCAATAAACTCAATTTAAAATCTTTTTTCAAATCTCTTTACAAATTTTTTTTTTTAGGTTGGAAGACTAAAGAAGATGGGGGGGGGGGGGGGAAGGAGGAGTTAGGCGTGGCACATATCCCACCCCTAATGCCAATTTATACACCACTTGTAAGCGCTGTAGAGTAAGAAAGTATAATTTATACTTTTGAACACAAAATATAATCAGTGTTTTTAAAATTAAAGTATTAATAAGAATGTAACATTTCACTATGAGGGTGTTAAAACGTAACGAAAACATCCACCCTTTAATATAAGATAGACCACTAATATTTGAAAATGGAATGGAAGCAAATTAGAACACATTTTTGTGTATAAAGATAAAAAAATTTATCAGAAAAAACAATCTTTCAGATGAAAAACTTGTATTTTTTAAGGCTTATGATAGTGTGTCGAACCCCCTCTGGCCCTCTAGACACCCCCTATATCTATATACTAATATAAACTTGTAGCCTACTCTTACATCTATCTTTTGATACCAAGTTATAGGCATTTGGATAAGATTTGACAAAGTTATAACAATTTCAGTGAAAAAAATAATAATTTTGGAACCAGTTTATTCAATAAATCCATATATCTAAAATTTGCTACTAAAAACGTCATAACTTTTTTTTGAATTGTTCGTTTTTAATAATTTTTTCATCTTTAAAATACTGTATTGAAGGGCTTTCTAATGATATATAACATTCTAGTATATCCTCAATTTAAAAATTTCAGTCCACGTACCTAATATAATGGATTCCACTCGCAATATTATTGCGCATAGATAGTTCAGTGGACCATTTCATTAACTGATGTTTAGATGGTAAACTTTTAAGAGAAAATACATCATCAGTTATATCCACAGGAGACTGGCTTGTTTTGATAGAATAATCTTGAACAGATTTAATAAACTGTTTCTGTGACTCGTAAGCATTATGTCGATTATAATTGTTGATCGTAAGGTGATTAAGCTTTAACTTGTTTAAGGACAAGCTAGCAGATGCCTAAACAAAAGTTATGTCTTTTAGAAGAAGAAAAATTGCATTATCTTTAATGAAATAAAACTGTACTAAAACTCACCATCGTTATTGCATATTAGAAACTAGAATCTAGTAGCGAGTTCTATCGCATTTATATTGTACATATATTATATATATATATATGTATATCCATACAAAGGCATAAACTTTTTTTAAATACGGCAACGAGAAAAAATTGTTTTTCGGACTAAGGAAAGCAATCTTTTTTCGTCCAATCAAAATAGGGAGCCATTCCTGTATTTAACGATTAGTCTTCGCTTCTTAGTTTTTTAACTTCTTCCCAGAGCTTTCTTCGATGATATATTGTTTCTTGAGCGAAGTCTTCATTTATGTATAGGCCAGTTCCTTTAAGATACTTTACAGCATTGAGAATTTTGTTTTTGTCTTGGAAGTTTAAAAGTTTTATAACTAATGTTCTTGGTTTGTTGTCTTTAAATTGTCCGATACGATGAGCTCGTTCAACCACTACTTCGCTTTTTATTTTCAGTTTTGTTTCGAAAATTTCTTTAACAGCTTTTTCGCAGTCTTCCCAACTTTCGCCTAGTGTTTCTTGTATTCCATCTATTCTTAAGTTGTTTCTTCTCGATCGATTTTCTAGATCTATGGATTTTTTATATAATGAATTGATTTCTTTGTCGTAGTATTTTTTTATTTGTGATATTTTTTCCGAGATGTTATTTTCTTGAAAATTTAGGCTGTCTTTAATGTCACGTAGGTCTTTTTCTATATTTGATATTTTACATTTGTTGTTATTAATGTCATTCTCTAGGATGTCTAATCTATCTGTGATAATTTTGAGATTTGCACTGATTATTGAGGTAAATGATTTTTTCTGGTCTTTTAATAAGCGTCTTTAAATATATATATATATATATATATATATATATATATATATATATATATATATATATATATATATATATATATATATATATATATATATATATATATATATATATATATATATATATATATATATATATATATATATATATATATATATTGCAGATATCGCAAGATTAAAGCAGCAGAAAAAAAAAAAGTAGAATCCGTGGGTCACACAACCTTTTATGAGTTACTTAAACAGAAGAACGTTTTTATGCACAAACCTAGCAAGGATCAATGTGACTTCTGCGTTGAAAATCGAGAAAGAAAAAAAGATACACCTGATTATATTCTTCCTTCTAGCTATACAGATCACTGGCTTTTAAAAACACAAGCTCAAAATAGTAAAGACTTTGATAAAACAAATGTTATACTTAACGAATTAGTTTTAACAATGGATTGCGAACAAACTCTTTTATGCCATGTTATATCTGCCGTTGCTTCATATTTTTAAAAAAAGATCAAAATTCACAATCAAACAATTTATAATCTTCATACAAAAGAGGCAACTAATTATTTATGGGATGAAACTGAAGGTGGGCTGGAAAGTGATGTGTTTGCTTCCATATTATTTTATCACTTATCAGAATGTAAAGAAAAAAATCCTAATTTAAATAAAGTGACAATATATTCTGATGGTTGTACGTATCAAAATCTTTGTACTACGTTAGCTAATTCACTTCTTCTGTTTTCTGTTCAAAACAATTTAATAATTGAGCAGAAATATTTAGAAAAGGACATACGCATATGGAAGGAGACAGCGTACACGCTGCCATTGAAAGAAATCTTAGAGGTAGAGCAATACATGAGCCTAGTGACTACATTGCTTACATTGAAAATGCGAAAATCAGTTTTCCAATGAACAAAGTAAAGCTCCTTAAATATGATTTTTTTAAGATATTTTCTAATATCAAATATTACACCGAAATCCGATCAGGTAGTAAAAAGGGCGATCCAACTGTTACAAACATAAGGTGTCTAAAATACACACCAGAGCCAAAAATATTTTACATAGTAAGTTACTCTTCCACAACACAAACCCTACAGTTGAACTTATTGACGCTTACCAATCTAGAATACCGATACAAGATGCCAAGTACAAAGAGTTGATGAATCTTAAAGCATTTTTGAGGAAAACTGCTTGGGAATTCTATTCCAATACGCCTCATAACTCGAAAGTAACAAACTAAATGGTTTCCGCTTTGTATACCTTTTAACCATATTTGATGTCACGTTATGAAATTTACTTATGACCGTATTAGCTTTTTTTTCCCACCACAAAGTTATTTATATTTATATAAGTTATAACTGTATATTAGAAATCTAATTTTGAAAACAACTAAAACGATTTAAAAAAATACAATAGCTAACCAGTAATAAGTGTAAAGTTGCCTTTTAAATCCGACAACTTTACTTTATCATTGTGTATTATTGTTTATTATGTTATTATGATGCTTTTAATAAATAAGTTTTTATAAATCAGTGACTTGATGTATGAGGGGAAACACATCAGAAAATTCTTTTTATATCTATCTATCTTTGCTGTTATTCAGGTTTACTGACTTGTTGGTAGTGGTGGATTGGACCTAAGACAATTTTAATTTACGAACTCTCAACTCACTTTTTTTAATATTTAAACTACTTTTCGTATGAAAGTATCATTTCTCTAAAGAATTTTTTATGAAACACCAACTTTTCTAAAAAAAAAAGAAGAGAAAGGTCTTCAAATCTCACATAGGCCCTCTAAAAGAGCCCGGGACCCTTGACAAATGTCTTTTTTTTATATTCATTAGTTACTGCTTGTAAGCTGGCAATGCCATAATTTAAAATTTGCTCAACACATTAAAGTTTCATGACAGTTTTAAAGAGCCTCTTTTATTAACTTTACGCTCACCAACAACGTGTTATATTAAATGTATAAACTTACGAAAATATAAATGCAAAGTATCTAATAAAGCGCGATTGCTCCACCACCCCCCGCCCCCAATTGATCTGATTGTGAAACGGCGATTGGTCCCCACGGTTGATCCCTAACCCCTGTGAATCTGACCTTAGGCTATAGATCAAAAGATATTATGTTTCTTAATTTAAAACATTTTTTCACCTGCAAGTTGCTACTATAACGCTTTAACTCATTCATGCTCATCAAAATAATAAACAGTTCTTTAATTTTTATGAAAATGATAAAAGGAAAATAGAAAATCGGAGCTATGGGCGTAGATTTAGGGGGGAAATTAAATATAAATTAGAGACACAATTTTGTATCACTATTGAGACAAATACAATTGTGACAAATACAATTGAGACAAATACAATTGAGACAAATACAATTGAGCCAAATACAATTGAGACAAATACAATTGAGCCAAATACAATTGAGACAAATACAATTGAGACAAATATAATTTTGTTTCACTAAATATCCAAAAAAAATTAATTAAAACAAGTTGTTTAATATATACATGCATATATATATATATATACATAGAATTAAGACCAGGGCTATTTTTGTTTTTCGAGGCCTTTTTTAGTGTATCAGGGTAAAAATAACTAAAAAAAAAAAATCTCTTGTAAATTTTGGGGCCCCTAAAAGTGCGGGGCCCGAGGCTACATATATATATATATATATATATATATATATATATATATATATATATATATATATATATATATATATATATATATATATATATATATATATATATATATATATATATATATATGTGTATATATATGTATATACACTATATGTGTATATATATGTATATACATATATATATGCGTATATATACATATACGTGTATATATGTGTATATATACAAATATATATATATGTGTATATATATATATATGCGTATATATATACATATGTATGTATATATATATATATATGTGTGTATATATACAAATATATATATATATGTGTTATATATATATATATATATATATATATATATATATATATATATATATATATATATATATATATATATATATACATATATACATTCAAATTTTTCTGATAGTTAAACATTATTTTCATAGTAATTTGTTTTCTTACATAAACATTGTTTGTAGTCTGTTTTTGTACAAACAACAATTTATACAGACTTTGGTGTCACTTTTAGACATGACCAAAACAAAACTGTCTTCTTTAAAATCAATTAAATTAAGGGCAAACAATATCATTAATGAAGGAAAAATTTGCAAAACATCAACCACCTATTGTAAACAGGATAGCATCAAGTTCTTGTTTAATAACTAGACTGTGCATTGACAAATCAACTTGTTCTAGTTTTTATAAGTAATTTATTGTAAATTTGCATAATGATAACACTAAAAAACAAATTCAAAAAAGATCTCACAAATTGAATTAGAATTCATTAGGAAAAGATTTTATTTTATGGATGCAAAAATATACAATAAACTTCCAACTTCAATTCGATCAGTTGAAAACAACTGTTAGTGTAAAAAACTTATTAAAACTTATTAGTAAATATAAATTTTATTTCATTTTTAATACTTTCTTTTTATAATTTCTAATATTGATTATTTTAGTACTTCTATCAAGCTTTTTAACTTTCTTAAATGAATTTATTTTTTGATGTTTTACTTTTTTGTTGTTTTTATTTTAAATTGTTTGTTGATTTTACCAGGATGTTTATTGAGAGCAGTGTTTATTTTTAATAAGCCTATCTTGAATAAATGTTCATGAATATCAAAATATTATTATACACATCCAGAACTTGAATGATCACACTGTACTGTTTTTCCAAAAACTCACTATCTTGTACATCAGAAAACTTCTAAATTCCACCTTTATTTATCACCATCTATTACATGCTTTTCGCAAAGTACTTTTATCCCTGCCTTTATGTAACAAGATCAGTTGCTTAGTATCAGCTACTACTAAATTATTCTACAATAACTCATTTCCATTGGATTTATATAATAAAGAGACTGTGAGCCATGTTTAACATCGGTCTGTCGTTTCCTTATTTTGAACTAAGTTATATTCAAAGTTGCATTACGTAAATTAATAAATAATTTTAAATCAAACTACATATATACATATAATACTACAAAGTAGTATTATATATATATATATATATATATATATATATATATATATATATATATATATATATATATATATATATATATATTTATATATATATATATATTTCTATATAAATATATATATATATATATATATATATATATATATATATATATATATATATATATATATAGGTACGCGGAAATCGCGATTTACGGAACCGATTTTTATACTAAAATTTTGGTTCTCATTTTTTTAACACTTTTTTTAGGCAGCGTGGGACAGACGTGTTTTTGTAGAATTTTTTTTTAGAAACATATATACACATAGATACTTTTTTGAAAGAAGAAGAGCTAATCTTGATTTTTCAAGACTTTTATGTATGGTTACTCAACTTTTTTATGGATTATTTTGCTCCTGAATATTTGGTTGATGTTCACACATGAAATTGCAGTAGAAGAAATGTCGATCCCCCTTTTTTTATTATTAAAACAGTTTTCTACATGCATTTCTTATTCACTTGCCAAATTTCAACGAAAAAAAAATACCAGCAAATAGTTTAATTTGTGTTAGATTAAGTTTACTACTTTTTTTAGGTAGTTTTAGGCAAACGTTATTTTGTGGTGATTCTTATTAGAAATATATATGAACCTAGACTATTTTTAAAAAACGAAAGGTTAATCTTGATTTTTTTATAACTATAATGTATGGTTAGCATACTTTTTTATGGATTATTTTTTCGAAAATTTTGCATGAAAATTTGGTTGATGTTCGCACATAAAATTGCAGTCGTAAAAATGTCGATCCCCCTTTTTTTATTAATAAAATAATTTTCTAGATGCATTTCCTATTCACATGCCAATTTTCAACGAAAAATAAATACCAGCAAATAGTTTAATTAGTGTAGAACTGTTGGGGCCTAGTTTCGTTTTTTTGGGGTTGTTGTTTTTTTCGGTAAGCGAAATACGGGGGCGGATAAGGGGGGGGGGGCGACTTTACAAAAATTATTGCAATTTTGTATTATGTTGATTTTTATTATTAGATTAAAATTAAAGTGCAAAATATAAATAAAAGTGTTTTTAATTCTCCAACAGATTAAAGTTAATTTCTTTTATTTCATAATAATATTATAGTTAACTTATGTTTGAAACAAAAAATAATGATAAATGTAAAAACTTATTGTTTTCTTAGGTTACATATAAAAAGAATAATGTTTCAGATAAAGACTCTTGCTTTTGAATAGATTGTTAAGTGATAGTATCAGTTGACAATTTTATTAACACACCATATATAAATAAGTATACAAATCAGATTCTTCATTGGTTTATTCCTAACAAAAAATTTGTTAGTGTTTTTCAACTATAATAAAAGATATTATTGTTATTATCTTTTTTTACTTCGATTGTATACTTCTATAACTGGACTATTATTTAAATCATTATACTAGCATGCCTTTTGTTTACTTATTGTTTAGACTCTACTAAATATTATGCTTATTTTTTAAATTTCATAAGTATAAATAACATCGTTTATATATAACTACAACCAAATTAACATAATTTATATATAAACAAAGTATGCATAATAAATACCATTATACCATTATAAACCAAAGTATATACATTCCTAATGTTAGCGTATTGTTTAATAAATATATATTTTTATATTTTTACTGTTATATTTTGATTGTTTATTTTCATTTTATTAATAAGGTTGTATCTTACACAGAACTGATTTGACGATTGTTACTTTTGAAATTTTACAATTTTTTTGTTATCTTTAGTCCAATCTACACAGTCTACCACTGGTAAATTTGTATAGGATAATTTTTAGTATTGATTATAAAATTAAAAATACAATCAGCAACGAGTGGTAAGTTTAACAAAGTTGTTAAACTTACCACTCGTTGTAAGTTTAACAACTTTGTTAAACTTACAACGAGTAAAAATTTTGTTACTTTTTAATATGTATGCATTTCTCGACATTTGCAAATTTGTTTTTTATTACAACTTTGTTAACCTTGAGATACATCTTCAGCTGCTACAATTGGTATGTTTAAAAAAGCTTCTCTATAATCAGCACAACCTTCTGCTAGTAAAATTATGATTTAATTATTTTTCTGAATGATTATTGAATTCATAATATTTCTATTTACATACACTATTTAATACATTTTTATTATGTTATCCATCAAAGTGCAGTAGAAGTAAAATCAAGAGTAGTATTTAAATTTTTACTTTGATTAACATTTTTAAAATATATAGTTGATTGTCTTTCATTTTATTTGTTCAGCCAATGACTTTCACAAATAGTTGGTTTATATTAAATGTTACATAATACCATTCACAAAAATGAGCGACTGCTAGTCGGTCCAGGGTGCTGATACATGTATCTCTGATAGACACCATATGTAAGATCTAATGACATTGAATTGTAAATAGATTAGTACTGAATGGTATTATGTAACATTTAATATAAACCAACTATTTGTGAAAATAACTAATCTATTTACAATTCAATGTCATTAGATCTTACATATGGCGTCTATCAGAGATACATGTATCAGCACCCTGGACCGACTAGCAGTCGCTCATTTTTGTGATGGGTCCGGTTAAGAGGGAGAGACGGGGAATCATTTAGCTGGACCTATCATCCCCTAACAGTGGTGCTAGGAGCTACAGCAGAAGAAAACTGTTGTAAAGAAGTTTGCAGGCGAAGACAGCATGGTAGCAGCTTTGTGGTTAATGGTGGCATACACAATCATTAGGCACCACCATTCTTGTTTTTTTATTAAAAATTTATATGTAATATCATCAAGTTTGTTTTCCATTTTGTCTCAATTTTTTCAAACATTTGAATTATTTATTTAAAATCTTTTTACCCAAAATAATTTAAAAATGAAGCATTGACAAGTGTAATAGTTTTAATAAAATATTTTGTATGTTTTCAATGTGATAGTTGTAGTATAAAAAGTAGTCAAGTTGTACCTATAAATAGTTATAAACTTTTAGATACGATCAGGACTTTTTGAGGATTTCATAGCCCATATTAAATACAGTGTTAAATTTATGTGTAATATTTTATTGAGTTGATAAATATGAAAAGTCTTTTTTTTAGGGTGGATACTCCAAACTGCATTTTGTAATGTGATAAGATTTGTAAAGTTATGTCTTTATTTTATTTAAAAGCAATTTAAAAACGTTTTTAAATTTCTGTTGACATTTTTTTCAAGTTTGAATATGAAAGGAATATGAAAAGGGGGGGGGGGGGGGCGTTAGTTGTGGCACACACCCCTTTCCTAACTAATGTAGTAAAATAAACTTGTATACTAATTTCTTTTTTTCAATAAACTCAATTTAAAATCTTTTTTCAAATCTCTTTACAATTTTTTTTTTTTTGGTTGGAAGACTAAGAAGATGGGGGGGAGGAGGAGTTAGGCGTGGCACTTATCCCACCCCTAATGCCAATTTATACACCACTTGTAAACGCTGTAGAGTAAGAAAGTATAATTTATACTTTTGAACACAAAATATAATCAGTGTTTTTAAAATTAAAGTATTTATAAGAATGTAACATTTCACTATGAGGGTGTTAAAATGTAACGAAAACATCCACCCTTTAATATAAGATAGACCACTAATATTTGAAAATGGAATGGAAGCAAATTAGAACACATTTTTGTGTATAAAGATAAAAAAATTTATCAGAAAAAACAATCTTTCAGATGAAAAACTTGTATTTTTTAAGGCTTACGATAGTGTGCCGAACCCCCTCTGGCCCTCTAGACACCCCCTATATCTATATACTAATATAAACTTGTAGCCTACTCTTACATCTATCTTTTGATACCAAGTTATAGGCATTTGGATAAGATTTAACAAAGTTATAACAATTTCAGTGAAAAAAATAATAATTTTGAAACCAGTTAATTCAATAAATCCATATATCTAAAATTTGCTACTAAAAACGTCATAACTTTTTTTTAAATTGTTCGTTTTTGATAATTTTTTCATCTTTAAAATACTGTATTGAAGGGCTTTCTAATGATATATAACATTCTAGTATATCCTCAATTTAAAAATTTCAGTCCACGTACCTAATATATATATATATATATATATATATATATATATATATATATATATATATATATATATATATATATATATATATATAAATATATATACATATAATACTAAGTAGTGTTACATATAAATTTAAGACAACAAGTATTAAATATATTTAAGACAACAAAATATTATATATATATATATATATATATATATATATATATATATATATATATATATATATATATATATATTATATATATATATATATATATATATAAAATATATTTTCAAGAAGTAAAAATTAAAATTAACTTTAAAAAACATAAGAAAAATATTCAAAATATAATAAATTAAATTCTAAAAAATAATTAAACGAATTCTGTAATTTTGCTGTTATCTAATTTAACAGCAACACAACAGAAAGATTGATTATGTTGTACAGTAGTATACTAAAAAGAACATAACATAAATAACTACATAAATAGTGTGTAACTTTAACAACAACGTAGTTTATTTTCTATCAAAACTTAAGAAAATTAGGCTTTTAGTAAGAAAATCTGCAGATAAATTTAATATGTTTATGATATAAAGTTTATACACCCAAAGAACGCAGATAGTTCAAAAGTATTGCTGGCGCAAACTGCAGATAGACTAAAATTGTTTTTCGTGGAGATAGCAGATAGACCAAAAATGTTTTTCGCGGAGATTGCAGATAGACCAAAAATGTTTTTCGCGGAGATTGTAGATAGACCGATTTAGCGCGGAGCCATCGATATACAGCCAAATCCAACTTTTGATATAAGCATTACAAGTTTTTCAGTAAATAATTGAAGAAGAAGCAATTTCCAACTTTTATAAATATTTCTATTTCTTTTTGAAGCAAAATGTGAGCCCAAAAATAAGTTTGAAAAATCATCACTTATGGCGGTTTAACATGTTATATATAACTTTAGTTATAAATTCAACGGAACTTTCCGTATTTAAAAATTTAGCCGCAGATACGGAAAATTTCCGTACATAATGCATCCGTACATCCATACATGGGCATACAGATATTTTCCGTCCAAGTAACAGAATATTTTTCCGTTTTATAACAGAAATTTTTAACAGTGTATATATATATACATACATTGTTAGTTGTATAAAAAAATTGTAACACAACTAGTTACAATTTTTTTATAAAACAGTTTGCTATGGAAAAGGACATTAAGTGCGTTCTATACTTATGAGGAAAAAAGTTTTTTTCATTCTAAGAAACTCCAAAATGCTGGTTCCTACGGAAATATTTACTCTGCTTGATATTGAACATTTAACAGAGTGAATATTTCTTTATTTATCCATACATTTTGAATGTTGTGTAAGATTTCTTTTTCTTTATAAAGATAAAATGTAATTAATGTCCAATGGCAGGTCAAATGCTTTGCAAATACTTTTATTAGTATTAATTTGTAATCATTATAAATTATTCTATATATAGTATCATGTAGTTTAGGATCATGTATATATATATTTCAAACAAACTTTACATTACTTTGAAAAGAGTTCAACAGTGCATTGCACTTTTTTGATATGAAAATAAATTGTTCAAATCCACATATCTCTTGAAAAAAACCAAGCAACTGCCCAAAACAAGATGGATATGATAAGTCCAATAAATAATACACAATAACTAAAATCACCACCATCTCACTGGTGCTGACTAATGGCTGAGTGTCTATCTCAAGACCGTGTTGACTCCTTATGCCATACTCCCTGTGATTAAAAATCACTTGGGGACCATAAGAACTTGGCACTCTTATGAATTCTTTAATAGACTCACACTAAAAAATATATATAATAGTATAATAGTAAAAAAATATTGCAAAAAAATATTGTGAAAATTTTTAAAGTACACATTCCAGTTTTTCACATACATTCCAGTTTAAAATCATTTTTGTGAAAGAATTAAACTGTTACAAAAAAAAAAGAGACAGAAGAAAAGTTATTTCATGGAAACATAGACATGCATGTTGTTTAATTCAAAATAAATTCTAATATTCAGGTGATAAACTTACATCCACTTTCATAAACAATTTATCACATATCTTCTTGGAAATAAGTTTCTGCTGGAGCTTTAACAAATTATCAGTGTGGTTACCAGACTCTGGAGAAATCCAAAACAACATTGCTTGTATCGCGACTGTAGTATCCTTGAAATCAGCATAAAAACGAATTGCTTCCTCCAGCATTTGTGTAGGAGCAAAACCAATTCTCTTTGGTATCACACTGAATGTCTCATTATTAAATAGTTGTCTATTTAAAATGGACAAGGTTGGCTGTGAAGATTTTTTTTTTTTTAATTCATTCTAAAATGAAAAGTACTAGTTGATTTTAAACATTCAAGAGCTATAAAAACTATTCTAATAAAAACCGGAATAAATTAAGAGAAAAACTATTTACAAGAATATCTAAATAATATAAATATTGCTTAAATACATAAATTATATTTTTCTTACTTCAACATCGTTTAATAGCTGCTCTTGATTAGCTACCAATTCAGTCACAACAGGTTTAAGTTTCCTATTGTTATTTGAAACAGAAACCTGCGGAAGCCTTTTCACCTTTAAGCTGTGACACTTGGTATACTATCGTTGTCGAAAATTGTATGGCAACTTTTTAAAAATGAGATCCTAACATAACCAAATTATAATCTCATAGTTTATAAAAAAAAAAGTAATAGCAAATTCATGATGCTGTTTGCTAAACAAACATTAATGCATAAATTGACAAATAAAACTTTTAAAAAACATTAACTTTTAAAATTTACTTATTAATAATACATAATGCATAAATGATTATCTATTTAAACCAAAAAGTACATGAACTTAAAAAGAATAAAATCTTTAAATGCAAAATTAATACTACCACTTTTAGTATGAACAAATTGGGCTAACAAATACATTATTAAACGTAATATTTCACTTACCCATCGTTGACCATAACAAGGATATAAGCCAAGACAAGTCGAATTTAACTTTGAAAAAAATATTTTGTGCAGAAGAATTCTACTTTCAATGATAACATGAGTTGGGATATGGGAGAAGCAGAATGATAACAGACAAGCCATTAATTCTCTGGCCACAATCTTATCTTCTACTACAGAGTTCCTGCTAACAAATTGTTTAATGTGTGGAGGAAAGTAATTAATGAGTTGTTGTCTAACGTCACCAATAAAAGGAATTTTATCAATCTAAATCAATATGCAAGTAGATATTAATACCATAATATTATTAAATTCGTTATTAAATTTGACACGGTAAAATCTTCAAATAAAAAAATGCAAATTTATTTTTATAATAAAAAATTTAGAACAAGTTATAAACTATAACATTTAATGATCAAGTGCTTCTTAAGTCAAAAAATGTTTTTCATTAATATCAGGATGTAAGCCTGACAATGGCACTGCCTATATAAAACTCAATAATTCGCCTATATAAAACTCAATTAACTTTAAAAAAAATAAAGAAGTATAAATTCCAAATATTGAAAAAAAGCTATACAAACATATATAACAATATATATAACAATATATATATATATATATATATATATATATATATATATATATATATATATATATACATATATATATATATATATATATATATATATATATATATATATATATATATATATATATATATATATATATATATATATGTATATATAAAATTAAGCAAAATAACATTTACAAACTCAGTCTAAAATAATTTGTGACAATATTCTTTCAGTAAACTTTTGGTTGTATTTTCTCACTCTGTAAATAGGTGTAAATTTGTACTTTATGAATGACTCCTCACTGTATTAAGCTATTTAATTACAAGTAATATATGGAAGTGCTGGGGGTACAATATAGATGTTAACAGACTCTTTAAAGTAAAATGCAGGCCAAGGAAATTGAATATTTTCTGTTGAAATAGGTGTTAAAGGAATATTAATATCTTCAATACCACTAAAAAATCCTCTTATCTCATCATATGCAGCAGACTGGAGCTGTGTTGTAATAAAAAACTTTTTGTAACCTCTGACTTGTATCTCCTTAATTATATAAACAAAAAATTGTGAACCACTATTAAACCACAAACATGACCCAAGACAATATTTAATACCATTAACTTGAATACGAGATATTACATTTTTTCTAAAATTTACTTGATCTAATTCACAGAGAACTCCATTATTCAACTCACCAGTAGAACTGTAAAAAGATGATACATTGTTTAAAATCATTCCCTTTAGGGCTGTATATAGCATATTTTAAAAATTAAAATGTCTGATGTTTTTAATTACTTGGTGTTCTCTCTTAAATCCCATGCACATGTGGTATCGTAGAGGACCAAATTGTCTGGATTGATGTGGATAATGTATGAGAAAATGAAACTTAGGTATAAATTTTTCTGGATTTCCATAAAAAGTGTATGATAAGCAGCTATTTTTTCCTCTGAGCAAAATAAATAAGCATCAGTTGTAATAGGAGAATAACATAATTGAAGTATATGAAGAAGTTTAATTAGGCATGAAAAATGAAGATCAACCACAGTGGTTCTCAAAAAAATAGGCAAACACGGCAAAGAGATAGCACCTGAGCACTTCCAAATTTGCCCTTAATAACTAAATCGACTATTACAGGTGGTTTTTCACTGTCCAGTGGATACACTTTACAAAGTCATTTAAGCTATCTAGTGTAAATAAACTTTAAAAAACAGCGTTATTTAAATAAAGTTCTATCTGTAAAGGTATTACACCTTCTAACAAATCATGCATGGGATCAAAAAGTACTTGTTTTGTGACATCAAAATGTCTAATTTCTGATAAAATGCTTGCAGAATGAACACGATACAATTTTGACCATTTTTGACGTTGTTTGGGAGGTAGAAGTGAATTATCAAGTTCTTGGACTCTTATCTTATGTTTTTCTATATCACAAACAATACACTGAGAATGTCTATTGTGAATAAGCATATCTGAATGAGTAGAATTACAAACTCGACAACATCTAAGAACCTTCCTGTTAAAGCCTTCCTAAAGTTTTACTGAGGCTATAATCAGCTACATTTAACAACTGAAAATACAAAACCCACAACTTATGGTTTCCTCTCGATTTACCTATTGGATTGGTAATACCTAAATCATCTGAAAACAATGAAATCAATATTTCAGAAGAATTTTCTAAACACTTATCATATTCAGGGGATATCAAAATAAACTTAAGTATTTCTTTAAGTGAAATATAGCATCCCTGTAAGCCATTTTCAGAAATAGATTCAACTTTTGGTACATTGAAAGCATTTTTAAAATACTGCTTTCTTAAATATTCTGCTGATAATTGCTGGGAAATTGTAGATAGCTCTTCTTTTGGTGTGTTATCAGTTAAAATAACTTTTAAATTTGAAAAAATAATATTGACTACATTTTCAGAACATCTATATTTTCCTCTCAGGTGTAGAGCTAATGCACCAAGCTTTCTATTCTCTGTTGGAACCTAAATGTCAATTTCTTCAACAGTTTTTATAATGAAGTTGAAAACCTCTAACACTTTTAAATTTAGTAAAACAATTATCGCATACTACTGAACCTGCCTGACCATGTAATTTAAGATGAGATATCATTATATAAGGTCTATATGTTTTAAAATCACAAATACAACAATTTAACCTTACTTTTTGGATTGCATTTGTTAGTGGATTTTGGATTGCATTTGTTAGTGGATGCGAAAGCCACTTGAGCAGTATAAGATAGTTGACTGGAAATGGCTGTCAATGAATACTGTGAAAATGCACGTTTTTGAGCTAAAGCTTCTTGAATAAATACTGGTTCAGATACATCTGCTGCGCTCTCTAAATTTGATTGGTCACTAAATTGTTGGTGTGAAGTAGGTGTCTCATCATAAGTCAATAGTGGAGGATTGGATGAATGCTTTGAACAATATTCTGCTGGTGAGCATGATGAAATTTGGTAGAAAGAGCTTGAATAAAGTTTAGACACTGGCAAAGACAAGGCCTCAACTTCCAGATTTTGCTCATTTAGAATGGCAACAAAAGTATCTTCATCGACATTACATCCATTCCATGTGATTCCACAAATATTCCCACTTATACTAGCAAACTTCTTTGAAGCTAAAATAAAAACATAATTTAAATAAAAACACAACTTTGAAACTAAAATAAAAACAAAACATTCTTTAGATCTGTCTCTTTCGTAGGCTATGAGCAAATTTCAAATTTATTTAAAAAGAGTTTGAAAAATTAAAAAGGTAATGTGGGGTAACTTTGACATCAGAATTTGACAACCCCACTTAAAAGCAGCAACTTAAAATAAAACATAATAAAATAAAAAATATATATTTATGTGTATAAATAAAGATATATTTTTATATATTATATTGAAATGTTTTGCAGTCTGCTTTTAAAGTTACTCTATGTAAACTTGATTAAGAATTAAAATGAAAATATTGAATAGCCTGTATATACATTTGCAAAAGTTTTACTTAGGCAAAATATTACGTAAAAATTTTATATTATCCTTAACAGCCATCTATAAACATTATTAAATGTGTATTAAATGTGTATTTCTGAAATATTTAAAAATAAATATGCATACCATTATTTAAAAAATCAATAATACTACTATTATTAGCAATAACAATTTTTCGTTCTCCAAGGTACTTAACAAGAACAGCTTTGACCATTTTATCTTCTTCTTTGTTATTTCTTTTCTAGTTACAATACAAATTATGAAAGTAATGATATTAAACCATGTTTTGTATAAATATTATTTTGTGGTAATAATAAGGCACATTAACTAATCAAATTAAAAAATAAATTTAAAATAACAACAAGGCACATTAACTTATATAATAATATTATATAAGTTATATAATATATGATTTATATATAATATATCATTAATATATTACATATAAATCATATATTGTATGATTTTATTTAAAGGTATATATATATATATATATATATATATATATATATATATATATATATATATATATATATATATATATATTTATATATATATATATATAATTTTCTTCCTGATGATCCAGCAATGGTGAAACTTAAAGTTGAAGAAAAAAGTTAGATAAGTGTCTTTTACTAATTTATATATATATATATATATATATATATATATATATATATATATATATATATATATATATATATATATATATATATATATATATATATATATATATCAATGCATTATGGTATATATTTCAACGATTTATAAATCATTTAATTTTGCTACAAATAATCAACCTTATCTTATTTCTTATAAAAAATCCTATTGCAACAATTAAACAATTTTCAAAGATTCTTTTAACTCGCGCTTTTTTTACAAATACTTTTATGATGTCATATTATAAGGTGATGACATATTTCCAACCAACATAACGGTAAACATAACGGTTAATCAAACACATTACATTTATATACAAATATACAAATAACTTAGGCCAACATAACGCTTTAGACAGATTAATTACTAATATAACGGAAAACATAACGCCAAACTTTTCATTTACCGTTATGTAACCGTTATGTTTGCGTTATATTTTTTGCTGTGTTGAATTGAGTTAATAGTATTGACAATGTTGACTTGTTTCAATTTGTCAAAACCTGGTCGCACATACCATAATCTTTAAAACGGTAGAAGTGGTTAATTACAAAGTTCATAAAAGCAAAGCTGCATAAGTGCGAACTGGAATCAGTGCGTTGAAAAATGTAGCAAACACGGGCATAAGTGCCAGTTTGCATCACGCTTACGCTAGCTGCACTTACGTCGATTCGCAGTTATGGTGTTTGCACTTAGGCATTTGCCCTGTTTTAAACTTCAAACTGCTTAAATACTAAATTCTTTTAAACGTTTTAAAATTTAATAACGTTTAAACACACAAAAATAATAACATTATATTCTTTCCATTTAAAACTGTTTTTTATACGTTTTACTTTACTTTTTGTAAATATTTTTTACCGCAAATCATATTAAATAAATGTTCATAAATTTATTGATACCAAAAAAATAACAAATTTCCTGTTGCCAAGATACAAAATACAATTACAGAACATTATTATCTCTCCTAAGGATAAGGCATTATTAACTATTATGTTATAAAGGTGGTTTAAGAAGACTAAACGGTTTAGTAACAAGTATACTGAGGAAGAGCAATTAACGAGAGAGCTCACGCCTCCTTACTTACCAATGTGACTTATTGGGCTAGTGACGGCATCAAACCTCAAATATTTTGGTTCTGAGAAAGAACTTTAACCACTGCACTTCAGTCGGTAATTGATTTAGAAGACACCTTAATCACGGCTTCCGTTGCTAAAGTTATTTCTCATTAAAACGTTTCTACGGACAAAATTCCTGCCAACTATTATTAACAAGGTCTTTTGGTCTCTAACTTTTTTTTTATGTCTTTGTTCAGCATCAACTTCTGCAAACGTTGTCCTTGACGTGTAATTGAGTAGTCTGGCTTATTAAATGATACTTTAAATTATATAAAGCTGAAGGTGGAGCTTTGATAAATATTTGTGTATAATCGGGACCGGATTTACCCTGGTGCAATGTGAATGTGGAGGCGTCTGATATTTCTATATACATGCTCTGTTCTAGTTTTAACGTATTTACGGCATAGGCTATTTTGATTGATTCATTGTTTTTATTCGCTGTTCTTGTTATTGTTGTTAGGAAAAGCAAAATAGTTGAACGTAGTAATGATCGCTACAAAAACCTATGCGTATTGAAGAGCTTCAAAACCTTTTTTCGCTCCTAAAAGAAAATAAAATTAAAAATCGTCAATAGTATTAATAGTTATTCATATTATAATAATTCATACTAATTAAACACGTCTATCAGTTTTTTGTTGCTGCACACTTTTGTGCACAAACTAAATAAAGTTCTGTACTTAAGCCATATAAATTCAAAGCGCAGAACGTTCTCTGCACATACAGCTGTAACAGTCCGTTAACAGGCTGTAACTACTCCGTTAACGGAGTGTACTCATCGACTAAGCAAGATTTAGGCGTAGTTGATTTTACAATCAACATGTAGATACATCAACTGAGGGTTTTGGTTTGGTCAGATACTCTTTTAAATAAAAGAAAGTCTTCTCTAAAAAAAAAATGTTGAGTCACAAAATCAAGACCCCTCCCCCTCGTAACAAATCGTCACAAAATCGCCTACCCCTTCCCCCCTCCCTTAGCGTAACGTGATTTATAGACAACCCCTAATGCAGTCCACGTTAATATACGTAGCTTAAAAAAGAATTTTGAAAACTTATTAAATTTTATTAGCGAAGCGGAAAGTTCTTTTAATTTAATTTGTTTAACTGAAACCTGGTGTTTATAAGCAGATCTTAAAAATAACTCAAATCTTCATCTCCCAGGTTTGATTCGGTAAATTTAGAACGAAGTATTAATAAGCGAGGAGGAGTTTTATTTTTTTGTTAAAAATAACCTTCTGTATAATGTTCGAAGCGAAATGTGTGTTTCTGATGAAAGTAACGAGATTATAACAATAGATCAACAAGCGTTCAAAAAATATACTAATAAGCAGTTACAGGCCACTAACTGGAAGAATTGTAAACTTAATCAATTTTTTATTAAAAAATATAATAAAGCAAACTGATTTTGAAATGAAAAAAATTACTCGATAGGGGATTTCAATATAAACTGCTTTGATTGTTATGAAATCAAAATTCTAGAAAATTTTTTAATGGTTTAGTTGAAACTGGAACCATACCTTTAATTAATCGCCCGACTAGAATCACAAGTTCATCATTAATTGATAGCATTTTAACAACCGATTTTTTAATAAGTCGCTAAAAAAGGGGAATTATAAAAACCGATGTTTCCGATCACTACCCGATTTTTTTTTCTATATGTGTTTATTTAAAAAAAGAAAAGCAGAGAAAGGTTTTTATAAAAAAACGGCATATCAACAATTATAGATTATAGATTGGGGTTATGGAGTAAAAGCGGGTCAAACCAATCACCAAACAATAAAAATCAAGTAACTTTATTATTTTTTTAAACTTTCAAACTATTTTTTTTAAATAAGATAAAAAATACCAACAAGCACATTATTTATTAATTTTTTATTTTTTTAATTAGTAAATTGTATTTGAAAAAATAAAAACTAGAAAAAAAATTATCGCTTTTGGCAGAAAGTCTGTTAAAACCGATCAACATAAAATACATTTAATAAATTAATAATATGTAAATGCATATATTTTTATATATTTTTTAAATAGCATACAGAAATAATAAAAGATTTAAGGTTTACATTTTTTACAACACAAAAAATCTGAACTCATTACAAATTTTTTTGGCAAATATGTTTTGTTGCAGAGCCAAGTATTGCAATTTGGATTCTCGCATGACATCATGTCCGAACGTAATTCTTTTTTACGCTTTCTGCGTTTAATAACTTTTCTTCTTTTGGCTGAAGGTGTTGTAATCGTTTCTATATTTTGAGTTACTTCTTTTTCTGCAGGGTTTGGCAATGACATTATTTGTTTGCAGATGGTGTTACGCTTTTTATTTGTTTTTCAGCTAATTTGAGTTGCTTAACTCCTCTTTTTTTGAGATGATCTGCAACACCGTGTTCTGTAATACATTGGCCAGCAATTTTTGGAATATTAGGTTGCCTCGATTTTTTTACATTTGACTGATTTTTTTCTTGAAAAAAACTCTTTAGCTCATTTTCCATTTCAATTTTCATTCTCTCATGTAGTGCTCTGTACTTGTCGAACCTCGAAGCTGCTGTTGCTGGTTTAGAAGATAATGCTAAAGACTTTATTGTTCGCAATGGCGTTGAAGACGGCGGTTGATTAAATGTTTTGGAGATAGCTAATGCCTGTTGATTGATTTTGTTTTTGTTAAGTGAAAATAACCCAGTATATCCAAAACCAGCAATAGCGTGCAAACGTGTAAAACACTTACCGCTCTCATACACCTGTTTGAGCAACGTAGGAAAATTTTCTTTATCTAAGTTTTTGCATTTTGTGTCTTTGTAATATTTGGTAAGAACTGCCTTCCACACTTGCTTAACATGGTAATAGACACCTCTGTCCAGTTGCTGAAGAATGTGAGATGAGTGGGCTGTTATAAAAATCGAAATTATATTGTTTTCCCGATAGCAATACAGCTGCTAAACTGACGTGAGACGTATGTCCATCAAGATGTAAAATATGAGTACCACTTATAGCTTGACATTCTGGTATACATACTTCCTTCAACCAATCAATAAATGTGTCATGCTCTATCCAACCAGATTTAGAAATTGAATATTTGGTGCCAGTCGGACCACTCAGCTCTAAAGTTTCGTTTTGCTTTGTATACCACGAATGGTGGTGTAAAGTATCCATCAGCATTACAGCAAATGTTTACTGTATAATGGATTTTTTGATTGTTACCAGTGAGTTTCATAACACGCTTTGCACCTTTTCGACATGTTACAGTTGCTTTGCCTTGATCACCAAGAAACCTGTTTCATCGCAATTCCAAATGTGACAACCAGAAGTTATCCCAGACAATTGATATTGTTTAGTGACAATTTCAAAATAATGATCAATTATTTCTTGCGTACAAGAAGCGGCTCTGGCAGATGCCGTGTGAGTTTTTCTTGTGGAAATTTCTTTAGACCATCGGTTTATAAATGCATAAAACCAGTCTTTGCCAGGCCTGCCGTTTTTAAATAGGCCTGATTGATTTGTACGAAGAAGGTAACCGCATACGAAGTCCATGACATCATTTCGTGTTAAACCATAAACACAATCACATAGGAACTTAAACGCATGCACCATAATTGACTCTGTTTGCTGTGAGAGTACGGTTGTTGATTCTGATCCCTTGAAGCTAGCATTGTTGTTGTTCTTGCGACCTATTAGAGTTGAGAATGGAATGCCATATTTGAATGCAGCTTTTCTGATTGAAGTATTTTTTTCTTTTATATCATTTAACGCAGCTTCTATATCTTCTTCATTGTATGACTTTTTACTTGTTGTCATCTTGAAAGTGAATAATTAATAAATATCACTGAGTCATTTTTGTAAAATAACTTTATATAGGAAGAACCCGGAACTAACACATGAGAAAATCCAATAATTTAATTCACCTAGGTACCTAATTTAAAAATTCACATACTACTTAATAAAGGAATTTAAAGTAAATATGTGAATGATCGGTTTTAACAGAAAAAAATTTAATATTAATTTTTCTTACTTTTTTGTCTTTTTTTTAACTATAAAACGAAAAAAAATTATGTAATCGGTATTAAAATTAAATTTCCTACAAGATAGAGTTAAAATTATTTTTAAACGAATTATGGTTCCCGAAATATTACCGTAGCAAATAAAAGAAAAATGCAAATTTTTACGACTCTCTTTTAAACTTATATAAAAATAAAATGACTGAAAAATGACTTGGATTTTATTTTGACACATTTAAATAGAGAAGATGATTCTCTTTCTTCTGGTGTTTTTAATTTTTTTAATATTCCTATCAGTTCCGGTTTTATTTAAATTTTTCGATCGGTGATCGAAAAAATAGTATGATCGGTTTGACCCGCTTTTACTCTACTAAATGATAATATCAATATAATCTACAACGATGTTTTCAAAACTTTTTACCAAGTGTACGATTCCAATTTTCCTTTAATTGAAATAATTTTAGGCGATAAAGAAATGTCATCTCCTTGGATTACTAAAGGTCTCAGAAAATCGTCAAAAATTAAGCAGAAGCTATACATTAATTACCTAAAATCGAAATCAGAAAAACATAAACAAAATGATAAAAGTTACAAAAACTTATTTAAAAAGCTTCGCAAAAATGCAAAAAAACCCCTACTATTCACACTTGCTTAATAAATATAAGCACACCTGAAAACGCGTCTGGCAAATCATGAAGGAGGTATCTGGAAAACTTAAACGAATTAAAAATTTACTCCCAAATTTTATACAAATGGACAACAAATTAATATATGACTCAAATGATATTACATTTGAATTTAATAAGCTTTTTACTACTATCGGGACAAAATTAGGTGATAGTATCTCATTCATTAAAGATAAATCTGTTAATCAGTTCAAAACATCAATAAGCTCTAATCTAAATTTTACTGAGTTAACTTTTAATGAATTTGAGGTTTCTTTTAAGTCATTAAAACAAAATAAAGCTACTGGGTATGATGATATTAACGCAGATATTGTGATTGATTCCTACAATGTTATAAAAGATAATCTTTATAAAATCTTCAGAGCATCCATTGCACAAGGATCTTTTCCAGATAAACTGAAAATAGCAAAAGTAACTCCAATCTTTAAGACATGGGGTCGTACAAGTATAACAAATTATCGCCCTATTTCAGTTCTTCTAGTTTTTCAAAAATTTTAGAAAGAATAATGTACAACCGAATCTACTCTTATCTTGTTAAAAATAAAATTCTATACGCAAACCAATTTGGTTTTAAAAAAAATAGTTCAACCGAGGATGCCATTCATCAACTTACGCGCAATATAACTGACTCTTTTAAAGACTCTTGTTTTACACTAGGAGTGTTTATTGATTTGTCTAAGGCATTTGATACCGTCAATCATCAAATCCTGTTAAAATAACTAATATCATGTGGTAAAAAGATAAAAAACCTATTATGGTATATGGTAAAAAAGATAAAAAACTTTTTTTGGTTTGAAAGTTATCTTACTAACCGTAAACAGTTTGTTTACAATAAAGATTCTATATCTAATCTATTAATGAATATAACATGTGGTGTTCCACAAGGATCCATACTTGGTTCACTGATTTTTTTAATATACATAAATGATCTTCATCAATCATCAAACTTAACAACAATAAATTTTGCAGATGACAAAAATTTGTTTATGTCTCATAAAGATATCAATATGCTTTTTACTAATACCACAAATGAATTTAAAAAGTTTCTGTTCGGTTTGAACAAAATAGATTGTCTCTTAATACAGAAAAAACTTAATGGACACTTTTTTTTATCCACCTTTAAAAAAGCAGAAAATACCTCATATCATGCCATAGCTTTTAATTCAAAAATTTAATAATAAAAAGAGAAAAAGTTACTAAGTTTCTTGGAGTATATATTGATGAAAATCTATCTTGGAGGAAACATATTGATAATACCTCCAACAAAATTGCTAATCGCATCGGAATTCTCTATAAAGCAAGAAATATATTAGGTAAACACCAGTTAGCACAATTATATTATTCATACATACATTGACATATAAACTAAGCGAATATTATATGTGGAAGCACTCGTAGAACAAAGTTAAAATCTCTTTACCTTCATCAGAAACACGCAGCTCGCGCAATAAATTTTAAAAACCGGTTTTTTCATACAAAACAACTTTTTAAAGAAATGAAGATTTTAAATTTTAGTTGATGTACACTAAATGTCTTTAATATTTTATGTTTCATGTTTAAATGCAGAGAAAATTTGTTACCAAATGTATTACAAAATCTTTATTGTATGAAACCTAAAAACAAATATAATCTTCGAATTAATAACAACCTTATTGCCCCTTTTTGCCGTAAAAGCAAAGGCCTGTTTTTTATTCCTTATCGAGGTCCCTTATCCCTGGAACAAAATAGTTTTACCGAAGTTTGATTTTTCTACTCAACTGACTTTTGCTTCATTCAAACAAAAACTTAAAAAAATTATATTTTTAATGGAAAATGTCTTGATTTATTTTTAATTATTTTTTTTGTTTTATTTTTTTGTTTGTTGTTGTTCTATTTTGTATATTATTTGGTTTAACATTTTATCTTGGCTTTTTAACATTATATCTTGGTTTTTAAATGTTTTTGCATCAAGGTGTATTATTATTTTACTACAGACATTGTATTTTTATTAAAAATTAACCATATATTATAAAGGGCTTGATGACAAAATCCTAATGACCTTCTAGAAGTCCTGTCGTTACTAATGTAAAAATTGTAAAATATATTTGGTTATTGTAATATTTTTAAACGGCAAAATATAAAAAAAAACAAAAACATAATGAATCACTAATTTTGTACAAGTATTATACGGGTATTGTAAGTGTTTGAGAACTTTTAGTTCCAACTGTTATTTCTCAAGAAGTAGTACTTGGTCAGAGCACATCTATGGCCATTAACGATGATGGTTCTGAGAGTAAGACTGCTCACACTATCCTGACTAGCTACTGTAGCCAGTCCAAGTTTTTTAAATCTGTAAAAGAACTAAATGGTGCAGCCGTGGCGCAGTGGTTAGAGCGCTTTCTTTATAAGCAGGAGATCCAGGTTCGAAACGAGCTATAGACAAATTTTCGCGTCACGGTAAGGAAGGAGGCGTGAACTTCCCGGTTAAATGCACTTCCGCGGTGTTCTGTGACAAGACCGTAAGGACTTCTTGGGGCACCTTAAAAAAAAACTAAATGCTGCGGTTATTAAAATTTAAACTCAAGATTAGAAATTTAAAACTTTCCCATTGGACACGGGACGTAAAAAAGACATCTTTCAAACGTCTTTTGAATGTTTTGAACGTCTTTTAAACGTTTAAAAGACGTCTTTATTAGGTTTTGTTCCCACTGGGCCTCTTGACCACTTTATCAGCAAATAGCAAGAAGCTGCAAAATCTTCACATAAGTTAAAAACTGGTAATGTTGGCAACAATATTTGAATGTGGCCTCAAGTTGTAGACAAAAATTGCTGACTTTTGAATAAAAAAAGGAACTGAAATACTTCAAATTTGAATAAGTTAATAATATTAAAGTAAGCATTTGTGTGCACCTGCAATAATTATGGAATCGAAAGATCGTTGTTTTATTTGTCAATACACTATGACCCGAAAGTCTGCTATTAAAATGAATCCGTGTCAGCATTTATTTCACCAAATTTGCTTACATTCACTTCTGAAACAACAAGAAGCCACTTGTCTAATTTGTCGACATGAGATAGATACAACCGAATAAGTTGAAAAAAACATTAAATTTTATCTTCGTCAAATGACAGAAAAAGAGTTGCTAAATGTGTTGAGCGAAATGACGGTGAGGTGGCTATGGTGTAAAGTCTTGGGTTCAAATATAAGTTAGCTTTCAATTGGGCTCGCAGCGGAAGTTAAAATTTCATCGGAAAATGTGCTTTTAAACCAAACAAATTGTCTGAAGAATGAAAAAAAAAAGACAACTTAATATTAGCGTCAGCTCAATAACAATCGCCAGTTACCTTAAAGGCATATTGTTTTCATTAAAAAAAACAATATATATTAGATGTAAGAATATCTGAAAGATCGTTAATGTAAAATAAAAAGAGTATAAAGTCAAGGATTGAACTTTGAGGAACCCCTGAAGTTAAAGGATATAAAGAAGAGTGCTGTGCATCGAGGACAACTTTTATACTACAATTGGAAAGGAAGGACATAATAATCTTAAAGATGTTACCAGATACACCGTAAGAAAAAAGCTTATAGAGAAGACCAGCACGCCAAACTTTATCAAAAGTTCTAGAAATTTCAAGAGCAATAACCTTAACCTCTCCACCACTGTCTAATGCACAATAAAACTTATTGATTATTACTGTTAGCAAATCAGCTGTAGAACGAGAAAATAGAAATCTGTATTGATGATCAAAATTGTTTGTTAATTAAAGATTCAAAAACCTAGCTTATGATAGGAAGAAGACTAATGGGATGGTAGTTAAAGTCAGATCGCTCTCCAAAGTTTTTGAAAATAGTGATAACAGATGCCGCGTTCCAGGATGTGGGAAAACAAGACTCTGATAAGCGCTTGCTAAATTGTTTTTAGTTATAATTATTTTGAATTATAGAAGACAGCTCCGGAGAACACTTCTGCAAGACTACAACAGGTATGTTGTCTGGACCACAAGCTGTAGAAGAGTCTAGGCAGGAAATCACTTTTGATACAGAAGCTGGAGTGATAAGAATGTCAAGTGATGGATAAACCTGTTTGACGGCTATATCAGGTAGAACGCAACAAGTGAAAACTTATTTTGATATTGATGAAAAGTTCTTAGTAAAAAATTCGGCTTTGTCTTTAGGTGAGGTGAAAAAGTCTGAACCATACAAGAGAGGTGGAATAACTGATTTGCTCTTTATTATTGATTATTGATACTGTTATAGATTCTTCAGAAGTCTCCTAAGCCTAATTTTTGTGAGGACACACGAGATTTTATGACCTGAGAATAGCGAGTTTTGGCGTTAGACAAAATATTTTTACAATGGTTTCTCGCAATAGCAGTAGTATTAACAGACGTCCGTTTTCTGGAGAGTTAATTTGCTCATAGATATAAAAGTAACGGTTTCGATTGGAAATTGCAGCAACACAATGTAAGGAAAACCATGGAAAAGAGTGAGGCTTGATCTGTAATTGTCAAGAGGGAATAAAAGATTCCATGCCAACCTGAATCCACGAAGTTATGTAAGAAGCACATTTGTCAGCAGAACACGAAAGATTTCTACCCAAGGGTCATCACGAAGAAAACTACCGAAAGAGTCCCAGTCAGCTTTAAGTTATTGGTACTAAGTACAATGATAGGGGGTTTCTGATGATAAAGAATAATGAAATAATAGTTTTAGAGAGATCAAACCGTGATCAGAATCACCTTACAGCGAATGTGGAGAAACAGAGCACTGACTAGGATCAGAAACAAGACATAGGTCTAGTAGAGACGGTAAATGATTTTAGTTATCTGGAAAGCGAATTGGAAAGTTGACTATTTGAGTTAGAGATTGAGAAAGACAAAAGTTAAGGGCCTTAAAGCCAGCATGTCACTGACACTAGAGCCAAGCCATTCAGTGCGATGAGCGTTAAAATCACCAACAACAACGATATTGGCTGATGGATAAAGAAAGAGGGCTTGGTCAATTTAATCAGAAATTACATCAAAAAGAGTGCAGTCTTAAAATGAAGGAGAGCGATATAGAACACAGAGAAAGGCGATAGAGTGAAGTGGTGCTAAACGAAAGCACATAAAAGAATAGCCCGTGGATTCAAACCTAGTTTCGCAACAAATGGGTGAGTTCTTACGAATGAAAATGCCCTGACCAAGCATGTTACTAATTATTTACGAATTAAAGGAAGATCAACACTAAGATCACAAGACCAGACAGCTAAACTCAAATTAGTCTCACAAAGAGCAAGTAGGTCTGGTGAACTTTGCAATTTCACCAGTGAAACTTTGCGGTTTTACCAGTGGGTTACATCCGGGAATCTTTTAAAGTATTTGGTCATTTTAACAGACAATGCTGCAAGTCACGCTCGTTTGGAAGGGGTGTTTATAATTCTCCAGCTCAGTTGTAACGTTTAGGACCATACAATCCATTGTTAAACCCGGTGGAAACAATTTGATAACATTAAAAATGCAATTCATATTCCATCTGTATTCAGTGCTAGGTTTGTGGAATAACGAATGTCGTATTTAGAAAGAATTCGTGCAGCGGCAAAAAATACATCAATAGGAAGTGATTGTGCTCGTGCTGCTCAACATACTAAGATGCATTACACAACAATTTTAAATACGGTTTAAATTGATTGTTTAAGTTCAATTTAAATCTTAATATTTTTTTGTAAATAAATTATTTGTGTTTTATTTATTATTCATCTGATTTCTCCAATGATTTTTTCGCAAACAAAAAAAGATAAGAAAGTTCTATTTAACACCCGATTGGAATTTTCTAGCTACTTCCAAAACCAGTGACGGATCCAGGAAGAGGAAGGGGGGGGGGGAGGCAGGTATTTCTTCCCCCAGAATCTGAAAGTCCTAAAATAACTTGGAAATTAATGAATTTTTTTTATCTCTTCCACCTCCCTCCACCAAAAATTCCTGGATCCGTCACTAGCCAAAACCGCAAATGCCTTTCCCATCACTTTTTTCTTTTATTGATAGTATATCATTATTTATTGAAAACCAACCCAAAGGGCCACTTTGGCCAAATTAGGAACCAGCCTTTAATTACAAGGTAGATTAAGCGACAAAATTAAAACTACACAGATCTTTGTTCAGAAAACCTATATATAAACTTTTCTTAAATACAGCTATTATGTTATAAATTGCATGTTACGATTTATTACAAACTTCCATGTTCAAAATTACCTCTTACGTTTCTTAATTACAACTTTCATTTTTTAAATTACATCCTACGTTTCTCAATTACAACTTTCATGTTTTAAATTACCTCTTACGTTTTTCAATTCCTACTTTCAACTTCATGGTATTTATCATTATCATTATCATGGTATTTTGGCTTCAAAAATTACGCTATTTTCTAATTAGATGCGCTATCCAGTTATAATATAGATCAGTGGTATTTACCGCATGCGTTAGTCTGTGTACCGCATTTGCTTGTTAATCTTAACTGTCCTGTCAACTGTATGTACAAGTATTTTGTACTATTTTTCATGAATGTAATTTTTTACTTTTTCTTTTAAAAGATATTAAAAATAATTTTGTTGAAAATTTCAATAATTGTTATATATATATATATATATATATATATATATATATATATATATATATATATATATATATATATATATATATATATATATATATATATATATATATATATATATATATATATATATATATATATATATATATATATAATAGTCACAGCGGGACTTATATATGCATACAGTATTCATAGCAAGAGTAAAGTGCCCTGTTTGCAAGTGCCTAAGAATTTGTTATAAAATTTATAACAAATGCTTATAATTAATTTAAAATAAATTAATTATACAATTATTATATTTATGTTATATACATATACATAATATATAGCATATTATGTTTGTGTGAGAGAGGGTGTATGTATATATATATATTTGTGTGCATATATATATGTATATATATATGTATTATACATACATATATATATGTATATATATATGTATTATACATACATAAAATTGATATTAGTTTATTATAGTAAGTAAATTGATCAATGAAATCACTATTTTATGGCTATTTAGATAGCTAACACAGCACTCACTATTTTTTAAATCTAACAACAAGCCAGTGTTACTAAAAAGTTAAAGATGACTGTTGAAAATATTGATGAATAACATTGAAAGTAGTTTATCATTGAGATTTTACAAAATTTAAAACATAGTACCTATTAACATAAGTTATTATGTATTATGTTATGTAACTATTTTTATTAACTTCCATTCTTATTTAAATCTGCTCAATACAATTGCATTGCAATTGATAATTATATTGTTTCTTCCAGGAGCTCTATTCAAGCTAATTCTAGTCATGACTTGTGACTCTTTTATAGTAACTATGTCAAGATTTTCTTAAAATGACTGTATTTCATAAAGCTTGTTTGCACATTTGTCTAAAACTTTATTTTGTTATGTTTTAGAAAGAAGAAAAGAAAAAAATATGCATAATAAAATATTTAAATTTTTCAGCTACTTTTTAGTGATTTTCTTTGTATTTGTGCATTGATATTTAAATATTACAGCGTAAAGATATAATTGTTTTTTCTTCATTGTTTAATGTTTCAGTATCATATAGTTTAAACCTTATTAGATTCCTTATTTAACATGATGTTTTGCACTGGTTGCACAATTTATATATATATATATCTAATTGTTGATTTTTTATATTTCTAATAATATTTTAACAAATATAATATGGTTCTATAACTGAACTTTTACCCAACTATATAATTGTCAAAATTTAATAAACAAATACACAACAATATAACACTTGGTCAGTTTTTATAAAAAAAGCAAAACAGAGTGTGTTCTTAAGTAGTTAAAATTAATACTTAGAGCGAGCGGTCTACCATTACATTACTACCACATTTTGGTCTACAATTATTTGATTTATATTGGTTACATGATTAGATATATTACAGCAAAAATCTATAATATTTTGATTGATATCATACCAGTTTTAAAAATTTTTTTTACATTTAGTATATAACTTGAGTTATTTAGCAAATAATAAATTTTATCAACTAATTTTAATAATAAATTTTATGCCAAATCCTAAATATATTTTATTTTTTAGAACCTCTCAAACTTTTAAAATCTTCAAAATTTTTGTAATTGTAATTCAAAATTGCACAAAAAAAAAAAAAAAATCAATTCAACTTCAAACTTGTTTCCACTAATGCCATTGAATATGTATTATTATAAATAATATTGAAATATGTATAATCATATTTATGTATATTTATTTAATATATTGATATTTAAATAACTAAAACATTTTTAGAGTAAAAACATAAGTTTATGTTTTAGACTAAATCATGCAATTCTACAATGAAATGATAATATGTTGATTATTGTAATTTGTTGAAAGTATGACATCAAGAAGGTAACAATTAGATTGAAAAAATAAAAATCAAAAAACAAAATTTATATGTTTTTAAACTTTTTAGAAGTTTGTTTATTTTTCAATTAAACTCTATTTATTTATTAATAGTATTTATTAATTAATAATTATTTTATTCTACAAAAGGTTTATAAATTTGGTTACAATAAATAAAAGTTAGAAATAAAAATTAGTATTAGAAGTAAAAATTAGTAAATTAGTAAAAAACTGTTGGCTACTTCTTTGCGCAAAGGAAGCTTCAAAATATTGTTTCCGATTCGGCTATGGATGGCATTTCAGTTCGAGCTATAACCAGAAATAAATGCATTTGCCAGTCAATAGCTCGAGATGTGTTTAAACTCCCTGCTAAGGAAATAATGAAACAATATATAAATGTGTTTGTAATATCAATGGAAAAAGATTTGGTTGCATCTACTCAGGGTGGAGCATCTGTAAACTAGAAGTATATTCGAAATTTAGATGTTATTTGTCAATTTTGTCTTAATCATAGTATACATCTTGGAGTATGTGACACACTATATGAAAAAACATGATATTGAAGGTTCAAGTGACCCCTGTGATGACGATAACAATGAAAATGATTCTTTTGATGAAGGCACCAATTTTGAATTTATAAATGATGATTGCGAAGATTATATTGACTACAATAATTTATTACTCCCTTGTATCACCCCCTCCTTTATTACCCCCACCCACCCTCAAGCAGGGGGGGGGGTAATAAAGGAGGGTGGGTAATAAAGGAGGGTGGGTAATAAAGGAGGGTGGGTAATAAAGGAGGGTGGGTAATAAAGGAAGGGCGGGGGTCGGGGGGCGAATTTAAAAAACACTAAAACAGCTGTTAATAGCTGTTTTTGAAAATTATAAAACACTAAAACAGCTGTTTTTTAAAAACCACTGTTTTTCAGAAACCCTAGATTATAATATACTTATAAAATATTAATCTTTGAAGTTAATTTTTTATATACATCGCATTGCTTTAAGCTTTACATTTTTGGCACCTCCAAATTTATACAAATTTCAGACCATAATTTTAATGAGGTTTCTTTTCTTAATTGATTTTTAAATTGTTATTTAAAAAATGTTTTCTTGCTAAAATAATTTTTCTATTTTTATTATTGCAAACTTTCTTTGCATCATACTAACTTTTTTTTCCTTATTTTTATTTATCAAAAGATTTGAGAAATAGTGGCCAATTATTTAAATGCACAAAAATTTCCTTGTGAACAAAACATTGAGCTATATGAAAGTGTTTATGTGCACTTAAAATTTATATCACTTTTTAATAATAATAACTAGTAATTTATAACAAACACTTAAACATTTGCAAGCAATGCAACTAAAAGAAGTCTTACCTTTGAGAAATGTTGATTCTTTTTTGTTTACTTTTGAAGATCTGAAAAAAATTGTTCTGTTGATTTTTAAAAGCCTTAACTAATACAGCATATATAATGGAGTTTGCAAGAATATTCCAGTCAGTTATGTTAAGGAGTTTGCAAGAATATTCTAGTCAGTTATGATGTAAGGAAAAATTCTTTTTGAGAACTGTTAATCACTGTTTGATAGGGTTCCCATTCTCCTCTTTTTTCCGTAGGAGAACGCTGTGAAAACTTCAATTTTAATTAGTTTAGCGCCGCACTCTCCTACGCAAAAAAGAGGAGAATGGGAACCCTACTGTTTGATGAATAGTGCTTAAAAAGTAGATTTGATGTACAAATCAATTTTGTTGAGGTTCTAGCATATCTTGAAGTTTTAGCCACCTTAGTGGCTCTATCTTGCAATATTTGCAGAGTGTATATTTTAAATAATTAAGAAGAAAAAAAAGAAAAGTTTTTTTTAAAATTTTGTATATATTTATATTTTTTTAAGTATTTTAAATCAAAATAATTTGTTAAATATATATATTTTTTTCATATTGCTTTAAAGCAACAACAAAAAAATATTTTATCTCAACTTGAAATCTACTATATGCCTAAAAATGGTTGATAATGGAAATTTTTCTTACTAAAAATTGAATAAATTGCTTTTTAGAAATAATATTAAACTTAACTAAAAAACTATATTAAAAAATTATTTTATTTAAATTAATAATATTACTAGTATTTTGGTTTATAAACAGCTTTTGTTTTGTCCGTAAATACCAATACGCAGATTTAACAAAGGACATATAAAAATAGAAAAAAACTCATTTTTTTCCTTCTATTTTATTTTTGGCACTTCTTTTTGAATAGCTGTATTCATTTTTTTTTACTTAGCTACTCAGCAATAATAATTTATATTAAAGTAAACAACACTTGGGTATTAAATCACCTAATGGTCCCCATGGTACCAAATCACCTAATGGTCCCCATGGTACCACCTCAAATTTGCTTCAAGTTTTGACCACCCACAGTATTTATGAAAAAAATACAAAACTCAAAATTTCAGCTTGATTGGCCAAACTGTTCAAAAGTTATGATTGATTTAATATTGACAAAAATCAGAAAAATTCAAGTACCAAAACATCTCAAAAATTCAATTTTTATCATTATTTATTTTTTTGCATAATTGTTTACATAATTAACTTTTCTTTGCTATTCAAACTTAACTTCTAATAAAAAATAATTTTTTGATGGTTAATTTGGTGATTTTTGTAAGGCTATTGTCTTAAAATTTCTGTGATTACTCATTAAATTGGTCCACTTTCAGTAATAAACATGACTGCCTAGCGCAATTATAACCTTGACATTTTGGTATGGTTAGAAAGCTGACCTCTTTAGCTATTCAATGGTGTACACGTGTTTCTTTGTCTCATTTAAAATTTGACCAATTAGAGCAATTTTTTTATTGTACCACTAGGACTTCCATTACAGCGGCAATGGTATTTGTACAATCAAATTCGTGAATATGTCAAGGATTCATTGCAAGATGTTGTTTGTCCGTTACCAAATTCTGGTGCTCCAATAATTCCTCGCGATGACAATTTTCAGTTGATGACTTCTGTACCTCTGGACCACGACAGCGATACCGATGACTACGAAGTTTTGGCAGAGGTACAAAGTACAAGAGGACGTTCAAGAAAACGATCAAAACAAGACAGTGAATCTGGTAAAAAACAAAAAACTGTCAATGAGACACGACCTAGAGGTCGAGGTCGGGGTCATGGTGCACGAGGGCGTGGTTTAGACTTTTAACTGTTTTTTTTATTTTTGTTTTAAACTTTTAATGTTTGTTTTAACTCTTTACTTTTTACTCTGTTATGCTTGCTTTTAAACCAGCACATGAAATTTTTTATAAACAACATTTAGGTATTTTTTTTGCTTTAAATATTGTCAATAGATTTAAAAATCTAAAAATTAAAAAATTGATAATAATTTAATTTACTATGTACTAAAAGTGTTATAATTTAAAAAGTAATCAAGCTACAGTAATAATTTTTTCAGGACTTGTTGCAAATGTATCACAGTAGATGTGTGCCAAATTAGAACAAAATCCATGCATGGTTGCTAAGGAGTTTTCTATTTTATATGACATCAAACCTTTAAACACGTTTTTTTCCGTTTTAAAATTTTAATATAGATTTTACATTTTTGCTCATAACTTTAGCTAGGGTCAAGCTAGAGCAATAATTTTTGCATCATTTTAAAGCAGAATATTATACCTTTTCAAATATGTATCACACTCAAAACTTAAAATTTTATACATGTGACTGGTTTTGGTCAGATGGGTCACATATAGACAATCATCAAAAAAGATTTAAAGACCTATACTCTATCTTATGACATAATTTTAGCATTTTGAGTGCAATGCTTTTTTAGTTTAAAAGACCTAATAGCGCAAGTTATATTATGTTTCAAAAAAATAAAAATAAAAGATAAAAATGCTGAAAGAAGAAGTGTATATATGCATGAAACATAAGTACACTAATTTCTCTGATTTACACTACTCATAATACTGTCATAATCATTTGCAAATTTGTAGTCACAAGCACTTCTACCCTTAATGGTTGGAGCACTTGTTTGACATATTACTTTGTCAAATGGAACCCAACACTGACTTTATTGTGCATCATTAGTCTATTTTAAATTTAATTTGTTTCATTGCATGAATTTTACATTAGCATCTTGTTTTTCATTACAAATCTCAAGCACAAGCCCTATGTACCATTCATCACCGTAAAAACATGTAATGTATTTACCAAGTTGAAAGTTTGAAGAATCTTTTTTTGCCAAGTTAATATTATTCAGCAAATGGGTATCATAGACAATATCGCTAGAGATTATCCGTTTAAAATAATTTCTCTCCACCTGGTACAAAACCGTGATAGCTTCTTGTGCCTGGGACTGTGCTCATCTCTTCATATCATTTCTTTAGGTCAAAATATTTTTTATGGTTCAAGTGATATCATCATTTGAAATGTAAAATATGTTAACACCTTAAATGTTTTTTTTAGCCCATGTAAACAGTTCATTTGGTGTAAAAATCTGGTTTTCATTTGCTGCTCGTAGACTCGGTTTTGCTGCTTCTCTTTTTATAGTTCCTCCTATTCCATCTCATGGACTTTTGCCATGAGATTTAGCAAAGAAGTGATGCTCAGCATTCAGATTGTGATCTTCAAAGTGATTCATTAAGTTTAACAGACATTTGTAATTTTTGTACTGTGACACAGCATTATCACTGAAATATTTTACTTTATTGTTTGTGGGTAGTTTGATTTTGATCACTGGGAGTAACTTTGTGAGAAAACAATGAACTGTTGTTTGGTCATGGCTAAGATGGTCAGAAATTGTACAATAGCATTCACATTTGAGTTGGTTTTTTTCATCTTTGTAGTAATCAGCAACGGATGTAAGGTAGGTTCATCGGCTTGACAGTAAAATCCTTGTTCAGCATCTTGCACAAGAAAACTATAGTTCTCTGCAAAATCCATAAGAATAAGACAAGTGTGTTGATCTAATGTTCTTTTTGCCTCTGAGAAATACGAGGACTGTGCTTCTTTGATAAAGTGGTGGTGACAAAGATCATACAAAGTTTCACTTAGTGTTTCAATAAACTCAATAATGTTTGTTTGGGCTGTGACATGTGCAGTTCGGTCAGTTGACTTCCATTGTTTGTATGTGATCTGATCGTCAAAATCAAATTTATCCATTTATTTACCCATAAAAATTGAAAAAAATTACAGATTTATTTATAATTTTACAAAATTAGGTTCGGTGTCACTCGTATAGTTAAAAGCTAGTCATTGGAGTGACACCTTAATAAAATAAACAAATAAAGCAAAAAACAAACAAACAACAAAAAGTAATAATATAGATAGTGACCAAAAAATTGTTATAATAAAAAGAAGAACAATAACTATTAAAAAAGCCAGACTAATAGCAAAAAAGGAAAAAGTGAATGAACTGACATGAGAGGTAATGAATGACAACATTTAACGATCAGATTCTGATCGTTAAACGTTGTGTTATCTCATTCATTCAATCTGAGAAGAGTGATAGAAAATAAAATGAAAACAATAAGATATAATTAAATATTATGAGTCAAAAAAATACAAAATCTTTTGAATAATAGCAACAAATATAAAATGCAACAATAATAAAAATAATTAGCAAAACACAACAAAAACAAAAAAAAAATACACGACAATATAATCAATACACAAAAATACACGTAAGTATAAACAATGCAAACAACGTAAATTAATAAAACTTAAAAGTTGTTTTTTTTTATTTTATTTTCTTTTGATAACTTATTAAAGTTTTTTATTTTCGAATATCTCAAGAACATTTTTTCTTTTAACTTTGCTTTTAGTTGTTCTTTTTATTTAATATTTTTCTCCAGTTTATATTCTTTAATATTTTCATTGTTTTCATTTCATTAGTTTATTGTAAATCTTTTATTCTTAAAAATTTTTATTTGCTTTTTCTTTTTTCTATTTTTCTGCCTTTTGCCGTTAAAAAAACACCTATGTAATTTTTTCAAGTTTGAATTCATTCATACAGTTAGTACAAACTTTTTGACTAGGTTTGATCTTAAGTTGATTTGCTATTGATATGTTGACTTTACACAATCCCTTTACCGGGGCAGTTGGAACATAGATGAAACGTGCAGCTTCGACTATCTATATTACAAACACATATTTTCATCAAATCTTTGTAATATACTAAATGGCCCTTAGGTAAAGCAGCGCACATCAACTTAGCATTTTGATAATAAGAACATACACAAACTGAGTGATTTCCACGACTGTCAACTGTGATGCACCACTACGGCCTTAGTTCACATAACTTGCTGAATCCAACTTTATGTGTAGGGTATAACTTCTTAAACTCGAGATAAAGTTCCTATAATCGAACTAATATTAAACGTTTTTGTTTATGAATTTTTACATTATTTATATGTACAGAAACAAAGTTTTGCAAGTTTTTTCCATTGACCAACTATCAGGAGTTAGTGTTAGTAGTTTAAGTTTTTCTTACTTCAAACTTATTTTCATTTTATTTTTTATTGCATCTAACAGTTTGTCTAAATCATTACAGTTAATACATTTTTATTTTTTTCCGATTCTATATCTTTTGGGTCTATATTCAATGCTGACGCAACTAGGTTTATCATACTTGTCGCAACTTTTTTTAGCTTTTTGCTTACCATATCCTAATTTGTCGCGCCTACTACATTTTTGAGTGGAGATATTTCCAATATAGGTACACTCTTATTAAGAACTGTCTTATCAAGGTCTGAGCAACTAAAATCTTCTTTAGCACCTTCATCTTGACTAACTTATGTAATTTTTTCAAGTTTGAATTCATTCATACAGTTAGTACAAACTTTTTGACTAGGTTTGATCTTAAGTTATTTGCTATTGATATGTTGACTTTACACAATCCCTTTACAACAGTATTTTTGAAGTGCTTCATATCTAGAAATATAGGCTTTTTCCTGGTGAAAACATATCTCCTTATTTAGTTCAAAAGTGTATCCTTTCCTTTGAATAAAAACTTCAATATCAGTATCTTTTAGTATTATTCTTTCTACCATTCTACAATATGACAATTTATCACAATCTTCATTTAAAACTCTTCCCACACAACATTTTTCTGACATTTTTTATTAGTCTAAAAATATTAAAATCAAGGGTTAAATATGTAATATAATCTAAAAAAAATTTTTTTAATATTTTTCCAGTAATAAAATCAGTAAAAATGAAATCTCAAGTACAAATGTGGTTAAAACTGTCTAGAATGCAACCAATAAGCTGTTTCTACGTATAACTATTTTCATACACAAAATTTTTTAGTTTTTTGTTTTTGCAATATTAAAAACTAAAATAATAAAATCCAGAAAATACTGTGCAGATTTAGATTTTAATACAAACTCTTGAAGCAATTGAAGTATTTTAAACTCAAATTACAACCATGTGAAAGTTATATTATTATCATTATATTATATGCATAAAATTAAACAAATACATATTATAAAATCATGCCAAATAGATTAAGTTAATGTTGATAATGTTATTTTAGAGAAAACTGATTATATTTATTCAGGGAAAAATTCAAAATATACATAGTCATAGGGCTACAATCATCTTATAAGATAAAGTATAGGTCTGTAAATTTTTTTTGGTGATTGTCTATATATAGAACCTAGCCAGTAAAAAGTTTCATAATTTATTTTAACTGTCTACGCTACTTTCTATGCCTACGAAGTGATTGTAATTAATTGCATTTTTTAAAAAAAGTGATATTTTAACAGGCTGCTGCAAGTGCTAAAATAACTTTTAACACAATTTTAATTTTTTACTCAAGTGGTTACTCTAAGCACACAAAAGCAACAAAAAGTTGGCACAGTTTGCCTGTTGGTATTGAACTGTAGCACATTAAAGTTTCCAAATTTTTTTCTAATATTGCATTATTTAGCAACTTTGAAGTACAAAAACTCAAAAATTGTTTAAAATCAGTCAAAAGATTTCAGTTGATCATCTTTTTTATTTACAAAGTTATGTTCTGTCAAAAATCAAAAAAATCTACTGTAAGCTCCAGATACTCAAATTTTGCCGATTTTGGTCTATATTGATTCAATTACACCTTTTAAACGGTTTGGTCAATCAAGCTGAAATTTTCAGGATTGTGTTTTTTTTCTTCACAAAAGCTGTGGGTAGTCAAAATTTGAAGTAAAATTGAAGTGGTACCCTGGGGCACTTTTAAAAAACTAGGTGATTTCATATAGAATAACCCACTTGTTTATAAGTTTTTAATTTGATTTTTGCAAATCTAAATCACTTGGTTTTTCGGTAATTTTGTAACAAAAATTTAAAATTTAAATTTAATTTGATTGCAATAATATACTATAATTTTTTAAAAATAATTACTCTTTATTTATCTAAATAATAATAATAATAGATAAAAAATCTAAATTATAAACAAGTTATGTTTTATTAAAATTTCTGTATTTAGAATCCATATTTAATTAACCATTTCTATGATATAAGTGTTTTTTATCACAAATTTTATATTAATATATTACAGATTGAAGTTTATATAACCTTTTTTTTTGCTTAGTTATTTTTGTTTAACAAACTTTTTTAAATGGAAGCCCTAAACTCAATGTTAGTTGAAATAACAACACAAGAAGACTCAACCCAATTAATATAATAAATGTCAAACAAATATTAAAGCAATTCTCTTTCTTATAATAAATAAGAAGACATCACATTACAGCTAAATTTATGTGTTTTTGGACCTTTCTCTTCAAGAGAAAGGCTTCATTAGGAAAACCAGTCTAAATATAACAGCAGAAAGAATATATAATTTTTAAAGTATCAACAATACACTGCGACCATTTTCTATAGGCGCACGTGGATTATGTCTTAAAAATGTACTTAACTTTATTTTTATAGTGTTTTGCAATAAATTATAAATAAAGTATCAAAAAATAATGAAAATTATCAAATTTGAAAAGAGGTCAATCATAAATGAATTAAATTTAAAAGATAGCTGACTATTTTTTATAGACTCAGTTTACATTTTTCAACGAAACTATCAAAAAAAAATGTTTTTATCACATTTTTAGTACTCGATTGGACCTCCTTTGCGCTCAATTACTTGATAAGTTCATTTTTGCATAATTCCCACCAAGTTTTCCAGCACTTTTGGCTCCATATCCTCCCAGCATTCTGATACCGCTACTTTTAGCTCTGCCACAAAGTTATATTGCTTTTAGTCAGCATAGATACGTCTTACAATGATTCCCCAGATGTTTTAAACAAGATTCAAATCTGGACTGCAAGCAGGCCACCACATTTGCTCAGTTTTTTTAGCTTCAAACCAAGCTTTAGTTACGTGTGAATGCAGGCGTTGTTATGTTGAAAAACAAACTTTTTGCATCGATATTTGTTTTGAAATGGAGTCAAACATAATTTTAGCACATCAATGTATCGAGAACTTTTCATTTTGCAAGATGTAAATGCAAAATTTAATTTTCCTGTTGCACAAAACCCAAGCCAAACCATCAAAGATCCACCACCGAAATTCCTTGTTGAAAAATATTTGGGTTCTCTCCTCAAATCACGCCGGTAACTACTAAAATCATCAGGCCCATCAAGATTTAACTTTTTCTCGTCCCAAAAAATCACCTGGTATTGATTACAATAATATTAAGCTATTTAGACATCTTACGTATTCATGAGCATTTAATCTAAAATTTCTTACTTGCTCTGAATCGCGTGCTATGTTTTCTTGAGAGAATTCCATCCGTTTTTCTTTGTGAATGGGCTTCAAATTTGGTGCTTTATTGATTTTTGGTTGTGCAATGTGTGGGCTGTTTTTAAGAACTTTCCTAATTATCTCCTTGCAAACATTTAAACCTAAATCTGACTTAATTGTTTTCAAACTTTTTGATGAATTTGATGCGAGTCAAACAATTCTGCGTTTTTCACGGCCTGAAACCTTAAAATTTTTTAGTTTTCTCATGATTGTTGCATAATCTGTTGGGTTTTTCAAAAAATTACAGATAACGTGATCTGATCTCTTCAACCTTCAAGCAATTTCTCGCAATTTAGAACTTTTTTTTTTTTTTTTTTTTTTTGAAAATAAGTCAATATTTGACCTTTTTCAATATCGGTAAGGACCTTTCCTTTCGGCATTTGGTTAAGTTCAACTTAATTTCGACTCACAAAATAAGAAATACTACAGAATATAAGAAACTTGTGACAAAACTCGTAAAAACTTTAGTGCGTCTATAGAAAATTGCTCGTCAAATCTCATAAAAACATTAGTGCGTCTATAGAAAATTGCCTCGTGAATATTAAAATTTAATTATTTTAATACAGTCAAGAAAATAATCAAATGCATAATAGATCATTTTTTTCTTACATATACTTATTCAAAAGTACCATTAGAACAATCTTATTACCACTGTAACACTGTAAATCCGCTAAATTCTACATGCGTCTATAGAAAATCGTCGCAGGGTAGTGCAATATTTATTAGCAATAAATGACTGATTTATGTTTGGGTTAAATTTTTTTTTTTTTCGTGCAGGGCCATGCAGAGCATAAAAATGTAATAAGGTTGTTTTGCGTGCCTTTTTCTTAGTAAAGTTACAGATTACTGTATCAAAGTCTATATGTTTTGCAATTTCAAACTCAATATTTAACTTAGCAAGTTTATCAAAGCAATCCTGTCTCATTGTGGATAAAATATTTTTTATATTTTGAAATATTTTTTTTATAAGTTAAGGCTTGCTGAACCTTCTTTCTGCTGATGCTACTGTTGCTACTGATGTTGCTAGAAATGTCTTTAAACTAGCCAAAGCATTTAAGATTTGCAGTGCACCCAAATGTTTTGTATCAAAATCCGCTTTGTGCATTGTTATGTGCTTATTTTCTTCTCCAAAGTCTTCACTAACAATATCTGTGAAATATTTCTGTGCAAAATAACTGCTTTATGTATTTATTCTTTCTCCAAGCTTTCCTGGGAAGTGTGTGCGGCCTCACGCCTTGTTTGTCCGCGTTCAAAGTAATTTTTTTAGACAAACTGACCATGGCAGTTAGCATCTTTTAACTTATAAAGCATAAGGGGTAAACAGATTCTAAATGTTGACCGGCCTCGCACCCCATTTTCATCTATTAGGCTGGCGTAGATATATTTTTAATACATTGTTTCCAGTTTAGGATGTTGAATGCTGGTTCTTCTTGACTCAATGCATGAGTTTTGCTTGTGTCTCTGTTTTTATGACTAAGCAACTCATTCTATTATCTCCTAATGAAGGTACAGCTCTAAAACTCAGTTTTATAGTTCTGAAGCCGGCTGGTAGTCAGGTTTCATGAACTCTGTGGTAGCTCTCAAAGAGGCTGATTCCATCAACAGCTAAAAAATATCAAAGTATTAACAGTGCCATGTTGCACATGGATGGTGTCCCTGTTTGTACTTTTGGTGTGCATTGCCAAGGCCACATTTAGAGCCTTTGTTACGGCTTAGGGTTTGTTAATAGTAATGAGTAATTGCTTGGGCTATTAAACAGTCAACTTCTTTAATAATTTTAAAAACCAAAAGCTATAAAACACAAAAAACCATCATCATCATAAAGTTCTCTAAACCTCTAAATCATACAATATACATATTGGTGGTCTTCGAAGTAACTTTTCTTCTGTTGAGTCTTATCTCTTGCAAAGTTCACTTGACCTACTTGCTCTTTGTGAGACTAATTTGAGTTCAGCTGTCTCATCTTATGATCTTAGTGTTGATGATTATCTTCCTTTAATTCGTAAAGACTCCAATAGTCTCATGCTTGGCCCCTGTTCATTTACATTCATAAGAATTCATCCATTTGTCGGGAAACTAGGTTTGAATCCACAGACTACTCTTTGATGTGCTTTCGTTTAACACCACTTCATACTATCGCCTTTCTCTTTGTTCTATATCGCTCTCCATCATCTCGAGACTGCACTCTTTTTGATATTATTTCTGATCAAATTGACCAAGCCCTCTCTCTTTATCCATCAGCTAATATTGTTGTTTTTGGTGACTTTAATGCTCATCACACTAAATGGCTTGGCTCTAGTGTCAGTGACTCTGCAGGCATTAAAGCCCACAACTTTTGCCTTTCTCAATCCCTAGTTCAAATAGTCAACTTTCCAACTCGCTTTCCAGACAACCCGAATCATTTACCTTCTCTACTTGACGTATGTCTTGTTTCTGATCCTAGTCAGTGCTCAGTTTCTCCACATTCACCCTTAGGTGCTTCTGATCATGATTTGATCTCTCTTTTTAAAACTATTATCTCACTCTTCTTCATCATCTGAATCCCCCTATTATTGTACCTCTTACAACTACCTTAAAGCTGACTGGGACTTTTCTGTGATTTTCTTTGTGATGGTTCTTGGGTAGAAATCTTTTGTCTTCCTGTTGACAAATGTGTTTCTTACATAACAAGGATTCAGTCTAGCATGGAATCTTTTATTCCCAATCGACAATTCCAGGTCAAGCCCCACTCTTCTCCATGGTTTTCCTCACATTGTGCTGCTGCACAATGTGAAGTCTGTTTATTACTGCTAGAAACTATTGTAAAAAGGTTTTGTCTAATGCCAAAGTCCGCTATTCTCAGGTCATGAAATCTCGTATTTCATCACAAAAATTAGGCTCTTGAGACTTCTGGAGGATCTTTAACAGTATCAATAATAAAGGCAAATCTGTAATTCCATCTCTCTTGTATGGTTCAGACTTTGTCACCTAATGACAAAGCTGAATTGTTTGCTAAGAACTTTTCATCAATATCATCTCTTGCTTCCACTAGTTGCTTTCTACCTAATATTGCCAACAAACAGGTTGATCCATTGCTTGACATTCGTATCACTCCAGCTTCTGTATCTGAAGTGATTTCCTGCTTAGACTCTTCTACAGCTTGTGGTCTGAACAACATACTTGTTATAGTCTTGCAGAAGTGTTTTCCGGAGCTGTTGTCTATACTTTCAAAACTATTTAACAAGTGCTTATCAGAGTCTTGTTTTCCAGCCTGCTGGAAAGCAGCATCTGTAATTCCTACTTGCAAAATTTCTGGAAAGCGATCTGATTTGTCTAACTACCGTCTCATTAGTCTTCTTCCTATCATAAGCAAGGCTTTTGAATCTTTAAATAACAAATACTTAATCACTCATCATTGAATCTAATAACTTACTTTCTGATCAATATGGATTTTAATCTTCTTGTTCTACAGCGGATTTGCTAGCAGTAATAAACGATAGGTTTTATAAAAGGTGGAGAGGTTAAGGCCATCGCACTTGACCTTTCTGAAGCTTTTGATAAAGTTTAGCATGCTGGTCTTCTCCATAAGCTTTCTTCTTATGGTGTATCTGGCAACATCTTTAAGATTATTGAATCCTTCCTTTCCAATTGTAATATAAAAGTTGTCCTCGATGGACAGCACTTTTCTTCTTATTCTGTAATTTCAGGGGTTCCTCAAGGTTTTATTCTTGGCCCTAAACTCTTTTTAATTCACATTAACGATCTTCCAAATATTCTCACATCTAAGGTGGCATTGTTTGCTTATGATACTACCATTTATTCTTGTCATGATAAGAAGCGAACACTCTCTGATTGCTTGGAGGGGGCATTTAAGCTTTATAAAGGATCTCACTTCTGTTTCAGCATGGGGCTCACAGTGGCTGGTGAACTTTAATTCAGATAAAACTCAATTTTTTCAGCCAATTGTTATCACAATAATTTAGATCTTCCTATATTTATGAATGGTAATGTACTCGATGAGTCATATACCTTTCATTTTCTAGGATTAACTCTTACTTCTGATCTTTCTTGGAAACCATATATCAAATCTGTTGCAAAATTAGCATCTGCTAAGATTGCATCTCTTTATTGAGCTTGACACTTTCTATTCTCTATCTCTATAAATCTCAAATCCGGCCTTGTATGGAATAATGTTGCCATATCTGGGGCGGATCTTGTAACGATGACCTTTCTCTTTCAGATAAGTTGCAAAAACGCATTGTAGACATAGTTGGAGCTGCTCTTGCAGCTAACCTTTAACCATTATCACATCGTCGTAACGTTGCTTCTCTTTCTCTTTTCTGCAAATACTATAATGAGCACTGCTCTAAAAAGCTAGCGTCTCTTGTGCCATCTACTAAAATTCATACTTGTGTTACTCGTCATTCAATTAAGTCTCATCCTTTTTCTGTGTCTGTTCCTAAGTACTCCAAAAACTCTTATTCGTCTAGTTTTTTTCCTTGATCATCAGTTCTTTTGAATTCGTTTTCTTCATCTTGCTTTCCTGATTCATATAATTTGCAATCTTTTAAGTCATCTGTCAATCGTTATCTTGCTCTATAATCTTTATCTTTTTTCCGCCAGTAACTTCCAACTCTGATTAGTGGTTGCTTACAGCCTTGTTGGAAGCGAAGATGTTTTAAAAGTTTTTTTTTTTTGATAATTCGCTTAAATAAAAAGAGTTAATATATTTAATAGTTAGTGAAAACTTCTTTTAAAAAATTTATTATTGATTGTCGATTATACTTTTAAAATTCTTTTTTTTAAAGATGGTTTCATCACCACATCAATGGGCAGGAAGCAGAACAGCTGCTAATGGACCGTGGTACTAATGGTAGTTTTTTATGTAGACCTAGTAGTTCAAAAAAAGATTTCACTCTTTCTGTTAGGTTAGTTTTTTAGGTTAGAATTTTGATTTTTTTAACTTATGAGTGTAATAATTATATATATTTTTAATGTTTTAATAAATATAAGGTTTAGATCCTAATAAGTAGAAGAAGTTAATATTCCAATTTTTTAAAAGTATTGAAAAGCTGTGAAATTTTATAAATTTTTATTTTTAAATTCGATTTTTTTTAAATCAAATTTCTAAAAAGTATTCCTTTAGAAGATTAATTTATTGTTTTTGTAAAATGCGATAACATGCCCTTGTTAAATAAAAACTTACAAATCTATAATAGAAAAATGCAAGGCATTAAAAGACCTGGAGAAAGAGATGTCTAACAAAGAGGTTGCCTAAAAGTATGATGTCCTAAAGAACACAATATCAATGTGGTTTAAAAATAAAAACAAATTATTTATCCCGCTGGAAAAAAACAGCACAAAATCTAAACACAAGAAATTTGGCAATGGCAATTTCGAAAATAAAGACAAGGCCACTTGATGGCACCATACTGAAAGAATAGACACTAAATTTTGCAGAAGCATTAGAAGAGTTCAATTTTGAAGCATCTGATTGTTGGCTTCATAATTCCCCTTAAGGTCTTTAATAAGACTTCTTCACAGTTTCGATAGTTTTGTTGGCGCACATAATTAATAGTACTTTTTGCTTCCTTATGCACAGAATTGCACGAATATAAGTAAATACACAGATATATGAAAGCATTCTTGAATGAAACAGTTGTTTACATGACATTTTTCTTTTTTTCAAAATAAAGACATCAATTTTGCTTTATATAAGTTTGATTTAACTATTCTAAAATTTATACTCTTTATATGTTTTTTTTATAGAATATATATGAAATAAATAAAAGCTCTTAGTGAGTGTGATAATGCACAATGATAATTATATATATATATATATATATATATATATATATATATATATATATATATATATATATATATATATATATATATATATATATATATATATATATATATATATACACATATATACATATATAGGCCTCGACAGGAGGCCTATATATAATTTTTTCATAAATATAAACAACCTTTATTATTTATTTATTATTTTTTTTTTATAGATATTGATTAGAAAAATTTAAAAACTTGTGTAAACTACATAGAATATAAAAGACAAAGTTTAAGTTTCAGATTGACTTTTTTTTGCATACAAAAGGCGATTGTTTATTTTTCGTAACAGTTACTGATTTTTTTATATATAACAGTTACTGATTTTAACTATACAAATGGCTTACAACTTGTGAATATAGTAATCTCGACAAAAAAGTTATTTTATGCTACAATAATTTTGTTTTCGGTAAAACAGAATTTATCGCTATAAATGTGAATAAAAATATTACATAATTATACTATAAAGTTGTAGTAAAATAAGTAAAAAAAAGAATTTTTTTTTTCTTTAAACACAGATGCTAAGAAATTTTTTTTTCTAAAATAACTAAAACAATGACAATATGATCAAGTTCGCAAAATTGTTTATAAAAGAAAAGCATTATGGTTGTAACTAAGATGAAAAATTCATTTTTATAATAAGCTAATAATTGAATAATAAACTGCAATGCTTTATTAAGGTATGGTTATTACAAAAAAAAAAATTCAAAAAGTGCGCCAATTGAAATGTAAATGTTTTTAATTAGATTGGACTAACTGATTGGTTTCTTAAATAAAAATTTCTTAAAAAGTTTCTTATAAAAAATCCTATTATGAAACAATACAATAAAATAAGGTTACATTCTTAGCTGCATTTGTTTAGGGCTCAAATTAAAACAATAAAATTTCATTCAATAGGCATTTATAGGAATATACTTATATAAATTATATACATTGGTATAATAATTTTTGACAAATCAAGGTTTACAAAATTTTTTAAAAGTTGACTGTTTTTAATGACTGGTTAAACTTTCATGAAAGTCGTTATTCTTATCAGTGACTGATAAATATATTCAAATTTTTTTTTTAGTTTTGGGATGTTGTTTTTTTGATGATAACAAGAAAAAATTAATGCGGGTGTCTCGATAAGCTTGGGGTGAGTGTGAAAAATTTCCAAAAATTAGTAAACATCCCCTTTGATGTATTATGCACTTAAGAGTACTATTGTATCCAAGGTAATAAATCTTTGTAGTATTCAGGTGAACATTTTAAGTCCTCTAATTTATTTATAATTGATGAATTAGCAGCTGTCTTTTATCATTTTTATAATATTCTTTTACCACATAGAGTCCATATTTTTTTGATTCATTTTTAACAACTCTCTGTTAATACTCAACAGTGTGTTTTAACAGTTGATAGTTGACTCTATTGTCTGACTTTCTTAAGTTTGTGAAATCCCACAGTTATATATTTATATTTTGTTAATGAGAAGTTATTTTTACTACCAGTTGCTAAAAAAACTCCAAGGTATTTAAGTTTAAAGTGATACTTATGGTATCTTTATGCAATCTTAATAAAAAACAATATTTACTCTCTGTATTGGAGCACCAGGAATTATTGAACTTGTAGCTTACCTTCAAAAAAAAGCTTGTCAGATATTTTCATATATTTCCTGCAAGAACATTAATCAATACTTCTTTTTCTTGCATTGAGATTGTTGTTAAGTTTGTTTAGAGACTCTTTCATTATTCACTTTCAAATGTTTGGTTATTCTCCTATCTTGAATCTACCATAGCAGGGATTGTTCACTTTAACCGTTTCACAGAACTTGAATTTTAAAATTAAATTTAATAATATAGTCAAATTGTAAAAACTTGGTGTTCTATTATTTCTTTTAAAATTTTTTAACAGTTTTTTACCTTACCTTACAGTTGTAGCTAATGGTTTTTTACCTAACCTTACAGTTGTACCTTAATAGCACAACTTGTAATTAACTTAAGCCATAAACAAATTAAATATATAAAAACAGAATCAGGTTTATTTGAAGTAATTAAAACATACAGAAGATTATCATCAATTTGAGCACTTTATTGTAGTGAGAACAGTTTAATGTAAGTGAGGTTTTATAACCCCAGATCTTATATGTTGAGCATATGAATATTTTGTTATACCACAAAGTTATATGATTGTATGTATGTTTACTGTAAATTACCAAGTATCATAACATTAATATAATTGAACTCAAAAAATTGCTTAATTGAGGACCTAAATTTCTTAAGAAGTATTTTATGAATTTAAATCAGTTAAAAAAAAAAAACATTTTGAATTGATTTTTTTAATTGATAAAAATTATAAAAAAAAGCTTCATCCCATTACCTAAGAGATGCTTTAATTGGTCATGCAGCAAACTACCCTGAAATGTTTGGAACAACAACTTTACATTTACTACAGGTAGATGTACCCTAAAAACCACACATATGATAAAATTTTTTTTTTTTAAATAGATAGTATACTGCAAAATTTCTTCACATGTTTTATTACTACTACTGAAAATAAATCCATCCTGGGTTCTGCTGAAAAGATAATCCCTTTTTCGGGGGTGCTGCTGAAAGTTATTAACTTATTGGTTACTAATTTTTACTTTGTCAAAAGTGGTATTCTGAGTATATATACAAACAGTTGGTAAATGCTGTAGCATTGTGCAAAGGTAGTAGCGTAGAAGGACAATATGCCCTTAAATAAGTTGTTTTTCAGATATCTAACGCTAAGATGCTATTAAAATGTTTTTATAGCATGGAGAAATAAATAAAATAAATTACACAAGATACCAATATCCACTCAAGCTATCTTACGCAAGACCGCATGAGTGGAAACATTGAGTAATGTATATAATATGTTTTATTAGGTTAGTTTTCTACAGATCCGCTTAAATATAAAAAAATATATTTCTAGACTTTTGCAGGGATCAAGAGGTACATAGTTTAGAAATGTCTTACAAAAGTGTTATCCAGAACATTCTTTGATATTCTCTTAACTATTGCTTAACTAAATCTTGATTTCCTACCAGCTGGAAAATTGCATCGGTGGTTGCAGTTTTAAAAAATTCTAGAAAATTAAAAAAAAAACTGGAATGACAGACACTTGCTGTGATCTCTCTATCGAATCACGATAACTGCTCATGCAGTTTTCTTATTAGCAAAGTCTTTATATTTTTTAGTTAACAAACTTCTAATATCCTACCTTAAGTAAAAAAAAAAAACTCTCTGACAATTGATATAGATCCTCTCGTTCCACAGCACATAAAAATTCTGTTGTGCATCAAACATTTAAATGATCTATTTTGCGGTTTTTAGGTTTTTTTTAGGTTTGGGAATCTTGCAATAGTTCAAATTTTTAGTTTATTACATACTGACTTTTTAACATTAGAAAATAATTGTTATTTGTAAACCAAAAATACAAATATAAGAAATTCAAATATTTTTATATTTTCATTTATTTAGTCTTCTTTTAAAACAAAAAGATTTTGTCCAAAAAAATAACTCTTTATATTTAAAGAAAACAGAAGCTAAATTAATTTTATAACATTTGTATATTTTTTTGAGTCAATTTTTCAAGTAATTTAGTAAATTGTTTAAAAAAAGTTACTTTTAAATTTCATAAAAACAGTAAAAATACAAAAAGCAAATATATAAAGAATTTTTATTTGCTTTATGAATTTATTATTAGTTGTATTTTAATATATATTTGCAAAACAATATAATATAATACTTTTTATTTTATTTTATATTTGGCTGCCATAAACTTACAACAAAAGAGTCACACCCAAAGCAGGGTATTTGGTAGCAAGGTGTTAAGGGTCATTAACACCAAAATAATGACCAGAAACCAAAGTCCTAATAATAATAGTAAGAGGTCTAATTGTGCAATTGTTCGGCAATTATAAGAGTTTTTAAAAATTTCAAAAATATTTTAGCTGGTAGGAAAACGAGATTCATTTTAGCGCTTATTAAATAGTTTAGAGATTATTAGAGAAAGTTTTAGACTTTGGTAAGACTGTGACAGAAATGCTGTCAAGCCCACAAGTGTTACGTGACAATTAAATTTAGCAACGAAGGCAGGAGTGATTTGGATGTCTAACAATTGATCTGTTTCTCTGGGATGGCAATAGTCTTCAAAACTTTTGAAATAAAATATAAGATTTAGTGAGCTGAAACTAATAAAGATCAACACCTTTTTCTATTGATTTAATATAAACTTGTCACTGTATATTTTACTGTAATACTCTTATATTTTACAGTTGTTGACAAAATCATTCTCTCTGAGAGTTACTACCATACTACTAGTTAACTACCAGCCTTAGAGTCACAGTCAAAAACTCATGAAATTAGTCATAACGATCCTGCATTCATTGTCCTAGGCAGGAAACAGGATTACACAGGTTTGCATCTAAATAAAGGTAGCAAGAAAACGTATTTTCAGCTTATCCGTGAAGTCTTTGCCTAAGAAGACAGTATTTGGGTGCAGTTAACATCCATAATAAGTATTAGTGTTAAGACTCTCTAGCCTTTACTTAACCATAAGCTCTTGGGTAGTGGGGGTATTTTAAGTAAGAGTTTAACTGGCTTTTGTCTAGAAAAGCAAGTTCTACAAGGCAGCAGGATACAAGAGAAAACATACTTTTTGCTTTCATTTTTCAACATAAAAGTTTGAAAAATGAAAGCAAAAGTAAAAATAAAACCAAATTGCATTTTTCAACATCTTCAACATTTTCAACATAAGTTTATCACAAACAAATTTATGCTTGTCTTTTACAACATTTTTAAGTTTGTTTTTATGTATTTTTTGATTAATATAGGATCTTTCTTTTGTTTTACCAATAATCATTTTATACAAAAGTTATTGATGCTGAAATTAAATTTTACATTGTTAGAAAAATGAACCTATCTATCAAAGATTGTTAATAACTTCTATTATTACATTGTTAGTATAATTCTGCTTACTTAAGCTGTTTTTTTAGGCGAAATGATAGAGTGACTCATATAAAAATTCAGAACAATGGAGAATACTATGATCTCTATGGAGGAGAACAGTTCTCAACATTATCTGAACTCATACAATATTACATGGAACATGATTTGCATGAAAAAAATGGAGAATTAATTGAACTAAAATATCCAATGAATTCAAAAGACCCAACTTCAGAAAGGTTTGTATTTAGTTCAAATGATAAAAATATATAAATATGCATAAATAGCATAACATATAACATAAAAGTTATAAATATAATTATGTAAAGTTATTTTTAATAATGACTAATTTTAGTGTTAAAATCTTCATAAACTTCAAATATTTTTGTTATTGTAATGTTACAGTTTAATATTTACTTTATAGTAGATTTTTTATTTTTATTTTTTAATATTTTTAAAAATAAATAAAACAAAAAAGAGGATATTATTGCGGATAAAATATATTCGCACGTGTGTTTATTTTTGTAATTTAAATCTTCTTACAATTACATTTTTCTAATTAAAAAAAAAGATATTTATTTTTATAATTTTGAAGCATTTTAAATTTATGTATGCAAAAAAAATGTCAATGATATACATATTATTTTTTGGCGTTGCATTTAGATCAAAATAAACTATTTCAATCCACATGTACATAGTCAGATATTATGTTTTAACAGATATATCCTGAAATCTGGATATTTCTATTTGTTTTTTGTATTTCCGGAATTCAAAAAGGTTTTCCAGAAATATTTCAGATATACATATTTTACTTTTTTTTTGTTAATAAAGTCACAAATAACTGAAACATTTTAAACAAACCAGGAAAAAATAGAAAAATTTTTTTATAATGTAAAGTTACAGCTTTAAATGTGCCAGTCTTATATCCAATAAAAGTTTTTTAATTGTATTACAAATTTTAAATAAGTATTTTTGTATTTTGTTTTAAAATAAGTATTTTTGAAACATATTTCAAGTTATTCAAAATATCTACTTTGACTTAGACACGGGTCATAAAGACCTTTTCTACAACAACTATTAAAAAAAGAATTTTAATTTTCTTACTTCGACTTTAGAGCAGGTTTATGACAAAAATGTGACTCAAAAATAATATTTCAACTTATATGCGACATCGACTTATATACCAACATATATGGTAATTAACCAAAGAAGTTTTTATTTTTATTTTACATTTTATCAACAATGTGAACTTTAAAAAAAAACTTTTTGACTTTTTTTTCATTTGAGTTTGATTGTCAAAAGTGAAATAAATGAACAATTTGAAATAAGTTGGTGAAACAATAAGCTGTGCAACAAGTAACAAATGTAACAAATTTTAACAAATGTAAATATTTGTAAAATAATGATGGAATAAGGAATAGTATTAAAAACTTGTTGCAAATGCCATTGTTCAAGGCCTCTGAGTAATAATAGTTAACTACATCCTGATCTCCAAAAAAAATTTTCTTTGTATAAAGAGAGAATATTGAAAAAAAGTTACATAGTATTTATTGCTCAACAATCCTTTATCTAAATTAAAAATAACAAAAAGATTTTACTCTAACTTTTTAATTGAATAATGTTATTGATGTTACTAACTGATGTTACTAACTGAAATTGTTTCTAATAAAATAAAGTTTTTCTAAAAAATATTTACAACTTTTTTAATGCAGTTAAAAACACTGCGAGTCTTTGGAGTTAGTTAAAAACCACCAATCCACCACCACTACTCATCCACTACTTTAATTAATTACTATTACTAGTTAATGTAATTTAAAAAAATATTTTTTTTTTATATGTAAAAGAATGTTATATAATTATATATACAACACCAAAAAGTTTTTAATATTATTTAAACTTTTTGTTGTTGTATAAGTTTGTTAAATTTAATTAGAGTTTCATAAAACTTTGAAAGAATAAAATGTTTTTAAGCTTTAAAAAATCAATGTACAAAATACAATAGTTTAATTTTCCAGGTTCCGTTTTTTTTTTTTAAATTTTCTTATTACTACAAATCATTTATAATTTTTAGATGGTTTCATGGTCACATGTCAGGAAAAGATGCTGAAAATTTATTAATGGATAAAGGCAAAAATGGGAACTATCTAGTGAGAGAAAGTATTAGAACACCTGGAGATTATGTGCTAACAATTCGGTAATATTTCATTAATTTATTAAATTATTGTTACATTTACAATAATAAAAGCAATGTAAAATCGTGTATAATGCAATGAATAAATATAACCTCTTTTCTCTTTGCATTTATTTATTTTTGTAAAAAATATAATGTATGCTGTTAAACAAGATTCTGCATTATTAAATATAAGTATAAAACTTTGTTTTGAGCAACAATATAAGCAATATTCTCTTTTCTATAAATACTATAATAGGTGCTGCTGCTATTAAGAGCCTCTATCATCTACTAAAATTCATTCTCGTGTTACTTGTCATTCAATGAAGTCTTGTCCTTTTACTGTGACTGTTTCTAAGTGCTCCAAAAATTCTTATTTATTTAGTTTTTTCCCTCAAACATCCTCGAACATCAGTTCATTAGAATTTGCTCTCTTATTGTTTTCCTGATTTATATAATTTTCAATCTTTTAAGTTGTCTGTTAATCGTTATCTTGCTTTATAAACTTCATCTTTCCTCTTCCAGTAACCTCCAACTCTATTAGTGGTTGCTTGCAGCCTTGTTGGAAGTTGAAAAAAAAATTGTTTAAAAAAAAAAATTTCTGATAAAAAGTTTAAGTTTTAAAACTTTCTTCTAGAAATTACTAAAAAATTTAAATTCTGTTTCTGTTATTGTTAGAAAAAAATGATAGATGAAAATCGTATTTTCATCTATCATTTTTATTTAAATGAACTAAATAAGTATAAACAACAATTAATATAAACATAATGACAAAACAAGCAAATCTCTATTAAAGAAAAATATTGACAAAAAAAAATCTTACGCAAAATATTGGGAAGAAAAATAGAATAAAAAAATTTAAATTAATTTGTACTATTAGGATGGAGTGAAAATTTTTTTTTTGAAAATTTCTCCTGTTGCACCCCTAGGTTTGCTTTATATAATAAAATAACACTGGATTTAAAAAAAAAATTTAAATAAGAAATATTTTTATGGGTCCCAATTGACCCTTGAATATTAATTCCTAATATTATCAAAAAAAAGTTCTTTAAAAATATGTCAACCTGGTACTCAAAAAGCTGAAATTTTATAAAAGTTTCAAAATTAGTAAACATTTTTATTACATTAACATAAAAAATTTACATTTTTTTTTTAAATGGTAAAACACAGTACTTTTTATTTTTGTAATAAAATGTTATTATGTATTAAAATCTAAAATGATAATATTTATTTAAAATGACTTTTAAATATAAATTTTTTTTTTTAAATAAAATATTTAAATAAATTTTTCAATTCTAGTGAGTTCTAAAGTGAGAAATTTTCATTCCACTATACTGTTTGTAATCCAAAATTGTTTTTTCTTTCAATCAATAATTGAAATTACTTTTATTTAGCTGGAAGGGCCGCCAAGAGCTTTCAATTATTTAAATTAAAAGCATGCAAGTTAATAACCATGTTTTTATTTCTAGTACTGTTGTTTTACATTTTATGTTCATAAAATGCATCTGGATTAAATAATACTTATGCAAACACATTTAACATTCAAATTAAAATTGAAATTACTCTTTTCTTGCTTTTTTATAAGAAAAAATTTATTATTTTTTTATGAATTAAAAAGTACATCTCTGTCATTTTATGACAGATGTATTTTTTAATTAATTTTTAACATGTGTGACTGTCAGACGCTCTTGTTCTTTAGTGACCTTACAATTATTTTTTTTTTAAATTTTAATTTACCTAATGGTAGTTAATTTTCTGTCAACAACTTTTTTTACACAATTGCTAACCTTCAGTGAGAGGTTGTGTTAACAATTCGAGTTAGTATGCATATAGATTTTTAGAATATATTTTTAGAATATAGAAAATTAGCTAATTGAGGCTCTTTAAGTACATTTGGTTGAGAAAGCCTTAATTTTTTCCAGAAGTGACTCATTCAAACTATTAAGATGCAAAATATCTCTATTTAAGTCTTCTATTTTAAAACCTTTTTTTTTTCTGGCTTTAAAATTAGATAAAGAAAGACTGAAAAGAAAAAGTTTTAACAATGTCAATTCTAGATCGAATTTGTTGAGTAAAACAATGAAACGCAACGTTGAAAGTATTCACTTCAAACTGACATTCAGGGATCTTATAAAAAAAACGTCATTGTCAGGTTCATCATTAATCAATTTTGCTTTTATCATCATACTTTTTTTTTAATATCGATGAAGAAAAGCAACACCAGGTTTTACTACGGTAATGATTGACATTGCTGCAGCCATTGTAGTGTCCTAAACTTTTTAATAAAGTTCACTGTAGGTTTATCAACTACATGTGCTTATTGTGCTAAATTTGCTAAGTTTAAAATTCTGCACTAATTAATTTGGTGTACAATGGTGTACATATTAATTATTTTTTCTTAAATTTTATGTTGAGTTTGATGAGAGAGACTATAGTTGCAGTATTTAAAATTCAACCTTTTTTTTTTTTTTTTTTTTTATAATTCACCTCCCCAAGGCCGAGAAGGCCACTACAGATGAAGAGGCTACTTGTGGTTATAACCCTCTCTAAACTCTTTAACTCGGAAACATGAACCTTGACGAACAAGGCCGCTGCGCGGAGAAACAAGTTGAGCGCGGTACTACCAGGGGCGTGGCAGGAATCGAACTCGGAACCTCTCGCTCATGAAGCGAGCGCTCTACCACTACACTACTACCGCATAACCTGTATTAATGAGCAGTTTTGTATTGCAGTATGAGTTACTCCAAATTCTCTGTACTTCGATTCTTCTTTGGTTGTAACTAAATAACTTAACTAGCAATATTGCACGTTGTTGAACAAATTGGGCAGAGCAAATTCTGATTTGAGATGAGATAACCAAGCTTGCACACAAAACTCTAGATGCGGTTTAATGTATAACTGGTACAATTTTTTCCATAGCTGGAGAGCTCAGGCACCAAAATGACTTCTTGAGATAATCTAACATTTGATTGCCAATCTAAGCTGCTGCTTCTACTCGTACTTTGACTTTGATGTTGTTGGATATTAGTTCTCCAAGATTGCGCTCAATGCAATCCATGGAACTCCGTTGCGTCCTTTACCGTCAATGTCAGCCATGGTGTTGATATTTTTTGACAGCCAACTTGCATTACTTTGTACATCTCCACATTAAAATTCACAAGCCAGTCATGCAACCAATAATCTTGTAATGTCTGCTTGCAATTTTTAATAATCAGAAGAAATTGATTGACATCAATAATTCCTATGATATTCCCATCATTAGCGTATAAATTGGTATGGTTATAAATGCAGTCTGGTAAGTCATTGACGAAAAGCACAAGTTGAAGCGATGTAAGAACTGATTCTTGAGGGAGGCCAATAATCATATTTTTCCACTCAGCTGTTTATTCTCCAATTACCAATATTAGTGTTTATCAGCTAACCAGTTTAATAGCCGATCTTAAATATCATAGACATAACCCTTATGAAAAAGTCATTGTATGACACTGTTGAAGCAAAGTCTGTAAAATTTTTTATCAATTTATTGTGTCAACCAGTTGTCCACAATAAACTGCCTCTATAATGTTTCGGGATTCAATCAGGTTTGTATGGCAGCATTTGTGATGTACAAATCCATATTAGGACTTTTAAATTAAATTTTGTACAGTGTTTCATAATCCTATCTTTGATAATTCTCTTTGTCTCCTTGCACAGTAAGGTGAGAGACACCACCTTGTAGTTATAAGCTTGGACTTTTTTAAGGCACGACATTTGATTTTTGCCAAAGATCTGAGACATTCACATTTTGTTCTTTGCATTATCTTTTGCATTAATTAAAAATAAATACAATAGGTAATGCAAAATATTTTGTGCAGTATTGGATATTGCCAGACTTTTTTAATACACGCAGATGTTGCCAAGTTTTTTGCAACTGCAGCATAAAAAAGTATTGATCTGAGCTTATGGTTCAAGTGAATGTATTTTAGCTAAAATCAGACTTTAGCCACCACAAAAAATTTAGTAAGTGGATTCTGTAAAATTAGTGCTCATGTCCCAGTTTAGACCATACTTCCAGCCAGATATTGACTTCAGTCATTGTTGTAACCTTGGCCACAGCATTTTTGCAAGTCAAGTCCTACTTGTATAAATAGAATAACAATATCCCAATTTTCTCTCAGTGTCTTTAACACAAGGAAGTCAAATATTTTTATCTCCCAGTTTTTATTGTTGAAGTTGAAGTGTTGAATTGCAAAAAAAAAAAGAAAAAAGAAAGTAATATGCAGGTGTAAATGTAAGAGGCAGGCCCTAATATCACAAGTATTTAATTTTGATTCAGAGGCCTGTGACCCTGTGAATCAAAAGTTAATTACTTGTTCAAAACACCTAAACCTTTGTAACCAAGACACAAACAAGAAACTTGAAAAATCAAGAAACTTAAAAAAACTTTTTTTTATAAGAATTAAATTTTTTTTTAAGAATTTGCTAAAGTTTTATGACTCTCTAATAGAAATTTATCAAAAGATAAGAGATCAAATTTTAACACTCCTTGAGTGTCATTAAACCTTATCAAATAAATTTAACTTTTTTTGCCATTTTGGCTTTTTTTTTTTGCTATTTAAAATCATGGTTCATATTAATACATTATAAAATACTCTTTTTTCTATTTTTCGTATTTATAAAATAAATTGTTTATGAAAAAAGTATTTAAAAAATATAGTTTATAAAGTTTATGAATTATAAGTTTACAAAATATAAGTTATAAAAAAAGAATTGATGAATTTTTTTTGAAATTAACTGACTAGGTTTATCATAAACAATAAAATGTTTTGTTTGGATAAGATCTAGTGTCTACTTTAATCAATATAAAAATCATCAATATAAAAAACATGTTGATATTTTTTTTCTTTGGTTGTTTCCCACCAACCAATCAAAAGAGATGAATTATTTAAAACTTTAATTATTGAATAAAATAAATATAGCAAAGTTAAATGCTATGCACATCACTAAGTAAATTTATTTTATATCTAATCAACGAAAATAATGTTTTTTATATTTTTGTAATTAAAATCTTATCATGTTATATAAGGTTGAAAGGCCAGTTTAATTTTACACAGAGTTGGCTAATAAACTGTAAATTTATTTTTTACAAAAAAGCTAATTTTTTACTCAGTTTGTAAGCCTCTCAGTTCACAGTTCTCAGTTTGTAAGCATTGATAATACTTCATCCAACATTAGTTTTACATTGAATCCACAAGACCCAATCTTGAATCCACAAGATTCAATTTTGGGTCCTATTCTTTTCCTCATTTACATAAATGATTTGAACACATGTGTAAATTTTTTCTAAAACATTTTGTTGACCAATCTTCTTATTGAAGGTAAATCTCTTAAAAAAATCACTAAAAATCTTTATCATGACCTTGCAAGTTTTGTTCAAGGGCTAGGATCAAATAAAAAATTTTTACATACCAAAAAGCTGAAATAGTTATCTTTAAATCTCGAAACAATAAAATTTAGTATAGTAAACTTTCAAAAAATAAATATTGTAGATAAAATATTTAGGCATAAGAAGAAATTCTCTTGTTCCACTATTAAAAGCAATATCATGCAAACTCAAAGTCAAATGTAAAAGTCAAGCAAATAAAATGCTTTACAAAATAAGACATTTTTCAACTATGAAACATTGATAAATATATGGCATGCTATATTTAATTCTCACCTAAGGTAAAGCTGCCAAAAACAGAAACAAAAAAAGTGTTAGATGAAGTATTATCAATGCTTACAAACTAAGAACTGAGAGGCTTACAAACTGAATAAAAAAGCAGATACTCAAATTAATAATCTAATAAAACTTCAAAATTATTACAATTAGTTTATCTCCAGCCAACCAGTTTTAATCCAGAATTATTGTATTGTTTATCAAAAATTTTGAAGTAAGATGAATTCATTTACTTGTCAAACTGTGTTTTTGTATGGGACATTATCCATAATAGCATCCTATTGCTTTTAATAACTAGTTAAAATTTACATCCATAACTACAAACCTTGGTATCTTCTTATAATCTAGTTCTACCTTTAAAAAAAGACAAGTAAATATGATATTCAATCTTATTTAACTTTAATTATAATTAATTATGATAATCGATTCACTCCTGGAACTCTTTCCCCGTTTCAATAAAAATAAATCTAAAAATTTCTAAAAATACTTTCATTACCAATATCAAAAAATTTATCCTCTAAAATCATTTAATAAATTTCTAACAAACCATTATCACTATTTTATATCTTCGTTATTTCTTGACTGTTTTTCTATATTATAACTGTTTTTTGTCTTCCCTTATTTTTAAACTTGTTCAGCTATCTCTTCTTCTACTCCTTATTTTATTATTATTATTTTTATGTTATTTCACCTCCCCAAGACCAAGATGACCACTACAGTCGAGGAGGCTACTTAAATTGTGGTTTCAACCCTCTCTAAACTCTATAACTTTGAAACACGAACCTTGAGGAACAAAGCCACTGCAGGGAAATAAGTTGAGTGTGGTACTACCAGGTAGGTGGTGGAGATCAAACTCGAAACTTCTTGCTTTTGAGGCGAGCGCTCTACCACACACCACTACCATCATTCAATTTAGCCGATTTTATTGGAATTTTTCCGTTTGGGTAAATAAGCTGCTCTGGCAGCTTCACACTTTCTTGAGTGTTTTTTCTTATCCTAAAAGTATGTTTTACAATACCATTGATAATTTCACTAGCTTTACATTGACCTATAGTTTCACAATTGTATTGGAAATGGTGAAATTTGCTTATTACAAACTGAGTTGGTTGGTTTCTTGACTTACTATTTTTTTTGACTGAGGTAACGTTTCTTTTATAGTGAACTGGCCACCAACTTTTACATTATAAACCAGAGATGAACTCTCTACTTTAACCACTGAAAATATTCTTTGATTACTTCTTTTTAATACATTTTTTTCTATTTGTTGAAGGCTGTAAACACATTCATTCATTCTTAACTCTCTTTTTATATTTGTAAAATAACCATGAAAAAGTTGGCTGACCTTTTCAATCCATTTATTGTCAGTAAGCGCCATAAAAAGTTTGAAAAAAAGCTATGTTCATCATACTCTTGAGAAATGGCAGACATAT